>NC_060877.1:17435879-17748010 GCF_021901495.1 Neodiprion virginianus
CCCCACTCGAGTCCTTGCTCCATTCTCGTAATTTCAAGGTGGCAAGTTTGACAAACGGCCCGCCAGCGAGTCTACGCCTGAAACTTAACCCGTATAGAACGATCCCGATCTGTAAAACTCGATTCATTGTAATCCGTATATCCGTATATTATTTATGTAAAATTATAGTTGGTCATATCTAGCGTGTGTGTGTGAGCATATCGAACGAGAGTATTTGTCAGAGCAGATCCGGCCACCCCAAGGCCTGCATTTTGTGAAATCATCCAACGAGAAGGAAAGACGCCTGTAACAATATCATTTGAAGGACGAAATAAAAGGAATTATTCGTTGATTGTCAGCACAAACGTGAGTCAACTGTTACACTTTTATTCTGCAGCATGTGATCTTTGGTATTTATTTGACTCTACAAAATTTTGGTCCCACCAACTGGACTCACTTTTCTTGCTCTCGCTAGCAGACAAGTTTTGTTAGTATTTATACTAGCTGGCGCCCAATAAATTAAAAAACTTTCGTAAATTGTTTAAAAGAGCCCTGCTAACCGATGGACCACGGTCGCGGCAAGTGTGATGTTAAGAAGCCAAAAGATACACCGCTCACATTTGACGCCCAACGTGGGGCAAAGTTGGCTAGATAGTAGAGAAAAAAATTTTTTTGGGAAAAATTCGTACGAAACTCGCCAAAATGCCCTTCAAAATTGTGTCAAATTAATATGTAAAATCGCGCAAGATTCGCGTAAAGAGTACTGAAATTGTATTATAAATTGTGGAAATTTATAATACCGTCAATCATGGATTTTGTGCGAAATTTTTCATTTTGATGTACTTGGTTATTGTAAAACAGATCGAGATATTAATAGTTCAACCGTATCTGTCTTTGAACAATTGAAATATTTGGTCAAGTTCTGGAAAGTCAAGTGTAGATTCGTTCAGAATTTGCAACAAATAACGTTGTAAATTTCCTTTCCTGCCACGATGTGTAAAAAAAACAAAGTTTTTGTATGATACGTGAGCGGGCCGAGTAAATAGTCGCTCGAGCCCCGGATGTGAACATTAGCTGCGTGAACAGTCCAGACTACAGTATATAACTAGTATAAATAAAATCGTCCTTTTCGCTTTCTGTATTTCTCATATGAGTATATAATAATATGAATTCTGTTTGCGAGCTTCAAAACAATATCTTCGTCTTTGAAGAATATTTTGATTGCGATCATCTAAGATTTATTATTTCGTCCGTGACATTTACGGGTCTATAGTAAAAGTACGAAAAACAATTTAAAAAAAAAGTTTATGTATTGTACGTGAGTGGGCCGAGTGAACAGTCGCTCTAGCCCCAGATGTAAACATTAGCTGCGTGAACAGCCAAGGCTACAGTATATTACAACGGATATCAAATATGAAATTGAATTTAAATTTGTCGTATATATGTTAATTTATTTTGAATTGTTATTCACTTGCGTATTTAGTAAAACACGAAAATTATTTATCGCATAAGTTATTTGTTCCACGGTTATTGGGTTTCACGTTGAAAGTTTTTGTTTTTGATCGAAGTGGATTCGGTCCGTTCAAAGTTTATTGATCGAAGTGGATTCAGTCCGTTCAAAGATTCTAGATTGAAGTGGATACAGTCCGTTAAGAGTTGGCCGAAGAGGATTCGGTCCGTTTAAAGTCTGTTTACTGAAGTAGATTCAGTCGGTCTAAATTTCGTTTACTGAAACAGATTCAGTCGGTTAAAGGCTATTTGAATTTTGTCTTGTCAAATCCAAATAGTTAATCGAAATAATTGTCGAGTTAAGGTTTCTCGTACATTATTCTACGATCCGGTGGATTAATTGTTGGATAGTTGATTTGTTGTTCATCTACGTTGTCGTGACGTTTACGTTACCGCCGGCAAAATCGACGAGGTCGTCGCGTAAGGAAAATGCGAATTTTTGTCAGCGTTTGACAACGTGGGAGTACCGCGTAATGAAACGCTTCCAAATCCGTGTGGAGGGGGAAGCGCAGTAGCTGGGATTTCGTCGGAAGAGGTAGAGATATCGAATACTCAAACCTCAGATACAGGCACGTCAAGGAGGGATAGTATATCCGATGTCTCAGGGGTTGCCCGTGGATTTCCGTCGGTAGGAACAGGGAGGGGTTCAAAGGGGCCTACTCCTACGTTGGTCGGTGACAATGAGTATACGGAGACCGGAGATACAATTGCTCTTTTGATTAGAAGAATGGATGCAGTGCAAAACGAGTTCGTGAAGTCTCAAACTCAGGAAAGAAATAAGATGGCCACGGTAGAAGAAATATTATCAAAACCAATTGACCGTCTTCCTTCCAACGCTCCTACGCAAAGTCAGAGATCGTCTACGTCACGAACCGAACCATCGAGTCAAGGGGAAGGCGCGTCTTACGACGAAATTCTGTTAATCCGCAAAAGAGTTTCAGATCCCTTGCGTAATTTCGTACCCATCGAAAATGCCTCGGTGGGAAATAAAAGAAACAACTAATTGCATTTCCGTCAAAAGTTCGTAGAAAGAAATAATGCATTAACAAATAAAGATTATGAAATTGAATTAGCCCCCGAACGGTCAAATCATACGAGGCAAAACAGAATTGATGACTTGGATGAAAACTTAGAGGACGCAGAGCGTCGTAGAGTTCGAGTTCATAGGAGAACTGGACTATGAACAAATCCAGAAAATGATGAAGTTCGTCGAAATATTTCCGATACTACGAACACATGGCAGTAGATCAATTAATCGATTTGGAAAATCATCGAACAAATACTTTCACGGATCCACTCATAAAAATAACATTCGCTCGTCAAATGCCTGACGGTCAAACAATCACGGAAGAGAAGTTTGTTTCCGCGGATACTTATCGTCGTCTAATTTTAAGCGAAGACGCAACACTTCGCCGCCCAGCTTTCACACGTCCAACCCAAGACGTAAGACCTTTGGAAACACCGCGAACGGACTCGTTGTTTCAATCAAGCGATGATTCGAACGATTCCGAGATAAGTCAACGATTTGATGATAGACAAAATTACCGTTGCGACGAGAGAACGCGGCGATATGGCAAAGTGGAGATAGAGGTATCGATTCACTCGCGCGTACGCCTCAAAGGGAAATAGATTCAGCCCTTGAAATTGGAAAAATAGTTGATAATTGGAAAATTTTGTTTCCGAGTTCGGAAAAAGATCCTGAACAGTTTCTGCGCGTGTTGAAAGATCAGCTCAATGCGAGCATGATTCACAAAAAATTTTTTATTCCGTATTTGTCAAATATTTTCAAAGGACCTTACCGATCATGGTACTTATTGAATCGTGAAAATTGGCGAACTTGGAAAGATCCTATAAGAGCCTTTCGTTTTCAATGGAGCGTACGCTAGGATGATAGCGTTCTTTTGGAAGTAAACAATTTGAAATTGGAAAATGGCAAAACCCTCGCTGAATTTACCTGCAGAACTCGAGTGATTTACGAGCGCATGCGGTCTTCCCTTCACTTCTTAGAACAACCAAAACAGATCTTGTTGAAAGTCAGTCCCCGACTCACATCCGAGATTTTAAATTTGCCTATTTACAATTACGAAGACTTTGTGCACTATATTAATGAGAGAAACTATTTGTTTCAACGCTTGAACGAAGTTCACAAGGAACCACCTGTCTTGTCAAAGAAAACCGTGATGAGAATGCTTCAAGAGGACACCGAAGCATCTGCAGGAGACAGTAACAGCGATGACGAGCTATCACGCCTGGATGACTTACAAGAAAACCTACCAACTAAGGCTGAACAAAAGAAAATTCCGTAGAGTTCGAAGACCTTGACGAAACAGCGATTCGAGAAAATTTTGGCAAATCCCGACATAACTCGAGTGGAACAAAGTAACACAGTTCAAACATCGAGTACACGATTTAAAGGTATTCAAGATCCAAATAAAATATTTTGTTACAACTGTGCCAAGAGAGGACATATGTCACGCTCTTGTCTTAACGAGAGACAGGATGTATGTTATTACTGTTACACAACAGGCCATGTAACTAAAGATTGTCCAAAAACTCAAGGAAACGAGCAAGCCTGACAGTAACTGGACCTCCGGATCCTGCCATCATGGAAAAAAGCGAGGTAAATAAGACGATAAAAATAAAAATCCAGGAAACGAAATCGATGGACTCCACAGAGGTCAAAATCGGAGAACCGATGGAGGGCAAACTACAACTCCTGACAGGGTCTGACGAGGAGTCGGACGAATTTGACGAAAACGAAGAAATCACGGTTGACAACGGTGATGAGGTAACAACGGGAATTATCACTTTCCTCACGTCAACGAACCTCACGACAATCACTGAAACTGTACAAAATGGAGAAATTGACGCCGAAGAATATCGTCACTGGATACCACCGGGAATTTCAACAATGATCTCGCAACGTTTACGAGAGCGTCGAATTTTCTGCACAAAAAATGGTTTGTACGAGCCTATGGAAGTAATAAGAATTCCGGTCGATATTTATATTGTTACAAAGGGTGAAATCACCCGTTTTGCCCCCTCTTTAATGATCTAGTAGTCATCATAGATAAAAGACGTTTATAAACCTCTTACGTCTTTCAAATGAATGAGGTTGCTGCGTCAACCAACATTACTGTAAAAACAGTCTTGTTTCAGACTTTGAACTAGAAACACATGTTGCTCAATTAAAGCTTTTTCACAACATTTTATTCACGCTCTTGATTTTGACTTGATAATTAAACTCGCAGATCTATATTTATTTCCGTAACGTCAAAGACTGTTACAATATTATGGCAAAAGAATCCGAGGAATTCTTGACAGTTGGGAGCGAAAGGTCATGTCCGAGCCAAATCGCATGCGACAAAGTCCGCCATCTTCAAATCAAGGAACCAATCAAAGATGCTACATCGGCAAATGGTGTAAGGCTTGGCGACAAATCGCCTATCAAGACAAAAGGAGGCACATTTCATCATCGACTTGGGTGACATCTATGGCCCACAGTGGCTCAGTATTCTGCCTACGCTGTCAAGTAATATTGTCCTTGGCATGCATTTTTGGTCCTCGTTTGAGGTCAAAATTAATATGGTCACGAAAACATGGACGTTGGATGTGAGTCAATCTTCATATCTACTCTCAACTCACTACGGAAAATGGTCAAAATTGGAAGCTTTATCGGACGACGAAAATATAAAGATACACAAATATCTGGAAGCCAAGTTCACAAAAATGGAAAATGAAACCACCGGTGTGACCGATCTTATTCAACACACGATCGAACTGGTTGATCATACACCTCAGCGCCAGAAACCTTACCGACGAAGTGAGGTAGTTCGAAAATTCATTCATCAAGAAGTCGATCGATTACTAGAAAAGGGTCACGTTGAATGGAGTAACAACAATTGGGCATGCTCACCAATCGTTGCTCCGAAGGCGAACGGAAAGTTAAGACTTTGTATTTATTATCCTCCGGTAAATCGACAAACAGCAAAAACGGCGTATCTACTGCACAACATGGAGTCTGTCTTGTATCAACTGCACGAGGTGACAATAGTTTCGACATTAGATATGAGTGAGGCATTCCACCAAATACCAATGGAAGAAAAAAGTCGAGAATATACAGCATTCGTCGTCGAAGGAAAGTGATTGTTGGTATGGGTCAGAATGCGTCAGAATGCCATATGGTTTTACAGGGGCTCCCTCTAGGTTCCAACAACTCATCGATAAACGAAAGCGAAGACTTAAAGAATTGATATCGCAAAGGAATTTGCCGAATAAACTCGGAGATCAAACAAGAGATCATTCACGTATCTCGATGACTGAATAGTAGTTGGTCAAACTTTCGACGCACACCCGACGATTTTGTCGTTGCTTTTCGAGGTGTTACGTGAAGCAAAACTAACTCTGAATCGAGAAAAGAGCTGCTTCGCCTGTAAGGAGGTGAAATTTTTGGGATATGTTATTGACGAATCGTGTATGAGACCAAACTCTGAAAAGATACAACCGATCCTAGATTTTCCGCTACCGAGAGATCGTACACAACTTCGTCAATTTAATGGACTAATCAATTGGTACCATCGGCACCTTCAAAATATTGCACGTGTGCAAGGCCCGTTAAACAAATTGACGAGCCCAAAGATTCCATGGAAATGGACCGAAGCAGAACAAGAGGCTTTCGAAGAAACGAAACATGATTTGGAAAATGCACCGAGGTTGTATACACCAATACCTGGACAACCATTTCTTTTGTACACGGAGGCAAGCGATAGTGGATTAGGCGCAATCTTAGTGCAGCAAGACCCAGAGAACAAAGAAGAACGATTACTGGAAGTCTGGAGTCGACCATTAGGAGGTGCTGAACCATATTATACCACTACAGAGAAAGAATGTCTAGCCGTGGTTTGATCCGTAGAAAAACTGAGATGTTACCTCGAAAGAAAGCATTTCACTGATGTTACTGATCATTAGGCCCTGCAGTGGCTTTACGGGCTGAAAGACTCAGTAGGACGACTAGCAAGATGGGCATTCCAATTATTGCAACATAATATGACTATTGAGTACAAGCGCGGAATAACAAATGAAGCACCCGACGCTTTATTATGAATGCATGACATGAACGAGGACGTGAAAGCAAATTTTCGAATTTGGGAAGCTACTGTTGAAGAAGCTGTAGAACAACGAACGGATTTACAAGCGTTTTCAAGTAATCAATGGTACGATTCGAAGTATGAAATCGTCAGCAAGTCTGCTGAAAAATTCTCAGAGTGGAAGATCGAAGACTGAACATTGTATTATTTTCGAAAAGATTTTGGAAAATTCTTATTTGACGACGAACATCCCTGGAAAAAGTCGGTAAACCGGAGAAAGTTTTTGATATTTTACGTGAAAATCATGAGCCGCCACAAGCCGGACATCTTGGAAGAGGCAACACCTACCAGCGCATTCGACAAACGTATTATTGGCCTGGTGTGACACAGGAAATTAGAAAATTTGTCGGAGAATGCGAAATTTGTCTCAAAGTAAAATACAATCAAAATCCGATAAAAGGACCACAAACAACGAGGCCATTATTAAAGCCATGGGCGTCAATTGTCGATTGATGCTGTGGGTCCATTGTCTCGTTCGAAAAAGGGAAATAATTACATCCTCGTCATTCAAGATCTTTATACGAAGTACGTAGAACTTTACTCTGTACAAAACCAGACGAGAAATATCGTTGTCATTAGAGTGTTGGATCCTGTATTCGATCGTTTGGGTACTATCCCGGAATCGATTGTCAGCGACAACGGGACAGAGTTTACAAATAAAGATGTTGAAACATTTTTGACAGCAAAAGGAGTTGAACACATAACAACACCGCTTGCTCATCCACAGGCCAACCCTGTAGAACGTGTCAATGGAACTATCAAACTGATGATTGCCGCAACAATTCGTGGTAAACACATCCAATGGGATCAAGAACTGTCAAAATTACAATTGGTATACAACACCGTTTCACATCCTGGTAGTCGAGTTTCGCTTTTTTATCTAAATCATGCACGTGAAGCAATAACAAACAATCGTGAATATTGTGTGGATCGACAACAAAAAATAACTGACGATCTGCTTAAAGGATGGATTGCGAAAATATCTAGGTTCGAAGAACTGAGGCACCAAGTCGAACAACAAATCAATGAATACGCGAATAAACGGCTTGACAAGACAAATACAGACAAGATTCCAAAAGTTGACGTGAAGCCCGGTACCGAAGTTCATTACCCTAATAAAAAGCTTAGTAATGAGGCTGAGGGCTGATCGGCAAAATTAGCCCATCGTTTCTTAGGACCGACTATAGTCAAACAAATAACGGGTCCCATGGTTGTCGAATTAGTGAGTAGAGAATAAAATTATTGGAAAATATTATCTCACTGATTTAAAATTTTCACGTCGAAGTCGGTGTCATCCAACTAAGTCGAAAATATAGTCATTTAACAATAACGCCATGACCAGCATCGCTATCTACAAAACAAATAAATTTCAAGAATCATCGACCTCGAATTCATTGGTAAAAAAATAAAACAATGGCTGCGTGTACTTATGTACGCGCGTGAGAACATTATGTACGCGCGTGAGAACATTATGTACTTCTTTGGCAACATTAAACAAGCCTTGCCGAATTTTTTCAGCTTCCTTGGCAGCTTGCTTTCGATTGTAATAGTTTTCACACATTTCCGCATTTGTTTTACCCATCTTGAAAACTGAAATAGAAATTGAATAAATAATTTATAAATAATAATACGTACGGATAATTAACCTCAATTATATTGGAGCACTTGAAAAAGTATATAAACACAATTTTTGCCACTGATATTTACGAATAGTAAATAATATTAATCAAAATATTCAATTTGAATCACCACCGAATATAATTTATTAGCAGAAATATAATTCGCACTTGTATGAAACTAAAACACATGTTGTGAATGTAGAAACTAGAAACATGTGGATAAATATTATAAATATGAAAACAGTGATCAGAGGCGACGAGCGTGCCAACATGCGCGAATAATGGAGGTTCTATTTCTATTTTGTTGGTAGCTATGAGCGGTTTAGCGGGCAGCTTTAATCTGTTACTTTTGTGTTACAGTGATGCGCGCGCATCTTCAAATTTCACTCTGAACGCGCCTAAAGAAGTATAACTTCAAAAAAAAAAAAAAATTATTTAATAACAAAGGTTTAAGGTATAAAATATGAGAAAATTCATTGTTGAAGGTATAAATTTGATAAACTGGTGAATTTGAAAAATTAACGGCGGAGCCAGGAATCGAACCTGGTATCTAGAGATGCTTGACCGGAGGCTTACTCCACTAGACCACCTAGCTGCCCTGACTCTGATGTCGTTAATTCCTCTCATCACCAGTTAGTTCGAATTTGTTTTCTTGTGCTTTTGTATGTGTGAATAGAATGTGTTCTTCCTCTCAAGCAACATCTTATATCTTACATAAATTTGAACTACTACTTACATCTTATATCTTACATAAATTTGAACTACTACTTACACCTGTTGCTTAAGAGGAAGAACACATTCTATTCACACATACAAAAGCACAAGAAAACAAATTGGAACTAACTGGTGATGCGAGGAATTAACGACATCAGAGTCAGGGCGGCTAGGTGGTCTAGTGGAGTAAGGCTCCGGTCAAGCATCTCTAGATACCAGATTCGAATCCTGGCTACGCCGTTAATTTTTCGAGTTGACCAGTTTATCAAATTTATACCTTCAACAATGAATATTCTCGTAATTAATGATAATGCATATCCGCATTTCAATCATTAGACGGTCTTTGACTGTCTTACGGGCTTCACATCAGAAGCGTAAGATTTTAAATTGTAAACACTCTTTACATACATTCTTACATCTGTTGCTTGAGAGGAAGAACACATTCATATTCATAAAATATGAGAAAACATAGCCTTTATCAATAATAAGCTTATATGTTGTATTATATGTTCCGTGACGTGGATTTTTCCCGCTCCTCGGTCACTAGGAGAAAATGACCGCAAACTTACCGCGTGCATAATAATTTGGCATCCACGATGTACCCTCGATCTAAAAACAATATCGCGAAGATTTGTTGGGCGCCTGGCGTGATGAACACACCTCGAAATCGTTGATGCACTAAGCCGCGACGATGTGCTCGGTAGCTCAGTACCGCGGAGAGGAGAGGGGTAATTTTTAGGTAACGGGAGAGAGCGAGATACGCAACACCAACACGTTCTTTTACAGAAAAATGAAAGAATCTACTAATATATTTTCTTCCAACGATGATACAAAAAAAAACTGATAACAAAAAGGTCATAAGTCAAACGTCGCTCCTCGCGACTCCACATACAAACGGGAACTAATAATTCTTGATTCGCTATTCGCGATTCCTACTCAAATGTCTAGATTTAACAAACAGAAAAAAAAATTATATAACAGAACAAAATGAAGAAAATTGAATAAATAAATCTAGACGACCTCTTAGTCCTACTCGCGCTAGTTGCTGCCTTAATAATAAACACTATCTCACAAAACCAAAAAAAAAAAACAGAATTTCACTCGACGCGCTAACCGCGTCCGTCCTCTACTAACTACGGCGCTAATCGCCACTTGACAGCAAACTGCTAGACAAAAACTAAACCGAAATCATCATCGACACGCTAACCGCGATCGTTAATAAATCTAGAAAATGTCTTGAGCCTACGGGCGCTAATCGCCACTTTACTAGTAAACCATAATTCATAAACTAAAACAAAAGAATGTGACTCGACGCGCTAACCGCGACCAAATTAATAAATCTAGGAAGTTTTTTATTCGTGCTTATTTTTAGCGTATCATTACACATCCGCGCTCCAGTCGTAGTCGCCATTCCCGAAAGGTTCGCAAACCGTCCCGCTAATCCGAGCGTCTACGCACGATGATGCGCGACCTACACGAAAGGTGACACTTTTTTCATACGCAGACTCGATGAGACCCTGTGCAGCGGAATTTGGCTGCACTCAATTTCAAATCGAAATTGACTCCACTCGAAACCGTGACTCTACGCGAGACTTTACAGGAATTAAATTGACTCTACGCGTTATCGCGAAAACTCAGGCTACGGCCATCAACAAGGAGATCGGCAAACAAATTTCGAATGCGACTCTAACTCAACAAGAAATTGGCCAACAGTTTACCGGTGCGCCGATCTAAGTTACACTCGAAATGCGTTCGCAAAGAATGAATAGCGCTTACCGCTTCGCAGCCACACTAAAAAGTCGCCTACCCCGGTCTCGGCCATGATACACACAATTAATTAACTTTTTCTTTCTTGGCAAATTCTGACTACCGCGAACTGTCGCCAGGACTCAAGTGTCGAGCTCCGCAAATCGGAGCCGCAATTCGAACATGCCTCAAACATAGGCGCTATCCGTTGTCAAAATTCCCCCGCTGTGATTGGCGTTTTCATTACGAAATTCTCATAGCCTAACTTATCGCTGTTGTTGATTCCCGCTGTTGCGGGGTGCTGATTGGGTGTTCAGTCTCGGGTATTCCGTAGTTCGACAGTGGCGCGGTGACAACTTCGCGAGGTTGCCTGACGTCAGTGTGGTGAGGGGGAGACTACGGCTCGCCGGCCACACTGAGAGAAATTTATAGTTGTGTCAACTATTTTTCTACTATAAAAAGTAGTAATTAAACGGACTTAAACCGAATTATAGTATACGTAACCTCACTAAAGAAGAGTTAATGCAACTAAAATCTCTAGTTCATATTACTATTTGCTCAACTATTTCGAGATAGTAAGGAGTACTATAACCTTGGCAACTAAAAAAATAAAGTTAAACGTACCATTGTTGTGCGACATGAACAAATGGACAGATTAGCACGTATGACCATTTTTTATTGCTCTCATGACAGTATCGTGCGGATTTGACCATTAGGGTATATAGTTGCTCGCATTAGACCAAACAGTTGCACTGACTTTTAATGATTGCTGTGCCAACCGCTCAAATTCGTGTTACCAAATACATGATAAAGTAAATTCAACGACTTCGTCAAGTTACCGTTACTCCAGTCTAATGTCAGTATTATCATCATTTAATAGTACACTCAAATTTAAAAAAACGCTTCTACAACAACATTTTGTAATTTTTGGAACTGCATCGTATGGTTGCGTTTACGATAGTGTATAATTGTTTCAGATATTATAATAATTACCTGTAGTATCGTGATTAGTAGTACGAACTATTTTGAATTGGCGCGTTAATTCCGCAGGATAGTTACTTTCGCCATATGTTATGTGATGTCTTCATACAGCAAGAATGTTCGCAACAACTATTTGAAATAATTATAGCAACTACTATAAGTGGGTTGGTATAAAAGCTACACACAGTATATTTGATTTTTTTTTTACAGTCAATTCAACTTTTTTGAAAAATTGCATCTGCGTGGACATAATCGTTCAGCTGATTTCGTGACACGATTACGTGTACAGATTTGAAAGTTAAACCAACTATGACAATCGCTGTGGTATAAAAGCTACACGTAGTGTACTCAACTTTTTTTTTATAGTAAATTCAAATTTTTTTTAATGGTTGTATCTGCGTGGACATAATGGTTCATCTAAAATTGTAAAATAATTAAGGATATTTTTTTCATAGTGAATTCAACATTTCTGAATAGTTGTACCTGTATGGACATAATGGTTCGTGTGACTTTTTGAAATGATTACGGGTGCAGAGAATTTACGTTGTCCCTGTTGAAAATTTCTGTAGTAAATCCACATAATTCATCCGAATTCGTTCCAAATCCTGTGAATTTGCCGGATTCCTATATAATCCCATCGAAAATAGGAACGAATCAGATGGATTCCACGGGACATTTGCACTAGGGGTGATGACAAATTAAAAATGCAGATTATTACATATAGCTCTTCTACCAGCTGTTCATTTGACCGCACTATAGTATGGCCAACACACGGTTCTAATTACTGTCGCCACTTGTACATTGTACGCGTGTAGCATATTCGATCAAACTGTATGGTTTGACGAAGTAGTCAGATTGCAGAACAGCTTTCCTTCATGGAATAAGGCAGGGCATAAAAATCTGTTACTAGATATACAGTTTATAAACATATTTATTTGTACTTTCAAGTACACATTCATATTTGCACAGAAAGTCCTGGATGCTATATACCTATATATATATGTATAACAGTATTTCTGAAGGATGCAAATTAGTTGAACCTTAACATGTCTAACTTTTGTAAGTCAAATTTCAGGGTTAGGCTCAGTTTCTCAGACATGACCAATGCTTAATAAGTAGGTATATCTAGTAGAAACGAATCACAAAATAGGAACATGGGCATACGGAGTAATATAAAGAATACATGTATAGGAAAGACAGAGATTATAGCTTATGTTATATTAAATATATATTATGAAAGGTTATATACATATAAACTTTGCAGGTAACTCAAGTTTAAGACTTGTATTAGATATGACACACATACCGGATACAACAACAACTAAATATTACCAGATTTTTCGATGAGGATAAATCAAAAGATGTCGTACATTGGCAAATATGATATAATTTATGTATTTGTATGTTCATAAAAAAACAGTTGGACGAATCACCTTTTGCAAATTTGTTTTAATGAAAAGGTACGTACAATTCGCGATTAGATCCAGTTACCATGAGCGTCGGTTTCAGAAATTTCGTCGAATCTATTTTTATAAATTCATGCGTTAGAGTTTCATATACTTCGTAGGATTGCTTATGATCGTTCTGGCAAACAACGTGAAAAACCTTTACAATGATTGCAAAGTCGTCTCTACTCGGTTTTGCCAACGCTCCTGATTTACAAAAGACGTGTTCAATCAGCCCAAATATAGGAAATATGTCGAAATCAATTTCAAGAATGATTCCAGACTTGAGCATAAAACTAGCTAAACTTGCCGATTTCACTTGGGTGTATGAGATAAGATTCTCAGATACATATTTCGTTAAATTGGTAGAGATAGGTAAATGTGTTTTTAATGGTCTGTACGTAATATTAACAGCGAATGGGTTTCCTAACAACAGCATATTACCGAACTGCAGCTGACTTTTGATAGCTATGGTTCGACATATATTTACTCGACTAGCTGACATACTAGCAATTTGTTTCAGTATCTGATGTTTGGCTTCGCCGCGCATCGACCAAATGTGACGTAATGGACCAATTCTTTGCATAACCGTTGGGTAATGAAGCATGAAGTGGTGCTTCGGTTTCAATGTATTACCAAACAATGACAGATACAGTAAATGGTGTTCTTCAATTAGCGAAGTGAGCAAGTCAATATATTCAGAAGAAATGAACGTTTGTAGGCTTATGGAAACAATTTGCCGGAGCAGTTTATGTAATTCCCAATGTGGATTATTTTCTTGAGGAATCAAATCACCAATGAGTAATCCAAGGTGCATGATAAAACACTTCATCTCAGATGCTGACATTCTCAACTGTTTTACCTTCAAGTTCTCAAGAGTAATTAAAGGAGGTACATTTGCTGTCGAAGGAAATTTGAAATATTTGATTCTAAAATTTAATTCTTCCAAAGTAAAATACTTCTTGACCAATATAAAGTAATGCAAAGTTGACGCCGTTTCATATTTACAACTACCTTCTAATTCATCATGCATAGCATCTACCGACCAGCACGCAGCACAATGGTAATTCAAAACAGAATTCCAGATGCACCTCGTTTTAATACCTGTCAGAGCCACATTGTTTTTTGCCACATCAGCCTCATAATTATCCTTTGTCCTCAGTATTGACTTGTCTTCAACACATAATGACATTGACACACCTTTACTAACTTTGCACATTCTACAGAAATAAGTCGCACTAAAACTTTCTACGTAACCTAGCATACTATTCAGACCCAAATTGTCCCCTGTTATTAATATCAACTGAAAACAAACTGTGATTGTTTTATCTTTGACGTGGATTTCTATCCCTTTGGATGCAAGCAAATTGAGTTCTGTAATCACTTCTCTATAAACTACATCTTGACCAAAAAATTTCACGTCATCCGAATGACATAGCTGTACCAAAAATATTTTCTCGACTTGAGATCTAAATTCTGGCGGTATACAGGGCAAAGTAGAATAAAGTGCACAAATTTTATGAACTCCACTATGCGAACCTAATGGATTACCTGTTTCAAAGTCATCTTGATATAAGATCAATGGAAATGTGAGATTATTTGATTGCGATGATCGTTCTTTCCAAAACTCAGTTTGAACGACATTGAAGATAATACCATCATTTTTTTTTAATTCAGAGTAATATGAATAAATAGTTTCAAAACAATCTGGCAGTTCTAAAAACAATCTCAAGGTATTACTTAGAGGTATGTACTGGGAAAATATTTTTTTATTTTCCAATACACCAGCTTTATTTTTGATTTCCATATAACCCAGCAAAGTCTTTTTTGGTGCTATGAAAATTCCATAATGTCGAAATTGTTTAAACCGTTTGTACTCTGTATCAACGTGTGAGAAAACTTGTTGAATATTTTCAATTGCTGCAGACACAATATCTTTTGTTTCTTGGACTGGTATGGAATTTAAAATGAACTCTGCAAGTGTATTGAAATATTGATTATTCATAAATTCTCGAATCGAATCAATGATACGCTGAGTTTGAACACGCGAAATTCTAGAGTCAGAATAGAATTTGGAAACAATAGCTAACGTGCTTCGCATTAATTTATCTTTTGAAGGAAAGTCTGGACCTATGTCACCTTTGGTCGTAACTTGACTATTGTTAGATGTAGAATTAATATCCAGCTGCAGTTCAATCTTCTCATCAACAATCAACTGTTCAACACTTTGTATAGCTGAATCATGAGTCAAAATATGTCTACGAAACGATCTTTGATTATCAAAGGATCTATTGCATGAAACATTGGTACACTTATAAACTTTGATGATTCCACGCTTATTATGCACATACTTCATATGCGTTATTAAGCGCTTTATTTCAATATGTTCGAAACACAATGTACACTGCAGTAACATTTTTGAAATAATGCGTCAATTGTTGTATCGAAGTGAAGCACTGTTGACAATTAAGGAATCGTTCAGATGACTTTTATTCAAATCGATTCGAACAGTTTCAAAAGTACTGAACAGAGAAAAAGGACAAATAGCGTTAATTGCTGATTGACAATAAAATGTCTTAAGCAGTCAAAACTGAAATCAAGTCTTCAAGTACCAATATAGTACCACCAAAGAGATTTTGAATAAACCGTTGAATGAGACGTATCAAGAAAACAAATCTACTGCATACTGTTTCGGAGTCTGCAGAGTGTATTATAAATTTAATACATAGTGAATCTTCAAACATATGTCAACTACAAATATAATCAATTGCGTGTTAAAAAAGTAATTCAAGTTTTGAACCGTAGTTAGGAAAACCTGAAAACCTCAAAATTTTTGAATTGTAGGCCGAAATCAAATTATGGGCACAGAGATATCACCAGACGGGTGAGTCTCTCCCTCCAGGTCAGACTGTTTGTTGTTATTACAATTTATGTATCTACGAAGACTTCTCTTTTGAAGCTCCGTAGCTCCCACTATAACAACTTGAATTAGCACCAATGCGCTGTCTTGGACGAGATGAGTAATAAAGTTTACTCCAATCTACTTCTATCGCGAAAGAAGTTGAACTGGATGAGTTAGTACGAATTGATGTACCGAGGTAAAGCACTGTCTACAACTAAGAAAACTTTCAACTTATATATGGGCGCACTCTTGTTAGTTCGACTTCTGATGAATACGCACGTTAAACTGGACAATATCAGTGATAATGTACAGCCAATGATAGGGAAAACAAAGAACAATAGAGAAAGGCACAGAAATATAGACAAAGAACATAAATTTAACATCAACCCATAGTCATTTGCATATTAAAGAAAAACAAGTAATTCAAGTTTTGAACCGTAGTTAGGAAAACCTGAAAACCTCAAAATTTTTGAATTGTAGGCCGAAATCAAATTATGGGCACAGAGATATCACCAGACGGGTGAGTCTCTCCCTCCAGGTCAGACTGTTTGTTGTTATTACAATTTATGTATCTACGAAGACTTCTCTTTTGAAGCTCCGTAGCTCCCACTATAACAACTTGAATTAGCACTAATGCGCTGTTTTGGACGAGATGAGTAATAAAGTTTACTCCAATCTACTTCTATCGCGAAAGAAGTTGAACTGGATGAGTTAGTACGAATTGATGTACCGAGGTAAAGTACTGTCGACAGTTAAGAAAATTATAGAATCATTCATCAGCGCTGCTGTCTTCTACGTTCGACTTCTGATGTATCAGGATATCTG
Organism: Neodiprion virginianus; assembly: GCF_021901495.1. Taxonomy (NCBI): domain Eukaryota; kingdom Metazoa; phylum Arthropoda; class Insecta; order Hymenoptera; family Diprionidae; genus Neodiprion; species Neodiprion virginianus. Next base: position 17,452,747 of record NC_060877.1, read on the forward strand.
ACCAGACAACTTCAACAGTAACAAAGTGCTTGCATTCTTTGATGCCGTAAAAAAATTTTTGCAAGAAAACCCAAACTGTCTCAGATTCTGGGGAGTACTTTGCATTTAGAGCATAGTGTACCTTGAAACACATATCAACTGCGCCGATTAAATTACTCGCAGCGTACTTAACTTCATTAACGATGACGTAAATTGCAGAAAAAGATGTTGGGTCTCCAACGGTTATGATCAAAGGTTGACAAGTCAATCCATATGAGCGAAGTTTTTCTTTGCGTTTGACCAGCATAGTTTCCAAATCTGCCATTACCTAAAAATAAAAGTTTTCAGTTATCTTTTCTTAAAGTGTTTATTATAAATTTGAATTTAAATTTGCTGAAAATTAATATTTTCCAAACACAGTACAGTGGAACAAATTTGCAGTACGAATTATGTTTGACCTGAAGAGTTAATCAAACTCAGTCTTATATTTTCAGTGATTTTGCTTTTAAGATTCAACCTTTCGTAGTCACCCTTCTACAGAATCTTGGGATAATCGCAATGGGTAAAATTGACCCAGCTGATTTTCAAATGGTTGCGATGTGAAGAGACATCTGATCGGGACCAAAGAGTCATGGAATTCACTTTAAAAATTGTAAAGAATATGTAAGAAGTGGTTACTGTAGGAAATCAAAAGACAATACGGAAAAAAAATCCGAAATATATCATGTGAATATCGCCAAATATCACTCGAAAAGGGGACAGTTTATTTCACTATGAAGGGTTCTTCGGATTTGAAAATATTTTATAAGATTTCACAAATGAAGTGTATACTCTGTTCGCTCGGTAGAGAGAAAAATAAGAATGTTGAATTTGTGAAATAGAACACTTACAGTAATGTTGCATATAAATCCATCAGCCTGCTCCTGAGATGACGGTTTCCATTTTTTAGAAGTTCTTGTTTTTACCAAGGAAGGTCTGAATAGGTAAGGCAATTTCAATAATCCCAAAACTTCAACTGGAATATTATCTGAAACAGTGATTGTAAAATGGTACAAAGTCCGCAGATGTGCAGCCTCAATGATACATGCAATACCTAATTGCCTAAAATACCTAAATACAATATACTCAATTCTTCATATCAGAGTTCAAATTGATGATTTGATAACCGATAGTTAAAATATCAAGCGGCCTTTTAAAGAACCCCTTCGAAGCCTTGCGATCTAATAATTATTATAATTATTATTACAATTATTAATAAATATTAATGTTCGAGAACTATGAAACTTGAGATCTAGTTTCTTATCGAAATATCAAATATATTTATCAAGGGTGGGGCATAACATAACAACTCAACATGAAAATGAAGTATTGTTACTTACCAGCGAAGATCCAATCGGCGTCGAGAGAATTGGATACTCCTGGTAGTAAGTATCAATTGGCTGGCTCTTATCTCTTAAACCGTATGTTTTTCCCCAGAGAGTCCTTGCTGACTCAAGGTCATCTGGAGAAATTGTCCTCAATTGCAGCAAATTTTTCTTGTCATCATCACTAGTTTCATCTGGTGATATTTTTTTATTTGCTGGTAAAATGTGGTGTTTTAGATACTTTTTGGTATTTGTGTACTTGCTCCAGAGTTTTCCGGTTGCAGAACGTCTGCCTACAGATTGATATGGTACAAAATATGTAGCTTTACTTTCACAGTCCCAGTAACCGTGAATCTCGCCAGCCCAAAAATCTAACGTTTCTGTCCGAATTCTGGAAAAAAGTCACAATATTATAACACAACATGTACAAGTCCATTGATGTATACTATGTTGGACCTTGAAGAGGATTGTATCACAAAAACCAGCATCATTTGAATTGGAAATAGTCTTAACGTACAATTACAGGTATGTTGTTGAATTGAGATGAAAATTAAAGATGTGGCACAAGTACATCAAACATTTTTCACATTTCCAATACCACTCTTACAATTAGGTACTCCGATAAGTAAGATCATAACGGGTGCGCCTTGTTAATAACAATCTAACTCACAAGCTCTATAGTTCCAGTGTAGCGAGCTTTATAATCGGACTATAGAACTCGCAAGTTAAGGTGTATTTAACAAGCCTCACAAGCTACAGTCTTATTCTTAGGAGTAGTCATTATGTGGACCAGATCTTAAGGACCAAGTTGATTAGAATTACAAAATATCTTTTATGGAGACTATGCTAATGTATGCAATGATAATGCAGAGAAAGTTCGATGTAAATATTTTTAACTACTGATCAGCCAGTAAAGCTTTACGTACTTTAAATCTGTTGCTAAAGCGTTTTCTATTATGATACCACACAGTTTCTGTCTATCACTTTCTTCCATTCGCTTAGTGCTTAAAATGGCTTGTCCAACTGCGCTTTGAGCCAATAGCTTCTTTAATTGCTAGAACAAAATATAAAGAATATCTGTGAGAGGATGGGTTTGGAAGATAGTTAAACTACTATGCAAAGTAATGCGCATAAAATAAATACATGTGGTAATGAATTGAAGAATATCAATGCGATAAAATCAAGCTTGGATCAGTATTGAACACCGTATTTTATGTTGCACACAATCAATGAAACAATCAGGCAATGAAACTACAATTCTTTTACTTTGTTTATCAATCAGGCTATAAAACTGTACGTAGATAGAGTATAATTACATCGCCAGGCTTTTGTGTGTGTGTCGATTTTTCCGAGGGTACTGATAAACCTTGCTCTGCTGTGTTGGTCAAAGTAATAGTATTTGAGGTATACAGGCTCGGTGAATTGGGTCTATCCAAATCGTCAGTATTGCTGTCAATAGACGATGACGATGCAAGATTCTAGAAATTATCAAAGTTTTGTTATTGAATGAACTGACGACCGTTGAATGTTTGCTCACGAATTCAATTATAATGAAGATAACAATTTTTCATAGTTCAAGCCTCATGGAATAGACGAGCGATTACATATCATTAATTTTAATTATATATAATCGAAAAAAATCTCACAATAACAATATTATCTTTTCGAAGAAGTTCGTTTCGATTCCTTAAAAATTTACATCTCGGTCCGACTTTAGGAATTAATTCTTTCACCACGTCAGGCGGCATTGTCAGTAGAGTTTCCTTATCAATGCCTTCATCTATAATTTATAAACAAAAATTGGCAAACTAATAACATTTACAGAACAAAAACCTATCTGCACGCACACTATGGGCACTGTATTTTATAAATGTACTTAAAACACGATTCAAAATAAATCATTAGGCGAACTATTCGTTTCTTCGTAAATTTTTTTTTATACTATTTGATTTTATTACATTTAAAAACTCTATTTGAGATATAATTAAATAGAAGTTTTTTGTAAACTGTCAGATACTTTATAGTGGGATTTTTCTTATCGCGTTCAAAGGTAAATACAATAGACTTTTAACCTGAACATTTTTTGAAACTTTTACAAGTTTATTTGGTAGAGTGATGAAAGAATTCGGCCACATTTCTTCGTTTTCGTCAAAGAGGCAAAGGGAAACTTGACAGCTCAGTGAAAGGGAACGTGAACCAAGTAAGCAATAAAGGAATAATAACGCGGATGATACAGGTAAAATAACTGGGCTAATTTTTTTTTTTCACCACTAGTTATTGGCTATACGCCAAGTACCGAAAAACTAGGCTAATCGGCACGGAGAAAAGAAATGCACAGCAATGCGACGTAATTACCGCTCTTGAAGCTAAGCATATACTATAACTATTAGGGGAGGGGGTTGCTGGCCGACGCGCGACGTGACTCAATGTATGCGTTGTTCGCGGCCGATCCATCGCGTAAAATCTATGCCCGCACGCGGCCGCGCTGAATCGCGTGAAGTTGGCTGTGCACGAAATTCAAATGGGACGCGGTTAAGATGGCGGCTCTTTGCACGCGGCACGAGACAATACTATGGACAATACTGGCAAAGTGGCCAAGATGGCCAGGATCGACGCTATGACGCAACACTTCGTAATATGCGAATGTACACAATCATACGCAGCTAGACGTGAATCGGGCGAACTGAGTACATGGGTTACAAAAATTAGAGATGAAAAATGTACGATGTAAGGCAGTACGGGAAAATGACTGAGCGAAAATCAGAGAGAAACGGGTGATGCTATCGTCTTTTCGGCGTGGCGAAAGGAGGTCCGGACAAAAAATTAGCAAACTAGACTTTAATGAAAATTCGGCAATAAAAGTTAGGGACGTAAAATTAGATATAGGCTCGTCGGATTGGTTAGTAAAGCTAATCTAGAGAAGCCACACGAAAATCCGAGAAACGATATTATGCGACCCACGCGGTCGACAAGCAGAATGTGAGACAAGCTATCTCGGGGGTTCGAGCGGTAGCAATGCAAGCTCACCTACGTTAGAGGAGAAGAATGAACAAGGTACAAAGAGAGAAGGAATGAAATACGCCCGAAGGTTTCCTCAAATAAAATAAATGTTGTACGTACCTTGAAAAATCTGATTATATTCGCCCAGTCCCCATGACGATAGTTGATTTTCCACCCATTGCAGTCGATCATCAGATTCCGCCATCATCAGGAATACAAGACACGTTGAATAAAAACACTTGGAACAATGCACTTGAAACACCGGAACAAGCAAGAGTAGGAGTAGACAAGGAAATAGAGGACGAAGAAGGAAAGCAAAATGACTATGGGTTAAAGAAAAATTGATGAAATCACAGATCGGCCGATCCGCGACCCTGTACGACCCGCAAACACTGACGAACGGGAGCTCAGAGCTGCGGAGGATGCGCTACCCCGCGACCCCGCGATGCCGCAGCGCGGTTGGCGCGATTTACGGCATCGTTTCAGCACACATGAAATCATGTGACCTAACGACTAAATATGTGATTGGTGGACTGTAATTCACGAAACCAATCATAGATATTCTTACATCTAAGACGGAATTATTACCATATAAGGCAATATTCGACCAGCGGCCTGGTGAGCGTGGTGCGAAGCAGTATAGTTGTCTTGCTTCTACTCACGATTTTGCATTCCAGTAGAAGCTATCTGCGTCACACTTGTGCTAAATAGCACTCGTGAATTATTCCAGATTTTTTTTTTGATTAATTATCAAACATCTGAACAAGAAGGGAAATTTTATTTTCTCGATAAAAATCTTCAAAATTCTTCGTTCAGAGACGATCATTTTCGGCTTTACCCGGAAGTAAAAACAATTTTTTCTATATTTTGTATTTTACTTATGCAAAGACTTTCTTTCGTAAATTTTATTGACTGGGTATTTTTATTGGTAATTATTCATTTTTGTGCACCCAGCGGGTGTAAAATTATATATATATATATATTAGGGTGGCCCTTAAAAAGGTCATTTTTCAGCCGCCCCCCAAATTGGCTCTAAATAATTCATAAATAATTCCCTGATTTTTTCAAATTTTCATCTCAACTCTAACACGTGCCTGGAAGAGCGTGGATTTCCACATCAAATCTACCGAACGGACTGAAATGAAGTTTGGTATATGTGGGTTTTTTGGGTCGCTGATTACGAATCTAAACTCAAAATTATAAAATTCAAAGTGACGGATCCAATATGGTGGATCATAAGCCCAAAATTCACTTGATATTGCCATATTGAACCCACTATTTCGAATTTTGTAATTTCGTGTTCAGATTCGTGATCAGCAGCCTCGAAAACCCTCGGGTACCAAGTTTTATTGAAATCAAATGACTTTTTGGATTTCGCTCCACCATATTGGATCCGCCATTTTGAATTTTCGAATTTTGAGTTCAGGTTCGTAATCAGCCACCCAAGAAACCCTCCTCAACCAAATTTCATCTAAATCCGTTCAGTAGATTTTATGTGAATCTGAAAGGATTAAATGGAATCCATGCAGCACCCTCGTTCAGGCACGTGTTGATAGTACGGTTAACTCAATTATCTCAGCTGTCGCATGAAACGTACGAGTCAACATAACGTATAGTACGGGTAACCACGTGACTCGGTACTTTCAACCATTAGCTCGTTCGTAGCAACGAAAAAAACGACTAGACTCAACTGTCGCGTGCAACGTACGAGTCAACATAACGTATAGTACGGGTAACCACGTGACTCGGTACTTTCAACCATTGGCTCGTTCGTAGCAACGAAAAAAACGACTAAACTCAACTGTCGCGTGCAACGTACGAGTCAACATAACGTATAGTACGGGTAACCACGTGACTCGGTACTTTCAACCATTGGCTCGTTCGTAGCAACGAAAAAAACGACTAGACTCAACTGTCGCGTGCAACGTACGAGTCAACATAACGTATAGTACGGGTAACCACGTGACTCGGTACTTTCAACCATTGGCTCGTTCGTAGCAACGAAAAAAACGACTAGACTCAACTGTCGCGTGCAACGTACGAGTCAACGTAACGTATAGTACGGGTAACCACGTGACTCGGTACTATCAACCATTGGCTCGTTCGTAGCAACGAAAAAAACAAGTAGAGTCAACTATAGCGCGTATCGTACGAGTGAACATTCTGCATGTTGACAAATACCAAATGATTTGGTATGTTCAACTCTAAGTACTGTTAAGGTAACTAGTGAAGACTTTGTCCATAACTATAACGTTTTAGTAACTGACTGACTAAAATATACAGTTAATGCTACTATACTTATAGTAATATTTCACAAATAAATCCATGTTGTTGATCTTACCATCTTTGAATAGTACGGAGAACTATTTTTTAGTAGGCGTTACTGCAATAATAGGTCGCCTTGACTAAAACACGTAAACTAAAATATTTTAGTACCGATAACCAAACTATTTCTCTCAGTGCATCAACGGGAATCGCGTCCACCTTCGGTTCCGTCGCGGCAGAGCTCTACGTTGACGCTCTCTCCGTAGCCTCGCGCGAGGCTCTCCTGTCGTCGCGATCCGTTGCGACTACTATTCTGTAATGTCGTTCGAATTTGCCGCCGATCCCGTGTATGATGCCGCATTTACTCGAAACCAAAAAAAAAAAATAAACAAAAATCCGGAAAAATCGTCTTTGCCAAACCGAAAATTGTCCCCCGTCAGAGTATCGGATGCGTGACTTTTGTCCCGGCGCTCTTTTTGTTTTGAAAGGATTCCCGGTCTGATCTTTGGGCTCCCTAATTGTGAGTTCCATCTAGGGTTCGGTGAGCCGTTTGGAACGCGCATTGAAAATGCCACGTTACTGTTCCTATGTTATTTGTCTTCAGTTACAAATTTATACTCAGGCAAAGTAATCTGTACAATAACAAGGATCATTGCATTTGTAGAATAAAAGTTGCAGGTCCTAATAATTTCAAGGCGGTAAAAGGATCTCGCTCACGACGACAAGGTCTGGCGGTGGGGAATGAGACAGGAAAATATCGACCTCGACTCGTTTGCTCGAGTGAAGCCTGTCAATGATATTCAAGCGTCGCGCGTTACGACAGTTGAAGTAAGCACGTCACATTTTGGCAAAAGTCTTTTGTCTAATATGGCGCTAGGAATCGCCTGTAACCAATATTTTTCATAAGGTTGAGGGTAAAACGATATAACGATAATTGGTTACCCTACGGCGCAGTCGCTAACCTAAATAATTAGATGGAGAGCAATACTAAGGGAGAAAGATACGATTGTTGGGCGCCAGACGCACATGCGTCGAAAATAGATAATTAGAGAAAAAGACAAAGGTAAAGGTAATAGATAAAGGTAAGGTCAGGTTCTACGACGGTTTTGCACAGTTCGCTCAGAGAGACAAGATAATGGTAGAGGGGCGGAGTCGAATCCAATAGATAAAATAAGAAACAGGTGAAGCAGGAATAATATCAAATATATTGAACAAGAAGCGATAAGTTTACTGACAAGCAAGTAGCTGAAGAGTTTGCGATACAAGTACAATAAATGCAATAGTTAACAATAGTTACAGCCAGAGAAAGGTTAAGCGAGAGAGTTAACAATTAACGGAACGTTTTCCGAATAAGCGGGAAATATGCGCAAGCTCGCGATACTAAAAGGTAATGATTAACACGGTTTTATGATAGATGGGCAGAACAGAAAAAGATATACTGTACTTAAATTAAGCGGTAAGCAAATAAATCATAAAATAAGAGAAGCAATTATAAACACATGCGAAATACAACAATTGTAATAGTTATCACATTACCAGAATAATCAGAAATAGGCAGACAGGGAAGTATGAATTACAAGGTAAATGCAAGCGACAGGTCAAATAGAAAATTATCATAAAATATAGAGAATAACAGATAATACGTAGTCTATAGTTTGCGGTAAGTGCGAGAAGAAGAGAGATAATATTCGGTACGATAAAAGGCAATTCAAGATAAGACAAACAATATTCAAGATAATTGATATGCAACGTACGGCAAACCAAATAGACTACGGACAACTACGATCAGCGATATTAGCGAAGAAAATAGTGAAAAAGATGTTATGCGATACGGCACAATACTCCAATGTCAAATGAACGACGAGCGGGACCGCGCAGCGATATAAGGTCGCTCCCGCGGTACACTCACTAAGATACGATAATCAACGATAATAGGTAAAGAGACAGATAGAAACTAATCAGAGAAAATATAACAAAATAGCAATGCTCAATAGCTAAGACAAAAATTGATCCTTCAACGGAACGCGCTGCTAGACAGCGATATTAGACATTCAAATATTCCAGAAGAGAAAGATAATAAGATAAAGCGATAGTCACTACAATGCGTAAGTAATAGTCAACCAGTCGCGAAGTTACTTGCAATAAGACAAAGAAAGGGACAAGATAAGAGATAAGAGAGAATAAGGTACGAGCCCAGGTGGCTCAAGCAGACCAACTGCAATATAAAGAGAAAAGATACGAGCCCAATTGGCTCAAGCAGACCAACTGCAAGGTAAAGAGAGAAAGAGATAAAGGTAAAGGTACGATATATTGCAAGTAATCTCGTGGCTTCACAAAATAGAAAAGGAACCTCACTTACGCGAAAGAAGATAGAAACTGGTATAGAATGCGATATGGATGCGATACAATAGCGGTACGACGAACTTTGGTAGCGATAATAAGAACACGTCTGTTAGTATCAGTAACTGAACGTAGAGTGACGAGGTGAGCGATGATCCTGATTTTCGTCGAGCTGCTGTCACGTGATTCTTCCTAAAATTTGCGGTACTCATTTAATTGGACCAGCAGGTCGCGTGGCCTGGTCCACGGATAGGCGGCGATAATCCCTCGCCGCTTGTTTTTCTTCTCCCTCGACGACAGGTATCGAGGTATCGGGACGTCGGAAGGTGGTTAGAGATGTTTTCCTTCAGCTGTGCGGTATCGTTGGTGAGAGGGGAGGTCGTACTGCTCATGTGTTGCGATATTGAGGTGTGCGGCAATGTTACGTCACCGGTCCTTTGGACTTGCGACCGACTGTAACTCACTCCTTGCTTTACTGGTACTCCCCGTTGTAGCTATTTCGTCGGCGCTGCATCCCGGCCCTCGCTCATCGAAGCCCTCATGCCGGAACGATCTGGTGGTGGTGGCCCTCAACCCGGATCCCCACACTAGATCCACCAGATCCACGTGGTCAGCATATCATTAGCCTATGCCACGCCGCAGTCCTTCGATAAGACGGTTCGTGAAGAGAAAACCGTCTTCTATTGGATAGTCAACGACTTAGTAGATGTTAGGGTCGGTTCAGCTCCAGGCTGATAAGTATCGTCGACGGGAGGCTTCGTTGTGTTTTTGACGCACAGCCCTGTACGCCGCCTGACGATGCATCCGAGCGGTAGAAGCATTCGTTCGTGGTTCGGCTCCTGGCCGATAAGTCTCAAATAGTTGGAGGTGCTGTTTGTGCATCACGCACGACCCTGTTCGACAACTAGATAAGGATCCATCGGGAGTGGTTTCAGCGGTATTCGTTCGTCTGTAGTCGGTGGTGTTGATGTTGAGCTGGTACGTGACCCCTGTCAGGCAGTGTCCTGGTATCCTGACGCGAAGGTCTCGCAGATGGTTCTCGAAGAGCATTACAGAATTATAAAATAGCATACAATTAGCTTAGTAAAGAGAATTCAACTTAAAGATAATTAGTCGTTCATTTTTGGAGTATTGGCCTCAGACGTTCTTTCGTTATTTTCAGCGATATTTGTACCTAGGGAAATGCGATAATTAAACAAAGTGACGGGGTACGAAATACCACGTCACACGCCCCACTCAAGTCCTTGCCCCACTCTTATAATTTTCGAGGTGGCAAGGTTGACGAAGGGCCTGCCAGTGAGTCTAAGCCTGACACTTGACCTGTGAAGAACGATCTTGATCTGTAAAATTCGATTCATAGTAATCCATAAATTGATCATGCAAACTTAGTAGTATAACGAGGCGAGTTCTGGATAGAAACACCTTGCTTACCGACCAAACCGCCTATCCGCCGACCAAGCCGCCTATCCGCGCATCCTAGACGCAAACCCTTAAAGGTTACCCCCACTCTCGTATGATAAAACGTGCTCTGCCGACCTCTCGCCGGTAAGAAAATCTCCCAAATGACCATCATCGTTGGTAACAACCCAATAAACATTGCTGGTAAATAAATCGTAAGAAATTCGTCGAAAAATAACGTTGTATGTAGTTGAATAATCGTTCAGCACATACGTTTTTTCTCGTGAAAAATGTCCGCCCTGATATAGGTATTTTCGACTGCGCTCATCAACGTTTTCTGTTAGTGATTATGATCCGGATATTCCACGGTTGAAGTAAACGTCGAAATTACGGTTTTCGGAAACGTAATGAAACAAGTATGAAAGAACGCAATTTAAATGTTAACGTAGACGTTTAATATATACCTGTTATAGCCACCATTTTTCGTGGTTCAAACACGTTTAATAAGCGTGTTCATTGGAAAATTTTTTTTATAATAATACACGTACTTAATGTGTGTTGATTTAACATAAAAACGATATCCGTAAACAATTATTATACGTTTAATTGAATACACTTAATCGAATATCACGCGGTTCCGATAAACGTGTAACAACCGACTTGAGAATATGTTTTCGGTATAATTTTTCATGTACTATATTAATACACAAGCTGTTAAAAGCTTCTTGTATGGTCAATATGGACTTATCTCAGGGGTTAGATGATACAGCAACGCTCACATTCTTAGCTATTTCAGTAATGGTAACTTGCACCAATTGAATGATATTAATTATTTTACATCCACACCTATGTATTCTTATGAGAAATACAGGACAACTAAATGAGATAAAGCACACACCTTTGCGAAACATGATATATATTTATTATAAGTTACTTTCATTCAAGGCAACAATGACAATAGTTACATTGCACACGTATCGAAATATCCGCTTTAACAATGTATCCGAAACATAACAGTAGTTTTTTATATACCAGTTTGTCTGTATCGTTGATGCGGACATTTTATTATGCCAACGATGTAACTGTGTGAATGTTGACTGGGATGTATAAATAAACATACAGTCTTTTACATATACGCATACCTCAATTGTACAGATGTACTCACAAGAGTATAGAAGTATAGCAAATAGTAAAATTAAGTAAACATGAACAAACAAAAACTTATATCCGATACAAGAGGTTTGATAACAAATAAAACATGAAACAAAATAATCATACAATGATTATACCCTAACGAGGAAAATTGTTAACTTTCATCTCGGGACTAGGTAAAAAATCACAATCCTGACAAAGTAAAATAATAAAAAGTATTGGCACATTATTTCAAAAAAGAACACAGACGCTATAGAAAGCGTTGTCTAGGTACGCAGTACGCATAAGTTTTAATTATTATTCGACCGCAGCTGGAGCATTCACTTCCTCGATATCACTGCTAATCCGTCAAATACCTGAAAATACATAGTATTTAACACCTATATTCTAGGTAGAATAATCTTTATGTGCCATTTCAACGTTCTCTCAACGTGTCTTGACAGGTCTATTATACATATATCATTTCAACCACTGTGTGTTTATTGGGAAAAGATGCAGCCACTAAATGATCGTTCATTCGTACATGATACGTATGTGTTAGCGATCTATTTCACTGGATAACCTTATAAAAGAAAAACGATGCCTGCACAAGTAAGAATGAAGCTAACAATAAATATCTGCGGCTTCTATTTGCAATCAGTATATATTCCATACCATACACATGCTTCTTATAGCATTATCTACAAGCAATTCTATTGTGCCTACATCCTTTCGGCGACGTTCAAAAGCAAGTACGACGCAATCACAAAGTATTTGTTTCTTTTTATTGTCAGGTTATTTACGCCTGTATTGTCATTTTCGTCTGTATTGAATCATCGTGATAAATTTTTCCAAATAGAAAATACATTTGTACTTACCAGCTTATGAAGGCTCACATAAACACGGACGTGCACTAACCTCGGAAGTTGGTCAAATTAGACTGATTCACTGATCGCGTGAGCTGAGAGCCTTCGCGAACGGTGGTGGGGGGGCATTCTGGCGCGTCGTCCTCGGCTCTCAGCGTGCAGGAACCGTACGAGTTACAACACGCTGACCTAGCGAGCCAATCAGAGGCAGAAGAAGAGGCGCGAGTATTTCACGCTAGGACATTCTCGATTCTTCGCGACCGCTTGTCGTTTGACACATGCGCTCATTATACGTATATGTAACATCCATGGTACACGAGCTTCATCTGCGGCCACTCGCTTTCCTAGCATGGGTTATTCCAATATATACATTATGGTATAGGAAAACGTATGTTTTACAATTAATAAAGACGCCGCGAAGGGATGCACTTATATGCTCAACTACGTAATTTCTTGGTGACCTTTGTAGAAAAATCTGTTCATCGATTTTTCAACTTTTTTTCCTATGTTGGGGAATTAACAATAACACAAGGAAAAGAATTTGAAAAAATGGAGGTAACATATTGTTCTACTTTACAATATTACGTAGAATAAAATTATCACTTCTAGTGTTATGTCACCTGAATTTTTTCATATTTTTGATGATACTTACTAGTTTATCGAATGAAAAAAAAGATTGGAAATCGAATGACCAGTTGTTTACAAAATTTAAGGTAATCAGAAAAACGTGCTGAGGAGGATAACAAAACGTTGAATTTTAGTCACTGCTAACATGAGAAAAACTTGAATATAATGATTATAGTTCCAAATTCAAACATCGCAATATGTAAGTAAATGATGTAAAAGTTGATTCCTGCCCTCACTATGTTGAAAAGGGTAGTATTCTTGGATATGAAGGTCAGAAAGGTACGAAACAAATCTTGTTTACGTTTCGGCCCGAGTAGGTATATAATTCTGTGTATCGATATGACAAGTCTATGTACGACGTAATTTTCACGTATTACATGTGATCAGTAGATCAAAAGTGTATTGACTTAATTATTAAACAATTAATGAGAACATATTGGCAAGGTATGGTAACCATACGAAACGTTAAACTTGTGTTACTGGTGAAGGAATAAAATATGTATATTAGCTGTTCATGAGACTAGAAATATAATGGATTTTACCACACGTTTATACTACGGATCTCGCTTACCACAATAAAACGTTGATGATGGAACGCAGAAATTTTGTATTTTAATACCTACAAATATACCGATTTTTAACGAATTTAAATTGACAATTGAGCTAGTAAACAAAACGTTGATTATTAGTCTAGAAACCGTTGTTTAAATGTTGTAGAAAAGCAGTGAATGAAACGTTAAACTTGTGTTACCGGTGAAGGAATAAAACATGTATATTAACTGTTCATAAGACTAGAAATATAAACGGTTTTACCACACGTTTATACTACGAATCTCGCTTACCACAACAAAACGTTGACGATGAAACGTAGAAAATTTGTATTTTAATATCTATAAATATACCGGTTTTTAACGAATTTAAATTAGCAATTGAACTAGTAAACAAAACGTTGATTATTAGTCTAGAAACCGTTGTTTAAATGTACGTGTAATGAAAATCGTATAATATTTGTGGAGAGACAACGATCAATATTTTACTGAAAAATTACCGTATATCGAACACGGTAATATTTTCTACCTATACCATAATTATACGACCTTAACGTTTCTTCAACCACATTTTAACCGGCTCATGTTTACTGGGAAATCTTCCAAATGCACATGATCGTCGGTAAAAAATCCTCCAAATGACCATGATCGTTGGTAAAAAATGCCTGAAATTGCCGTGATATTACCCCTTGTGGGATAATTTGTGCTTTTTGTCGCTAAAAAAAATCATGCCATTGAGCGGGATCATTATCTGCATTACCGAGCGCACTCCGTGAATTCTCAGGCGTTTGAGCGGATCCCCCGGATCCTCGGACGTTCGACCGAGAATCCTGGCAAGTGTCAGGTTTTGAGAGCTTCCAGAAGGTTCGAGAAGATTCTCACGGCCTTGAACGAATCTAGGCTGACAAACAATTCGTCCGACGTGTTTCGACTCGACGTTGAGCGGTATGCGGTCAAAGGATTTCGGTGCGACGTTTTTTTTTGTAAGATCCGCTCTGGCCTTGAACGAATTCAAGACAAAACAATTCTCGGAATCGTCCGGCGAGTTTCGACTTGTCGGCGAGCAGTCTGCGGACAACGGATTGCGGTGCGACGTCGAATTCTGAAGGGTTCTGAAATTTGTATGCGGCTGCTTCGATCCTGAACGAATGTAGGCTGACAAACAATGTGTTCTCGACGAGTTTCAACTTTGCCACGTTCAATTCTGGAAGGTTCTGATGTACAATCGAAGACACATCATTTCGGTAGCTTCTAGGTTTTCAAGGATTCCGTGTGACTGGTGTGAGGAATACGTCTATGAAAGGCTGAATTTCAGGTCACAAAGACAGTCTTGCACCTTCAGCTCTCATGAGAAGAACTTCAAACAAAGCAGAATTGAAACAGCGCATCGATCTGTTCTTAAAAAATATTCACAACTTGCAAACCGTTATTATCCAGAAGTCAGAACTCAACAAAGTGACGAAAAGTTCGCAAATCTAAATTTATCAAGGAACACGTAACTGCTAAACATTTAAAAAAATGGATTTCACAAAACTCAACAAAGTTGCAAGCATGAACGAATTTCTGCCGTAGCAGAAATTGACGGAGCTAGAAATTTTCAGAATCTATAAAGTCACTAACATTCGACGAGTCCAACCGAGGTTTGGACAGCGTGTCGTCACAGATCTGAACGACGAATTCAGCGTATTCTTACCGGCAGGGATTGTGCGACTGCTGAACGAAGACGAAACCCAATACCAGAAATTGGAGCTGACGCTGGAGGAGGAGCCATTGCTCTTGCAGTATCTGTGCGGCCAGTACGGTCAAATTAAAAGCAAAGATCCGTCGACTCTCGCCTAATTTGTACACCGTACCTGGACAACGTGTGCAGCGTCTCCTTACCAGCACGGACCGTGCGACTACTGAACGTGATCAAGAACCAGTTTCAAAAACTTAACAAAGAAACCTTCGAAGAAGTTTCCAATTATTCTACGTTTCATAACCGTTAAGAAAATTGTATAAATATTTTCACAAAGCTTTTATCTATTTTTTTTCACTGTACTCATTATATATACATTATACGACTACGTTGGCTGCTGTTTACAGCTCTCTGAAACATACAATAATTTTGGAAATTTAAGATATGATGTATCACAAACAAAAGTATTTATCAAATTTGTTCTAAAAGTTGTGAAATGATATTTTAGAAACGTCAGACATGTGTGTATCACAAAAGGCGAGATTTTTGTTGTTAAAAAGAGAAAAAGAAAAATAAATTTGTTCCATTAGTTGTGAAATTAAATTAAAATTATCTCACATTTTTTGGAACAAAATCTCTCTCTTCATCACGTACCAGGCGGGCCGCCACCCCCGCCTGTTGAACGATCACGTCATTTCGAGGGTTATTATCCTCATTACGGTCACCGTTCGCCATGTGTACGCTCATTGCTAACCTCACAGACTGTGCCAGAAAATCGTGAGGTATTTCGAATATCCACTCTATAGGCACCCTCACATGTCGTAAAATGTTGACGTACTCCATTTTCTTTTTTTCCTGAAAATAATCTGAAAAAAAACGCACACCCGTTGAATTATTTCTTGTCACTCAAGTGAAATCGCAAATTGTTGTACACTCAAGGTGAAAAACTGAAGTCTTGATTATTGATCACAGAATGTTGTAATAAAATTGATATTCTTGTACAATTCACCGATCGAAATCACGATGTATGAAAGTTTGAAAGCTCGAGGTGACGTTGTTATTTGTTTCTTGAAAATAATCTAAAAAAAAAACTTACACACGTTAAATTATTTCTATTCACTCAGGTAAAATCGAAAATTGTTTTACACTCAAGGTAGAAAAAATTGTTTGAGTGCACTGATTTCAATCACCCACCTTGACAGTTTGCACGCTCAACTGTTGGTGCATTCATCGGACGGACGGAGCACCCCACTCTTCGTACAGCATCTCCGTATGTTTTGGGTTCACAATTGAACTAATACCAAATCATAAAGTGGTTGATACTTGTCGGTTACGTTTGCAGGATATATCCTTCTCACTCTGTCCTACTGCACTAGTGCGTAGACCTCGAAATCGTGAAACTGACACCGTGGGGCAAAGTAAAACATCCCCGTAACGCTCTCAGTGAACGATATCTACTAAGCCTTTCACAGTTCCATGTATAACCAGAGATGAGTAGGGAGATCTCCAACGCTCGGCTTTTCGTGATACCAGCTAGGTTAGAGCGTCGACGTGACACCTAGGCGGCCATGCACCGAAGGTGGCCCACAATCGAGCATATATAGTGTGACGTGGTATTTCGTACCCCGTCACTTTGTTTATTTATCGCGCTCCCCTAGGTACAAATATCGCTAAAAATAACGAGAGCACGTCTGAGGCCAATACTCCAAAAATAATCGACTCATTATCTTTAAGTTGAATCCTCTTTACTAAGCTAATTTTATGTTATTTTCTAATTCTGTAATGCTCTACGGGAACCATCTACGAGACCTTCGCGTCAAGATACCAGGACACTGCCTGACAGGGGTCACGTACCAGCTCAACATCGACCACTACCGACTGCAGACGAACGAATACCGCTGAAACCACTTCCGATGGATCCCTATCTAGTTGTCGAACAGGGTCGTGCGTGATGCACAAACAGTACCCCCGACTATTTAAGACTTATCGGCCAGGAGCCGAACCACGAACGAATGCTTCTACCGCTCGGATGCATCGTCAGGCGGCGTACAGGGCTGTGCGTCAAAAACACAACAAAGCCTCCCGTCGACGATACTTATCAGCCTGGAGCTGAACCGACCCTAACACCTACTAAGTCGTCTATCAAATAGAGGACGGTTTTCTCTTCACGAACCGTCCTATCGAAGGTCTGCGGCGGGGAATAGGCTATGAGATGCTGACCACGTGGATCTGGTGGATCTAGTGTGGGGATCCGGGTTGAGGGCCATCACCACCAGATCGTTCCGTTATGAAGGCTCCAATGAGCGAGGGCCGGGATGCAGCGCCGACGAAATAGCTACAACGGGGAGTACCAGTAAAGCAAGGAGTGAGTTACAGTCGATCGCAAGTCCAAAGGATCAGTGACGTATTATTGTCGCACACCTCAATATCGCAACACATGAGCAGTACGACCACCCCTCTCACCAACGATACCGCACAGCTGAGGGAAAACATCTCCGTCCACCTCCCGACGTCCCGATGCCTCGATACCTGTCGGCGCGGAAGAAGAAAAACTAGCGGCGAGGGATTATCGCCGCCGATCCGTAGACCAGACCTACGCGACCCGCTGACCAATTAGAATACGCCAAATTTGAGAAAAATCACGTGACAGCAGCGCGACGAGGATCAGGATCATCGCTCGTCTCGTCACTCTACGTTCAGTTATCGCTAATAGCCGACGTGCTTTTTGGCTGACTCTACTTTCAGTTTCAGTAATAGCAGATGTGCTTTTGTAAACTCTACCTTCAGTTTCGTTAATATTAGACGTATTCTTGTTATCGCTACCAAAGTTCGTCGTACCGATATCGCATCGCATTCTCTAGTACCTGTTGTATCTTCTTTTACGTAAGTGAGGTTCCTTTTCTATTTTGTGAAGCCACGAAAATACTTGCAATATATATCGTATCTTTATCTTTCTTTCTCTCTATCTTGCAGTTGGTCTGCTTGAGCCAATTGGGCTCGTACCCTTTCTCTTGATCTTGCAGTCGGTCTGCTTGAGCCACCTGGGCTCGTACCTTATTCTCTTTTGTCTCTTATCTCGTCTCTTTCTCTGTCTTATTGCAAGTAACTTCGCGACTGGTTAACTATTACTTGCGCACTGTTAGTGACTATTGCTTTATTTTATTATCTCTCCCTTCTGGAATATCTAAATGTCTAATATCGCTGTATAGCAGCGTGGTCCGTTGAAGGATCAATTTTTATCTTAGCTATTGAGCATTGCTGTTTCGCTATATTCTCTCTGATTAGTTCACATCTGTCTCTTTACCTATTACCGTTGATTATCGTATCTTAGTGAGTGTACCGCGTGAGCGATCTTACATCGCTGCGTGGTCCCGCTCGTCGTTCATCTGAAATTGGAGTATTGTGCCGTATCGCATAAAATCTTTTTCATTATTTTCTTCGCTAATATCGCTGATCGTAGTTGTCCGTAGTCTCTTTGGTTTGTCGTATGTTGCATATTGATTCTCTTGAATATTATTTGTCTTATCTTGAATTATCTTTTATCGTACCGCGTATTACCTTTCTTTCTTCTCGCGCTTACCGCAAACTGGAGACTACGTATTGTCTGTTAGTATCTATGTTTTATAATAATTTTCTACTTGACCTGTTGCCTTGAATTTACCTTGTAATTCATAATTCTTTGTCTTTGCATATTTCTGATAATTCTGGTAATGTGATGACTATTACAACTTTCGTATCTCGCATGTGTTTTATAATCGCTTCGCATATTTTATGGTTTACCTGCTTAATGCGTAATTGAGGTACTGTATATCTTTTCTGTTCTGCATACTCATTATGAAACCGTATTAATCATTACCTTGAACCATAATATCGCGAGCTTACGCATATTTCCGGCTTATTCGGGAAACGTTCCGTTATCTGTTAAATCTCTCGCTTAACTTTTCTCTGGCTGTGCATATTGTTAATTACCGCATTTATCGTAATTGTATCTCAATCTCTTCGGCTACTTGCTTGTTATTAAATTTATCGCTTCTTAATCAACGTATTCGATACTATTTCTGCTTCGCCTGTTTCTTATTTTGTCTATTGGATTCGACCCCTCCCCTCTACCATTATCTTGTCTATACTGAGCAAGCTGTGCAAAACCGTCGTAGAACCTGACCTTAACTTTGCCTAGTACCTTTATCTCTACCTTTACCTTCATCTTTTTCTCTAATTATCTATTTTCGACGCATGTGCGTCTGGCGCCCAACAATCGTATCTTTCTCTCTTAATACCTCTCTCTCTCTATCTAATTATTCAGGTGAGTGACTGCGCCGTAGGGTTACCAATTATCTCATTTCTTCGTTTAACCCTCGCGAGAAATTTTATCGTGTTACAAAATGGCGCCCAAAGTGGGGCCACGATAGTAACGAAAATAATTGGCTCACAATAGATATACTCGGTCGCTCGAGCAAGCGGTTGCCAATCGCATTCTTGTCCCCGCTCGCACAAATGTTTCCAGGAATGCAAGAATTGGGATTTTTTTGTTTCAATTATGAATGTCAGCGAATAAAAGTATCTCCGGATTTGATAAATTTTGGATTCAATCAGCGGACGCTGAACCAAAATAATTAACCATTCCCAGCCCGAATACTTTTTTTTTTTTTTTAATAAACATTATTTTTTCAATGATATGAAAATACGTGACGCCTGGTGTTCTCGAATATTTGTACACGCAGTCTATGGAAAAATGTACGAAGCCAGCTCGATAACATTTATGCAAAATGTGCAATGGGCAAGTGGTTGGAGGAAATTTTTTTTTTTCAAACTGAATCTTCCAGAGAACCATCAGCGAATTCCAAGCAAGCTCCATAAACATACCGAGCAAACGCGCGATCACGGACGTAGCTGTGGTGTGGCTGAGTGGATACCACATGAGGATGAATTTTCAATCACAGGTTTTTGCGCGAAGTTTTCCTGTATTTAAGTTAATTACTGCTGCCTTTGCTATAATACTGCATTCAAGTCTTAAACAAAACACTAAAAAATAAGTTAACCACTTAATGTGAAACGAAATGTTAGATTGAGCCTAAAATTTAAGCCGGAGTTACATAAACGAAGATAATTACAAGTGCAATATTGTAAACATTGAACATTTATTGTTCATCTAAATAAATATGGTTTCCTCCTCAAAAAAAAAAAAAAACATGAGGATGGAGTGATGCGGGACACGGGCTCGATCGCAGTTCACTCTTTTTTTTTTTTTTATTTTTAAATTCAGTCCCGGCTTTTTTTTGTATTTTCGGAGAGAAAAAACAAATCAAAGAAAGAAAATTTCGAGAGCCGGTCGATTTTTTCCTTCTTTCCTTTTGCTTTTTTTTTTCTTACTGAACCCACCTTTTTTGTAGTGGGGGTAACCCAGAAGAGAACAAATAATTGAAACAATAAAATTCCGAGAGCGAATCGATTTGTTCCCCGTTTTTGGCGCCTCTTTTTTGATAAGGAAAAGTTTTGACAGTAATGTAAAATAGAGATTACTAAACACAAATGTATTGTTTTTTAATAACACCGGCCCACAAAAAAAAAAGTGGTCTGTACTTTTGACCGGACCAACCTATCTTTATGTATTTTGACGCGCTCAATCCAAATCTGAAGTCAGTTTTTCCCGTACACCCTCAAAATTTTGTGTAAATTGCAAAAACCCATAAAAATCGCCAAAAATTAGCATTTTTGTTAAGAAAAAAATTTATGGAAGTATAGACCAAGTATGATTTTTATGCATTTTGGTCCGCTAAACCCAAATCTTAAGTTCATTTAACCATAAGCCTTTTAAAATTTAATTGGGCCGGTGTTATTGAAATACAATACATTTGTTTTTAGTAATCTCTATTTTCCATTATTGGCAAAACTTTTCCTTATTAAAAAAAAAAAAAAAAAACGCCCATTTTATATCAGTCTTGACGAGCATTTCTTAAGAAGTTTGAGAGATGCGAGATCGGAACGACAAAACTATTTCAGTAGCAACAATGTATGGACCCCTCTCTTTTTCTGATATTGGCAGCCAGTTAAGAGGCTTCACAGTGTTCAGTTTAGTGCCAGCAGCTCTCGAGGTAGCAAGATGGTAAGTGAATTACATAATTATTTTACATGTATGGAAAAACCGGCAGATTTGACGATCGTCTATTTACTTTATAGATTAAGAAGAGAAAAAAAGGGAAGGACCTGTAGTCGTATTTTATACTTTATTTAATTTTCCTTGAATTGTCAGACGTTTCTATTTTTGATTGTATAGGAAGAAGATGTGTGGGGAATTCCATTCTAGTGCCCAAGAATATAGTACACATTTTCGATCATTTTTTCTTTTTTTATTTTTTTTTTTTTGAAAACATTTTCCTCAATTTCCAAATTTCCTTAATTTTTTGGTATTCTAATCGATTCTTAAAAATTTTGCGCACAGGTGGGATTTCTTTGATTATTTTTTCCCTATTCCTGAGGATATTTCCTATCTGAGACCACTGTCAATAGGCGAGATTCCGGATATCATAAAATTACCTTTTTTTCTAATTAAAAATAAAATCACATAAGGCCATTAAGAACTCGAAATGAAAATCTGAAAAAATTAGAGATGTTTTTTTATATTCAAAGCCATTAACGTAAATGATCCGTTTAACGACTATCCTAATAGATATACATTGTATATAGAGCATTCCGCGTCGAATTTGCAACCCATGTACCTCACCCTCTTTGATTTTGATAATTCTTTGGTATGATGTTACAACGACGGTTTCAATCGACTTGAAACAGTGTCGGAATTTTTCGCAGATTTCTTTAGCCACCACTGAAATAGAAAAAAATCGTAAAACCAATTCCGAAAAAGCTTCTTTTAAAATTCTGAAGAAATTCACACTGATTTTACAATTGAGGATATTATTTGTAAGCACGACACGATAACGGGATCTCAACATCTACTACTTTTCTAGCAAGTTTTTTTTTCTCATGCCGGAATTGGAGTTTCTATTAATTTGTTCGGTCATAAATTTCTCTATTATTAATAGATTTCAATTTTTCTGAAATTTAGAGGAATGCCAGAATGCCTGATTACAGTTCATACCATTTCATTCTTTTTTTTTCAAGTTATCCAAAAATCCAAGAAAACTAAAAACTTTCTAGAAAAGAAGTAGATGTTGAGGTCCCGTTATCGTGTCGTGCTTACAAATAATATCCTCAATTATAAAATCAGTGTAAATTTCTTCAGAATTTTAAAAGAAGCTTTTTCGGAATTGGTTTTACGATTTTTTTCTATTTCAGTGGTGGCTAAAGAAATCTGCGAAAAATTCCGACACTGTTTCAAGTCGATTGAAACCGTCGTTGTAACATCATACCAAAGAATTATCAAAATCAAAGAGGGTGAGGTACATGGGTTGCAAATTCGACGCGGAATGCTCTATATACAATGTATATCTATTAGGATAGTCGTTAAACGGATCATTTACGTTAATGGCTTTGAATATAAAAAAACATCTCTAATTTTTTCAGATTTTCATTTCGAGTTCTTAATGGCCTTATGTGATTTTATTTTTAATTAGAAAAAAAGGTAATTTTATGATATCCGGAATCTCGCCTATTGACAGTGGTCTCAGATAGGAAATATCCTCAGGAATAGGGAAAAAATAATCAAAGAAATCCCACCTGTGCGCAAAATTTTTAAGAATCGATTAGAATACCAAAAAATTAAGGAAATTTGGAAATTGAGGAAAATGTTTTCAAAAAAAAAAAAATAAAAAAAGAAAAAATGATCGAAAATGTGTACTATATTCTTGGGCACTAGAATGGAATTCCCCACACATCTTCTTCCTATACAATCAAAAATAGAAACGTCTGACAATTCAAGGAAAATTAAATAAAGTATAAAATACGACTACAGGTCCTTCCCTTTTTTTCTCTTCTTAATCTATAAAGTAAATAGACGATCGTCAAATCTGCCGGTTTTTCCATACATGTAAAATAATTATGTAATTCACTTACCATCTTGCTACCTCGAGAGCTGCTGGCACTAAACTGAACACTGTGAAGCCTCTTAACTGGCTGCCAATATCAGAAAAAGAGAGGGGTCCATACATTGTTGCTACTGAAATAGTTTTGTCGTTCCGATCTCGCATCTCTCAAACTTCTTAAGAAATGCTCGTCAAGACTGATATAAAATGGGCGTTTTTTTTTTTTTTTTTTAATAAGGAAAAGTTTTGCCAATAATGGAAAATAGAGATTACTAAAAACAAATGTATTGTTTTTCAATAACACCGGCCCAATTAAATTTTAAAAGGCTTATGGTTAAATGAACTTAAGATTTGGGTTTAGCGGACCAAAATGCATGAAAATCATACTTGGTCTATACTTCCATAAATTTTTTTCTTACCAAAAATGCTAATTTTTGGCGATTTTTATGGGTTTTTGCAATTTACACAAAATTTTGAGGGTGTACGGGAAAAACTGACTTCAGATTTGGATTGAGCGCGTCAAAATACATAAAGATAGGTTGGTCCGGTCAAAAGTACAGACCACTTTTTTTTTTTGTGGGCCGGTGTTATTAAAAAACAATACATTTGTGTTTAGTAATCTCTATTTTACATTACTGTCAAAACTTTTCCTTATCAAAAAAGAGGCGCCAAAAACGGGGAACAAATCGATTCGCTCTCGGAATTTTATTGTTTCAATTATTTGTTCTCTTCTGGGTTACCCCCACTACAAAAAAGGTGGGTTCAGTAAAAAAAAAAAAAGCAAAAGGAAAGAAGGAAAAAATCGACCGGCTCTCGAAATTTTCTTTCTTTGATTTGTTTTTTCTCTCCGAAAATACAAAAAAAAGCCGGGACTGAATTTAAAAATAAAAAAAAAAAAAAGAGTGAACTGCGATCGAGCCCGTGTCCCGCATCACTCCATCCTCATGTTTTTTTTTTTTTTTTGAGGAGGAAACCATATTTATTTAGATGAACAATAAATGTTCAATGTTTACAATATTGCACTTGTAATTATCTTCGTTTATGTAACTCCGGCTTAAATTTTAGGCTCAATCTAACATTTCGTTTCACATTAAGTGGTTAACTTATTTTTTAGTGTTTTGTTTAAGACTTGAATGCAGTATTATAGCAAAGGCAGCAGTAATTAACTTAAATACAGGAAAACTTCGCGCAAAAACCTGTGATTGAAAATTCATCCTCATGTGGTATCCACTCAGCCACACCACAGCTACGTCCGTGATCGCGCGTTCGCTCGGTATGTTTATGGAGCTTGCTTGGAATTCGCTGATGGTTCTCTGGAAGATTCAGTTCGAAAAAAAAAAATTTCCTCCAACCACTTGCCCATTGCACATTTTGCATAAATGTTATCGAGCTGGCTTCGTACATTTTTCCATAGACTGCGTGTACAAATATTCGAGAACACCAGGCGTCACGTATTTTCATATCATTGAAAAAATAATGTTTATTAAAAAAAAAAAAAAAGTATTCGGGCTGGGAATGGTTAATTATTTTGGTTCAGCGTCCGCTGATTGAATCCAAAATTTATCAAATCCGGAGATACTTTTATTCGCTGACATTCATAATTGAAACAAAAAAATCCCAATTCTTGCATTCCTGGAAACATTTGTGCGAGCGGGGACAAGGATGCGATTGGCAACCGCTTGCTCGAGCGACCGAGTATATCTATTGTGAGCCAATTATTTTCGTTACTATCGTGGCCCCACTTTGGGCGCCATTTTGTAACACGATAAAATTTCTCGCGAGGGTTAAACGAAGAAATGAGATAATTGGTAACCCTACGGCGCAGTCACTCACCTGAATAATTAGATAGAGAGAGAGAGGTATTAAGAGAGAAAGATACGATTGTTGGGCGCCAGACGCACATGCGTCGAAAATAGATAATTAGAGAAAAAGATGAAGGTAAAGGTAGAGATAAAGGTACTAGGCAAAGTTAAGGTCAGGTTCTACGACGGTTTTGCACAGATTGCTCAGTATAGACAAGATAATGGTAGAGGGGAGGGGTCGAATCCAATAGACAAAATAAGAAACAGGTGAAGCAGAAATAGTATCGAATACGTTGATTAAGAAGCGATAAATTTAATAACAAGCAAGTAGCGGAAGAGATTGAGATACAATTACGATAAGTGGCTTCACAAAATAGAAAAGGAACCTCACTTACGTAAAAGAAGATCTAACAGATGCTAGAGAATGCGATACGATAGCGGTACGACGACTTGCGTAGCGATAACAGGAACACGTTTACAATTAACGAAAGCTGAAGGTAGGATTAACAAAAGCACATTTGCTATTAACGAAACTGGAAGTAGAGTTAACTAAAAGCACGTCTGCTATTAGCGATAACTCAACGTAGAGTGACGAGATGAGCGATGATCCTGATTTTCGTCGAGCTGCTGTCACGTGATTCTTTCTCAAATTTGCGGTATTCTAATTGGACCAGCAGGTCGCGTAGGTCTGGTCTACGGGTAGGCGGCGATAATCCCTCGCCGCTTGTTTTTCTTCTCCCTCGACGACAGGTATCGAGGTATCGGAACGTCGGAAGGTGGTCAGAGATGTTTTCCTTCAGCTGTGCGGTATCGTTGGTGAGAGGGGAGGTCGTACTGCTCATGTGTTGCGATAATCAGGTGTGCGGCAATATTACGTCACCGGTCCTTTGGACTTGCGACCGACTGTAACTCACTCCTTGCTTCACTGGTACTCCCCGTTGTAGCTATTTCGTCGGCGCTGCATCCCGGCCCTCGCTCATCGAAGCCCTCATGCCGGAACGATCTGGTGGTGGTGGCCCTCAACCCGGATCCCCACACTAGATCCACCAGATCCACGTGGTCAGCATATCATTAGCCTATTCCACGCCGCAGTCCTTCGATAGGACGGTTCGTGAAGAGAAAACCGTCCTCTATTTGATGGACAACGACTTAGTAGATGTTAGGGTCGGTTCAGCTCCAGGCTGATAAGTATCGTCGACGGGAGGCTTTGTTGTGTTTTTGACGCACAGCCCTGTACGCCGCCTGACGATGCATCCGAGCGGTAGAAGCATTTATTCGTGGTTCGGCTCTTGGCCGATAAGTCTCAAACAGTCGGAGGTACTGTTTGTGCATCACGCACGACCCTGTTCGACAACTAGATAGGCATCGATCGGGAGTGGTCTCAGCGGTATTCGTTCGTCTGTAGTCGGTGGTGGTCGATGTTGAGCTGGTACGTGACCCCTGTCAGGCAGTGTCCTGGTATCTTGACGCGAAGGTCTTGCAGATGGTTCTCGTAGAGCGTTACAGAATTAGAAAATAGCATACAATCAGCTTAGTAAAGAGAATTCAACTTAAAGATGATTAGTCGTTCATTTTTGGAGTATTGGCCTCAGACGTGCTTTCGTTATTTTTAGCGATATCTGCACCTAGGGGAATGCGATAATTAAAGAAAGTGACGGGGTACGAAATACCACGTCACACTATATATGCACGATTGTGGGCCACCTTCGGTGCATGGCCGCCTAGGTGTCAGGTCGGAAATGGGCCACCTTCGGTGCGTGGCCGCCTAGGTGTTACGTCGACGCTCCAACCTAGCTGGTATCACGAAAAGCCGAGCGTTGGAGATCTCCCTACTCATCTCTGGTATAACTCTAGCGATTAGTTCACTCTCACAGCTCTCGCTCGTACATGGGGCGTGCGAAACTTCTTCGCCAAGTTCCAAGAACTGTTTTGCCATCTTCCACGCGCAGCAGGTTCGTTCGAGAAATATCTTGAAATTTTTTTCGTTGCAGAATATTGCATACGGCTGCTCACGAATTTTCGACAATGTGTGGGTCACGTCGTCGTTTACTCATGAAAGGAACCGTGTCAGCGTAAAGCGGTCATCCTAGAGCAAGCTTTGAAATTCTATCTTTGCTAAGTGCGTGATCGAAAGGAGACGAAGCAAACATGAATTCCGAAAAGTGTTTAAAATTAATACAAATCATGGACACGGCGTACAAGATTTTGATTGAAAAATCGTCACCGGCGGAGATTGCAAAATGAATCCGATTCGGAACCCAAAATACCAGGCGTTTGAATAAAATCTTACGCAACAACGCCTTAACGATCGGGGAGAAGACAAGAATCATGACTAAAATTGGAATTATGAAATCGTTGATAGCCAAATTTCAACAATTTCAAAAAGTGGGTGACGGATTATTGAGCCGACGAAGAAGCGATCAAATACGGTGGGAAGATTTGGAGATAGCTTCCGAGAGCCGAATTCGAACGGGAGCCATTACCAATCTGCGGCATGAAGATTTAAACAGGTTTTTGGAAGATGAGAAACACCTCGTCGTTGCAAGACTGGAGAAAATGCTACGCAAAATGGGAAGTTTGAAAGCAAACTGTGTCTTGTGTTGTGAATTGAATGTAACGAAACACGTCGAACTTGTTGAAGAAATGAATTATTTTAACACCAGTAACCAGATCATCCTACAGCCAGCTGACGCACACGGGTGGTTTAAAGACAACGTAAAGCAAAAAGTGTTGGCCAAGGTGGAAGGTTTTCAAGAGGAAGATTCTGGTTGGTCGCTGACTGAAATAATCAATTTGACTGTGAATATCAACAAGTACGTGCCACTACGAGGCGGTGTGTTCACATACACACCACTATCCAAAGATATTCAAGATGAGAAGGCCGTTGTCAACATCTGTAACAGCGGCTCATATTGCTTTCTATGGTCGGTCACCGCAGCCCTTTTTCCAGCCAACAACAATCCCAGCGAAATCACTTCATATCCACATTTCAGCTCAGTGCTATAATACGACGGTTTGCATTTTCCAATGTTTTTAGACCAGATTCCAAAATTTGAGAAACTTAAAAAACTTACAATTAGCGTTTACGGTATAGATAGTACGGAAAAACAAAAGTGCAGTGAAATTGTACTCATTTATCTAAGCTGAAACAAGTCTGATAAACCTACAATCCATCTTTCAGTAATAGAGACTGAAAACGAGGATGACGGTGATGATGGTATGGAAAATATTGAACAGAACGTAACACATCATTTTTCATGGATTCGGAATACATCACGATTGACAAATTCTCAAATTTCTCAACATAAACGTCGTACTTGGTTATGTGATAGATGTTTTACTCATTTTCAATCTGAAAGATGTTTAACAAAGCACAATGTAGATTGCATGAATTTGAACAATACCAAAGTTATTTTAACAGCAGAAGAGGACAAGATCCTCAAATTCGAAAATTTTCCACACAAAGAAACCGTTCCGTTCTGCGTGTACGCAGATCTAGAATGTCTACTGCAGCCCACACATGACAGTTTTCGGGAAAATAGAACAATTTTTCAGAAGCATCTTCCGCATAGTATAACTAACTATGTACATTGTGCGTTTGACGATTCGCTTTCGAAATTCAAAATCAATTACAGAGAAACTTGCATCCAACGGTTCGTGAATGAGTTGAAGGAATTGGCACATTCGTTAGAGGGATACTACAAGACTGTTGTAACGATGGAACCACTAAATTTCAATCAGATCAACAAATTTGACTTATCGGCGGTCTGTCATATTTGTGAAAAACCGTTTACACCCACAGACGTGAAACATCGGGATCACTGTCATTTCACGAGAAAGTACCGTGGTGCTGCTTACCGCAGCTGTAATTTAAATTACCAAAATTCGCACACTATCCCAGTGATATTCCACAATCTGTCGGGTTACGATTCGCATTTTCTGATCAAAGCCCTGGCAACGTCATTCGAAGGTACTGTTAAACTTTGACCTGTTAATAAAGAAAAGTACATTTCCTTCACTAAATTCATTAGGGGAACGGATGTAACGTTCCGTTTCATAGATTCGTGCCGTTTCATGCCTAGCAGCCTCGATAAATTATCATCGTATCTGGAAGATTGTCAAAAAACAATAACACGTAAATTCTGCAGTAGCTTGAACAAATTTCGGTTATTGACTAGGAAAGGTGTCTTCCCGTACGAATACATAGACAGTTGTAAGAAGCTCGAGGAGTAACATTTATTAGCCAACGAACAGTTTTATTCAAAATTGAATGACCGGGATATATCAGACGACGATTACTCACACGCGTGCGACGTACGGCGAACTTTCAACGTTACAACTTTGAGAGAGTATTTGGACTTGTACTTACAGACGGAAGTGTTTTCATTAGCCCACGTTTTTATAAATTTTCGACAGAATTGTTGGACGACGTCCAAACTGGATCCATTACATTACTACACATCGCCTGGTCTGTCGTTTGATGTAATGTTGAAATGTACAGGCATCGAACTCGAGCTTCTCACCGACATAGATATGGTTATGTTTATCGTGAAAGGTAATCGAGGTGGTGTGTCACAGTGCTTGAACAGATAACGTCTCTTAAGCTGGAATAACCACTTCGTCAAAATCGAAAATGACCTATATCGGGATTTAGTGCTCTTTAGTTGCTAATTTGTTCCCCGAATTTTGATTTTGTTGTTCCAGTAATTTCGCCGAAATTAAGGGCGATTTCAAGTTTAAAAAAAGTTGGCAAAGCCAGGCAAACGGATGACGGAATATTAACGAAAAAATGATGAGAATTTGTTGCTAATTAGTTGCTCGAACAATACACTCATTCCGAACTGAAAGAATCAACCCCTGCTCCGGAAACCACCCCCAAGTCGTCACGTACAAACAATACGCTTGAAATATAATTGAATGTACTGTATATTTTGTTTTTAACCAATAAATCACTGAATCAGGCGAATCTGTCGTATCTCCGATTTTGTTGCTCAACCCCTAACACCCGAAACTCACCCCCATGTCAACGACGCTACACAAATATGACAGAACGCGCGGATATAAAAATTCGCTAAAAATTGATTTTAGATCCGCGAATTAGTTGCTCTCGATGTACCGTATCTCCAATTTGTTTTTGTAGCAGAATCTGTAATTCATTTCAAAATCACGAGACAAGTATGTGGTTCAAGTAGCATGCTGATCTATAAAATTAGAATTTTACGGTTGTATGTTCATAGTGCTCCTGTTAATTCTCGGAACTACTGTTACCCATCACACGGGCACGGTTGCTTACATTATCACATTTAATTGTTATTATTTTGGTGCGCAAAAACCAAAATTTTCGGATTAGCATTGAATGTGTCTTTTAATCGGAGATCCTTTTCATGGGTATCGTCGTATTCGACCCAAGATTCTCCTCGACGTCTCGAAATCGCCGTGTAATGGCCTAGGAGCCTGCTCTTCTTTCCCTCATCGGACGTACGCGTTCGTATTCCTGGGCCCTTGTAATGAACAAGACCCACCAGTTCATAAATATCCAATCGTGGTGATACAGGGTTTACAAACCGTTTGGGTATTTGGCCAAGCTTTATTGGCCAATCGTCATTTTCGAAATCGAATACTTCGAATAACACAAGCTCATCTACAATTGGACATAACGTGTAACATCAATATTGGAATGGTTTAGAAAAAATGGATTGAATCAATCAACATGAATCCCACAACATAAAACACATTTCAGAATATGTACACCAATATATCAAGTATATTGTTCATAGATACGCAATTAGACTAGGTTAAAATAAGTATTAATAATGTTTAATCACGTGTTCATAGATACCAGACAATTCTTACATCGTGAAATAACGATTTATTTTTCGAGGCTGAAGTTATAAACGTTAGAGTAATTGAACCTCAGGAAAAAATCATCATAGCCTTTGAAAATATGACATATAACATTGTTCTTTGAATCCCATTTTTCGTGTACTTGGAGCAAAAAAATTGTCTGCATTACGAGCGTGACGATTTACAACCTTGTGCGATCATGCCGAGCGCTCGTGCCGGCTCCGCTGAACTATTATGCGGCTGATTGCACTCGGGTGTAAATCATCACTCTCAATGCGAAAACCACTATCATTCCTTCTAGTAGTAGAAAATAAAAGTGAAAGGGGTACACTAGTCGATTTCGACGTTCTCGTATCGTATATCTCTCAACATCCAAGTCCACGTGTCTCAAACGCGAAAAATGGCCCAACAGTCCCATTGTATACGCAATTCTGAAGAAAAAATCATTTCAATACATTTTTATTTGACACAGAAATAAAGAAATACCATGGATTGAATGGATTCCACGAAATAGTATATTACGAAATAGTAAATTTGTAGAATTCATGCAATTTGTTGATTGCTGCGGCAAATAAAAATGCATTGAACTGTTTCTTGTTTAAATTTGCATATAGAATGGGTCTGTTCAGCCCATTGTTCCGTTTGCGATACGTAAACTTCGATATTTGGAGATGTATACATCAACGTCGAAATCTAACAGGCCACCTTCTAGAATGGGTATCCTCATAACAACTGTTTAGGTATTGTGGGAATCACAAAAAAATAATGTAACATGAGTAACTATTCTGCGCGATTTGAGTTGTCAGTTATACTTGTCACTGCGTTTTCTGGCAATTAAACGCAAAATCAGTTTGCTTGGTTCATTGTATTTTTCTAATTAAATAAAGCTTTAGCACTAATTGTTGTTAAGCCGATCATATTATCGTCATAGTTACAAGAAAGTATAGGAAGAATAAGCATAATCGAAAAGAGCAATAACGGATTCTAAATTTTCTAGCCACAGTTGGTCAAAACTCATTAGCATTTTCTTTCCTGTAACGTATATTTTTTGTAATGGCACAAAATAAAAATTTTAAAACTGGTATCGTTATCTTGGAGTACGCTTATGTTCCGAAATTCAACTCCATAAATAAATAAAATTGTATTACGTCATTCCTTGAGTTACTATTACCATTTTTTACTTTGCCGTAACGAGATTTTTACGACATTCGCAAGATCAATTTGTCTCGATGACTTCTTTAAAGTAGGTAATTATGTATGCAAAATTTCACCTAATGCCAATATTTCTGTTGTTTCCCATCCGGAGTATGATCTTAAAGAACATCTCTTTTGACCAGTGAGCCTAACCTGGTCCAGAATAACATTTTTAAATTCTTGTCCATTGCATAGAGTTGCTCGTTGAATTGTTATAATGGGCAACGTTTTCTCCCGAGTTGGGCATCCATTATCACATTGTGACCTTTCTCTATAGCTCAGTTTACTTCTAAATAGTAGTACACCAGCCAAGTAACCAACATTTGTTGCGCAGTCAATTAGGCGGCATTCACCGCGTGTGACGTCACTGTCCTTCTTGAAAAGTTCAAGCAATATCGCGGCTCGTGATTTGTAAGAGTAAGCTGTTAGCCCTTTGTCAAAAATATCGAAGCACATCTTGATGAAAGGGCTCCCTTCCTTCGATTCAGTCATCTGTGATAACCGTTACATATTATGTTTAAACAACGAAATATCGAGAATTGCGTATAAAAATTTTAGTGAAACTGGATACCCAATGTATTCAGCCAATGAGGCAATTTCCCTCAGACTTTTTTTTCGTTGCAAATATTTAGTGATAGTGATTCATTGCCTTTTCTTTATAACATTATAACACAGGGTGCAGACCGACCGGCAAAACTGGGCAAATTGAGAATGGTTAGGGAATTTTGTCTATCAGAAAAAGTCAGGAAAAGACGTATATTTTTTTTTTTAAATGAGTTTTCAAACGTCAACTATGCTTCGTAAATTTAGCAAATATAACTTTCGGAAATGGCATTTTACAGTTTCTGATTATTTGTGTAGATCGAAGCAATACAATGTGTTTTTGAATTGAAATTCATATATCAAAGGTGCACAATTTCGGGAGGTTTTAGTCGTAACAGCTGCCCAACATTACCGAAGTTTCGTGAAAAAAGGTAAGGGACTTCTAAATTTGTTGACGGGAACAGTCTGAACAATTCAGAGAACTTTAACTGATTGTGAGCGAAATTATCACCACAACAAAAAGCTATGCTTTACTTACTGCTTCTCTCAACAATGGCCAATCACAGATCGCAGACAACATTATTTGGAGGAGACTATCGAAAGCACACGTATTGTAGAGGCATATTTTTTCGTTTCCGATTTTAACTGACTGTAGAGTGCCTGAATTGCCGTTTTTCATAATTCATAACGTTATGATTTTCGAACAACAACTTGTCCCTGACTTCATCTGCTTTCATGCCCAAATATCGTGCCTTTCGTGACTTCATTTCCGATGCTTTACCATAGCCCCGCCAATCTTCTACCTCACGTGTTGCAAGTATTTGCGGCACGCTTCGCGTACGGCTGCAGGCAACGCAAAGTCGACGTTGTCCATATCCTTATTCTTCGCTATTTTCCACGGGGATAGAATATTGGCGTAGAGCATGTACTGGTATTTCGCATATGACACAGAACTGTGCACCTGATGGCTTTCCATGAGTGGTACATGCAGGACATGAATCTAATTCAACATCGTTGGGACTATTTGTTTTTTCTAAAGCCTTAGACGCTGTCGATCGTATATCCTCGATTTTTTTTAGATTTCTCCTGCACGCCTGAATCGATGTTGAAAAAATTTTAATTAACAAAAATACAATTACTCATTACTTTTATGATTTGTCATTAAAAATAACCCAATCACCAATGACATTTCTGCAGTATACTTGAAAAAACTTCAATTTCAACTCACTTTTGTAATGTGTCAATGATTTCAATGAGGAATAACGTTCCTGTCGGCAAATTAAAAAAAATTACGGATTACTCTTGCATTGGGAAATTGAATTTGTTTAAATTATCCTTGTGATTTATACATGTATTTGGAGGTTATTCAATTGAATTTATCATTCTAATGTTATTAAACTCACAATATTAATATGTTCCAACAAACGGACTGACATTTGATTGAATTTTTTGAAGCATAGGTTAATCACAGAACTAACTAGTCGACTGTGTAGTAAAATTAAAAATGTAATCAAAAACTCACAACATTGATCGGAATATATTTTGGATTGTGTTTCTTCGTCCCTGATTATGTCCTTTATTTGATGTCTAAGTACTGATGAATCATCTTCACGAGCTAATTTAGAAATAGCTATCTTAATACGGCCATTTATATAGTCTACGTGCTTCTGCGAAAAGACATCTGCCCTGATTGGCGTTGCACAATATTTTAAGAGGTGGATCTTGATTTTATTAAACTCTCCCTCTACTGCAGCACTGGAAGCCGGTACATGGCCGTAGCCAAACTTATCGCGAAAAATGTTTGACCAGAGCGGGATCAGTTTAACGTCTTTCAAAAGACGGTCTGCTAATCGCGGAAGATAGTGAGCATTTTTACGATGGCCAACGTCTTTTAGAGCGTTATTCACTTCCACTTCGATTCTGCCCTCCACGTAAACCAATTGCTGTTCGCCGAGTTGTCACTCATAACAATTTCATCTACAGCAGCAGCGTCATGATAAAAATCATTGCACTATGAACCAACAAAAGGTGGAAAATTAATTGAATTTACGAATAAGTTTTAAACCAACACATATGTCGGTGATTAGTAAAATTAAAGCTAATTAAATTTTGAATGTGAAGAAGAAGCTTTGCGTGACGGTAATTATTTTGATAAGAAAAAAAATCTACGCACTTTGACTGTTACACCCTCGACCAAATTACTCAACCTCATTTTGGTCTCATTCGATCTTCCAAGCACAGTCTCTTGTCCAATGTCTATACTCACTTCAGTGATCAATGTTTTCAAAGCCGATTTCCTTCTTCGCATTGCGACCTCCGTCCACAAGTTAAACCACCGTCTGTCTCAGAGCGCGAAACCAGGATTATATTCTTCACAATGCTTCAAGCTTCCCAGATATCTCGTGCAACTACTAACTTCCCAATTGCAACGAGATAAAAGATTTCAATACGTTGTGGAATATCTTTTAGGAATGAGGCATAAGGTTTTATAAAATGAGTGACGTCAATGCGTACGTAACACGGTGGCAGCTCATCAAATCTGCATGCATCTGCATAATTTTCAATTGTGCTGCATGCTGTAAACGCACGTATGACTGCAGTTAATAGAGCTCTACTGGCATCTGTTACTATCTCACGAGGAATCGGAGCTTCGGACCGGATCCACTCCATAAGCCAGAACTGAATCGCATTGGTATGGTGACTCTCGGATATCATCTGACACACTGAAAACTGCTCTTCATCACAGTTAATTACACACTGGTATGAAAATATGTGTTTAAAGTGTGCTTTTTCCGGCTTCTCGATTTTTCTTATGATACTTCCAGTGGCATCAATTGCAACGGAACAATTACAATTCGCTCTGAAGCTCTGCGTTTGATAATTCGTCCAGTAATGAACACGGAATGGGTCGTATCCGATGTTGTGGATGACATTCTTTAGATGAGTAGCCTTCATAACCGCAATTGCCTTCAATGGGTTCCGATCCAAATATTCGTTGGCGATATATTCATATTTTGCAACACTAAAAACTGATGCCGAATGAAGGTGCGGTGGTTCTGAATCCCCTTCTGACATCAAGTCGTTTGCTTTTTTCGCCCGATAAACGTGTACGGCTTTGTGCATCAGATCTTTGGCTACTTCTTATCTGATTGGTGCTTGAAGGTACCTTTTACCAC
The DNA here is from genome assembly GCF_021901495.1 of Neodiprion virginianus. Taxonomy (NCBI): domain Eukaryota; kingdom Metazoa; phylum Arthropoda; class Insecta; order Hymenoptera; family Diprionidae; genus Neodiprion; species Neodiprion virginianus. The sequence continues at coordinate 17,488,478 of NC_060877.1, forward strand.
GCGTACCAAACCCTTTTGTCACGGTACAATTGAAATAAATATTATTGTCATTTTCATCGACATCTCGTATGACACAGCGAAGTTTACTTCCGCAATTGCACATATCTGTACATCCAAAGAAAACGATTCCAAAACATACAATGGATAATACACTTGATTACGTAATTCTTGTTTCTTTTGATAAATTTGCGAAAAAACTTTCGGTTTCGTTGTACGGGAAAATTTCTCATCCAGTAGAAATAAATTTTAATGTCGGAAATACGATAATGGAGCACAATCGATTTTTATAATTCTCAAGAATAATAATAAATACAAAAATCTACTAGCAAATAAACCATACTGAATTATCTCCTTACAGAGAAAAAAAATTAAGTTGAAATAAGAAGTCAAGTTGAATTGAAACAAATATACATATTTTGAATCACAGGAAATACGAAAGAATGAATTTAAATTCTTTCAAATTCACTTGAATTGAAGTGAATTATCTAGAAAAAATTAAAAATGAATTGAAGTGAATTAAGATGGATTAAGGCAATTAAGTTGAATGAAAGAAAGTAAAATACAATGCAAATGAACAGGAAATCCAAGAGAATAATTTTAAATTTTCTCAAACTCACTTGAATTAGAATAGATTATTATCGAGAAGAGATTGATATTCATGAATTGGAATAAACTAGGTTTAATTAAACAAAAGAAAATTAAATGAATAAAATTAAGTTGAATTACATGGATTTATTTAAATTAATTCAACTCGGAAAATTATTGTCTTATTGAAATCTCAAGTTATCTCTCCTTCGGTTTAGCAGCTCGAAATATGTGGGAAAGGCTTTGGTGGACGAGTAGATATATGTACAAGACGCACGGTGCGCATAGCTACCTCAGAGACTAATTGTCCGCATTCGGTTCTGGCCTGCGGCGTTCGGTTGCTAACTTCTTCTACGTTTGATTACCGACGCGATATGTGGTGTATATATTTTTTATTAAAAATGTTGAGTCAAATGTGATGACTATTGGAACAATTCTGATGGAACGAAGATAGGTACATTTCTACTGTAGGAATTATATCGCTCGAATAATAATTATAACATGATTCAACACATTTTTGTCCGAAATATTAGCATATCAATCTCAGTACTTCCGTATTTCTATTGGTAGGTGAACATAATTTGTTGTGATGATAAAGAAATAATACGTACCGTTTATGGAGCCAGACTTCGCATCACCAGACCGAAAGTGGTTTTGGAAATTAAAACCACATTTAATGCGAGTTGCATCCCGAATTCTGTGGGTAATTATTTCTTGCCATTTACGCGGTTTCAGCACCTTTTGCTGGCGATAACCTCTATTTCTTTTGTCTGTACGTTTGTACAATCGGTCAGCCACTAACTCTTCGAAATCGGATCGCAAAACCGGAATTGTGAAACTTAGGCACTGAGGATCTTGTTCTTCTGAAGATGCCTCGCAAATAGATGAGGAATCAAAAACAATACCGCTGCGGACGCTATCGCTCGCCAATACGTCAATATTCGAATCCTTCGAATATCTCTGTAAAAGCTTGTCTCTGACTCCATATCTGTTGCATGTAACAAATACATACAACGACCTTGAGGTTATATAGGGTATATACTCACTGTGATAGGTAAAATCTCTGATATCAAATGCATGAATGATTAGCAGTATTATTATACTATATAGATGACATATTCAGAATATGAGATTATGCTGACTGATTATATGTGTAAGTGATGTGATAATGTATGCATGATTAACACATTATTTTAAATACACATATATTTTAACATATTATTATATAACATATTATTTTAAATACACATATATTTTCATACCACATAATTTAATGTTATACCGGGAGAACCTTTAGAATCTATACAGTCAATGCATATGCGTCAAATAATTCAATCCCATTGGTCCGTAAAATCGCCCCGCGGCAATGTTTTTGTGTGCTGAACAGGGGGCCAACGTACACAAAATGAGAGAAGAGCTATAAATCTGTCGCGCGTAAAGCCGTGGATTCAGATTATGTTGCTGTTTATTTTTACGTAGCGTGAATTGTCTAAGAAGAATAGTATCGATCAGCAAAATACCGTGGTTGATATCGGAAGATATTCAACCGACACAATTAAGAATTCAACGGAAAAGCAAATATCAAATGATACAGAAATTGGGTGTTATTGATTGAAAGAAGAAATCTGAAATTCAATGTGAAATGTCATTAACAAGTGGGAGTCTGGACAAAGAGAGGTAGGTAAGTGAAAACAATTTCATTGTAAACAGATTCTTTATTAACATAAAATTAAAAATAAATAAATGGTTGAGACCCAGAAGAAGGTATCTCTAGAGTAAATTCATTACGGTATCGTGCTCCAGAAGTCAGTAATTAGTGCCGATGAACATGAGATAAAAGGAAGAACTGAGTAAAAAGGGATGACAAAATTATTTATCTCAAACGCGAAGGTGAGGAGGACAAAGTGTAGCAATTAACAGCAAACGTACTCGACGCAATACTCACGAAAACCCTCGCCGACATCGTTGATTAGTTGACAAAGTTTCTATAGCTCCATTGTACAACAATCAATGTTCCGTTAACAAAGAGGGTTCACCAGATATCCAAGACTATAAAGAGAAAAAGAACACAATTAATAGTACAGTGTAACTCATGTTATCAAGGAAAAATTAGGAAACCAAACAATAACTTACAAGACAATCATCCCGCAACTCTGGGAGACCAATTGCCGCTCTCCTGATCACCCCTCGTCTGACCACTGGTTGCCTTTCAAAAAGTGCTTGAAATGTCTTTCAGCAGTTGCAGCGCAGTAACCGAGCCGGTCGTAGAAGGCATTTGTCGTGTTGGATATGATATCCGGAGACAGGTTCTGCAGGATGTTCAAGATTCTAGCTTGCAGTGCGGCAAGGTCTTTGTATAGTCGAAGCTTCTTCATAGGCGAAGTTGCCTCGTAGTTTTGAATTGAACCTTTTTTATTAGTATGAAGGATAGAGGTTGAGGTTTCTTGAATAAAAAAATCTCTCGCGTTTGAGCCATCGGATTATGAATGTTTATTGGCTCTTGTGGGAAAAGCCTTGCGGCATAAAAACCCACGAAGTATGAACGTGTATTTGTAAACGTATAAAGCATGTGTCGATTGTGTATATGAATGGGTATATGCCGGTTACAGCCCGTTTGGCTCATGCCACCGCGATCTCGAGTGCGTTTCGTATTGCGATTTTTGTTTTATTCGATTCGATCGAATTTCGTATGATTTGCATTTGCCTTACTCCGAGGAGTGAACGTGTATGAGAGTATGATTGGTGTTGGTAGTACACCAAGAGCGCTCGGGCTCGTTGTATGATGGAAGGGTGCAAGACCCTTGGTATGCGTGTATGGGCACTCGGTCCCGTGTAGAATGAGAGACACTCGGGCCGTACTCATCTACCTTACTCCGTAGAGCGAACGTATACGAGAGGATATTTGGGCCTCTCGTCTTTTGGTTGTGGTACGAGAGAACGCACGGCGTCACTCACGATCGTCACTATACGGACGACTTAACTCGACTGTTTTAAAAAATGCGTGATGCGCGCTCGCCTCCTCATCTACGCGAGATTTGGCATCCCTGCGGAGACGAATCGTTCGAGCGTGGCTCGCACGGAGGTCGCAATGACACGGGCACAAAACGACGCTCAGGCACTGAACAGTCTTTAATCCTACCTTGAGCATACAGGACATTTTCCAAATGGCCCCACAAGCCGTAGTCCAAGGGAGCGAGATGAGGTGAACGGACTGGCCACTCGACCTCCGGGCTTGCCCTACGAATCCAGCGTCTAGGGAATTGTCGGTCAAGGTAATCACGCACCACTCGTGTGAAGTTTAGTGGGACTCCATCCTGCTGAAACCAAACAGGTTCGCCCTGAACACCGATAAAGATACGTTACTTGTAGTAAGCATGAAAAATATTGATTTTAAAATCACACGCACTTTGCTAATAATAACGCCAGCTCTACATGATGAAATACACTCACGATTTCTTCTTCAATCAGCCTAAGAGCCGGTACGATTCTGTCTCTCAGCAACCGGAGGTACTTTTCGCCGATTGATAATCGCGCCAAGCCAGACGTTGAGCTTCAACGGGCACTGCGTGCCGGCCTGAATGAACAGACGAGGGTTACTTCGACATCAGGCTCTGGTGCTCTGCCTGTTCGGTTTCCCGATTAGTATCAGCGTAGTTTCATCGGAGAAACAAATACGACTCAACAAGCCCTTGTCTGCATTCAGACTTTCCATCATCTCTTGGCTAAAGCGAAAATGGCTATCGTTATCACCAGCCAAGAGTTCTTCATGGACTTGAAACTTTCATGATCTGTACTTAGCTTTCCGCAATACTCTTCTGACCGACGCGTTGGATATTTTTAACTCCTGGGCGTTGCGACTGATCGGCTTGAACGGATCCCCTTCGACGGTCACGCAGATGTTCAGCCTGGTATCCCAACTTAGCTGGCGGTTTGGCTGGAAGACTTTTCTGGTTCTCTCGTCGACACTTCCCGATTCTTCAACTTTTAGGACCAGATTTCTAATGGTCGCTAACGACGGTGTCGGTTGATTCGGGTGTCCGACGGCGAAATGGTCCCTATTTTTCTGGTAAGAGAGGCCGTGGTAGTGATGCTTCACCAACTCCACTTTTTTCTGCACAGAACACTTGTAATTAGGCATTTTAACTTTATAAACCTGATAAAAAATTTCACAAAAGGATCGAGGTAATTATCAGACACGTGGTTAGAGACGCGCGATTTTTTTGCAAAGTGCTCAATTTACGCGGGCGGGATTGGATATATTTTCGGATGGAAAAGTTACGAAACTCTAGAGACAGATGATTGTATTGGCTGATACCAGTCGCGATCGTTGCGCTCATCCAATAGAATTCTGGTCCCATCAGAATCATGGTTTTCGCGCCCTCGCAGTGTCGCCGGTATGCACAGAATTAGGATACGTACTTTTTGGTTAAATATCACGTGGTGATTTGTTTCTGAGTTTCAGTTCTAGAAATCGATGTCCCTTGACATCATTACGTAGGAAAATATGAAAATAGTTCCGCCATGTGATCAGCGATGTTTATTCACGTCGTATTCAACGGTTCAGGTGAACGAATTTCAGTAACCTCGCGATCATGCTGTGAATTTGAAATTCGAAAAATTTTGTTGTTTTCGGAAAAATGTGGATTATGAAAAAAATCAACAATACAAATTCAACAAATGGTATTCACAAAAGCAATATGTCAAACGATATCGAACGATCCGTAACTTGTGATTGTGATTGTGATTTTCGAGCGTTGAGCCAGGTGATGTCTGGTGGCAATGCGTCTCATTAACGATTTATGTTTCGTGCATTTTATTGGAAATGAGTTGTGCCCAAAAATATCAAAAGATCCTGTTTGATAATAATAGCTTCTAATATTTTCAGGTAAGAAATAATTCATTTTCGAAGCAAGACTAAATTTGTCAGGCATGGAAGCATGTAGGTAAATTTGTAATTGAGTGATCTTTGACAATTACAATATTTTAACATGCATTCAATGATAAAATTCGTATTTTTTTCAGCAGACTCGAAGTTTGAACTTTGATTAACACGTGAAAAATTATGCCTTACCTGATGGTCAAAACGCTTAGGTGGCAAGGATCGCGGTTTCTCGAGCGGTGCAATCATTACGACCATCGAACTTTGTTGTTCCGTCAGACATCAGGTGCCAGAATGAATTTCATCAGGCCATCGCCACCTTCTAAACATCAGTTGAGGCAAAATTGAAGAGCGGGATACACTACAGATCATAGTGGCTGAATATTCAATCATTTTACTTTGATCAAGCCAATAGCGATGAATTTGTTACTTAACTATTGCTGCCAATTCATTCTACCGAGGAATCACTCTGTGCACCGTTTTAATTCAAGCATTATTATTGACGAGCATTTTTTTAAAAATTTTATTAAATTTATTTGGTATCTCATGTTGAAGCTTACTTTTACTCTCTTTGACATTAAATTCAGATAAATAGTCTTTCAAGTCCTTAATTAGATTGTACGGTTGAATTTTGCTAGGCAAACTGAACCAATCTAAATCTAGAAATGTTAAATAACTTCAGTTCAAAATGTCTTTTAGTTAAAGTTAATCTTAGTTGACGGTGTCATCTGGCTAGCTAGTTGCAGTTATTATACGTGCTTCGGTCTCGTGGAACCCCAGTAAAGTGTACAGAATGCATTCACTTACTGGAACACGTTGCCTTGCTAAGAATCACTTGGTCTGCTGTAGGATTTACTCACTCGCTAACTTTTTTATTACGAATCTGGATCAGAGAGTTATCCTGCAATTTATCGATAGCTTAGAACCAAATTCAATTTTACACTCTTTACGGGGTCCTACGCTAAGATTAAAAGCTTGTGAATTTCCATTTAACGTAATTATTTGTGAATTTCATATTAGCATTGTCTGGAACAAAAAAAATCCTCATGCGGAGATTGGAAATGCAACCTGAAACGTAGAAGTTATTCAGTGGCACGAGTTGAAAACCAAAAATTTTATAATGGTTTCTGCAACACAGAGACTCTTTTCAAATATCCTTGTTACAAGGTGATGTTCGGAGGTCTATGAACAAGATATTGTATCGGATTACATTATTTGGAAGAAAATCTTCATGAACTTCGTTGAAAATTAGATACTCATTTATTTTGATGGAACAAGGGACACAATCTTGAATCCGATGAATCAATATTCTCGTAATAATGTTCTGACATTACTCTAAAACATGATTGTATTTGAAGCTAATTGTGACGTTAAGGCGCATTTCGAGAAAGTTGATTTTCAACTTCTGTTACAGGATATCTAAATTTTCTTTGTTTCGAACCGCACTAACACGAAATACAGAAATCATTTTAATAAACCTAATATTACTTGAATTTTCAATTTGAGTAATAGGACCCCTTCATTTATTTAATCGACCATCATTGAAAATTTGTGAAATGAACTCTGATAATCATTGGAAAATTTTAATAGTAGTAGCAATAATTTATTGATCGAAAAAAATACATCACCTAACCACTATTGGTAAATTTTGTTGAACTATTTTTAAGAAAAAAAAAATTCACAGTTCCGTTACAGATAGTGAGATATTCAAACTTCTTGAACGCTCGGTTTAATGTCTCATTTTCAACAGTAATGAAATTCAATATTACCGCCTAAAATCACAAGAGAGTGAGAAAGATACTCAGTTACTTGAAAGGGGCGACGATCTGTGTACGTATGATAAATCGAACAGTTAATATTAGAGATGTAATTATTTTGGCCGTATCACCTGTTGATAGAACCAAATTTCAGTGTTATTTCTAATGTACGAAATAATAAAAGTGATCAAATAAACCTACCTTCTGCGTTTCTTCCAACACCCAACATTTTAACAGATTCTCATTTCAGTCGAATGAAGCCAATTTTCAAAGAGCTTTAGCATCAACTTTCGACCGGTCTTTGAAGTGTTACGTCCGGCATACTACCTCTCTCCATTTTTCCTACTCGCTAACTCTCCCACAGTTCTTATATGAATATCATGGTCTCTGTCCTGTTCTCTTATCTCTACCTAGTCTCACGGGCATTTACTATCACGCTTACTCATCTAATTCTATTCCCTTCCTCCAGCATCTTTACATCTTTTCTGCACCCGTACGTTTTTCGTCTCTGTATTCATTCGTATCCTAACTCTCAAGAACCTCAGAACTAAAGCTTTTAAATAACTCCGTACAACACACTTCAATCTTACCCCTATCTTGACTTCTTGCAACAAATATATACCTGATATCACCAATAAATTCAACGTTACTCAATCCTCAATACGAATTCCGGTTGCTTAGTACCTAAAAGCGAAACCAAATCAGGTTATTTCTACCGCTCGGGAGTAAACCACATTCACGGACGTAACATTGGTGGCAGCGGTGGCCTTCTCTTTCCGGGAATCCAGTGGTACAATTTTACGTGTGTGCTACGCATAAAGTGCCATCTGATAGACCGGTTCCAAATTGTCCAAGCTCAGTAATGTCAATACAAAAGTAATAGTACTGTGTGATGGTGTCGAGGACACTCTGAAAGTCATACTCTACGTTCAACGCAATCAACGATCTCTGATTCGCACGAACGTTACAAACAAATCCGTATCTCCAAGTCGATATTGTTGTAAAATTATTTCCTGCTGCTACTACGAGGACATCTTCATTCTTCACGACTTCTAGTACAACACAACGCACATCGACGTCATTACCGCTTGCCGACACGAAATCGCTATACGAACATCCTCACGGAAGAATGCGACATTTTCTTCTATTCCTTCTCTTCATCTTCACTTTATAAGTCGACGAATCCTAGGTTAAAATTTACAACATGGTTACCGCAAGCACTTTGCCGCACCTGCCTCTTAAAAATGCATCGGCTTTGATTTCCACGTTTAATGGCACTGGTATGCCCGTATCCGAATTCATGACTAAAGTAGAATGCGAATAACAAGCTGTCTTAGCCAGAGTACTGGATTTATTCTCCCCACTGATTCGCACGAAAATCGAAGGCAACGCGAGTAAATATGTTGAGTCAGATGACCCGGATTCTCTTCGAGATCTGCTAGACTGCCTTAAAACAGACCTACGCATCTAAACAACATCTTCCAGATGTCCAGCTAGACCTCGCACAATCGGCACAGAGGCGAGACGAGAGTGTTCTGGATTACGGTGCTAAAATAAAACATCTGTTAAGACAAGCGTGCGAATCAACAGAAACCTCAGAGTCTATCAGTGATGCTCAAGTGCTAAAGAAAAATATCAAAGAAACTGAAAGACTAAAATTTATAAAAGGTTTACTAGACGAATTAGAAATATGAGTGGCTCATGAGAATCCACAAATGCTACAAGTGGCTATAGATACTGCACAAAGACTGCAAAACTATCATCAGATAGACTTAAACTAGCCTCGTTCCGTGATACTAACCAAGAACAACAGAACCGTGTAAAATGAAGTAAATGTAAATTAACCGATCATATGAATGAATATTGTCCTGAACGACCTTTCGTATTAGTTTTTTGTAGATACTGCAAGAAGGCTGGTCATAGTAACAGTTCAAACCGTTCTCAATATCCTTAGAATCCAAATGTCCATCAAGATTCAAGAGTTTTCCAAAACAACACTAATCAACAACAGAACAATCCCAACACCCAATATCGAGCACGAGACCCGATAAACCAGCCTTTAGATTGGACGCGAAATGACAGTCAACGCTCACAACGGTACAACATACCAAATCCTTTGCGACCGAATTTTAGGGTTAATCATGTCGAACAGGATTACTAAAACGATAATTGCAATGCAGGCGTCCACCCAGAAGTTTCATTCTAAGCAGAGCAACACCGCAAATATTCAGCAAACGCGAGCCAGTTAAACGAGTTCAAGGACGGCCGCGCAGACGCATTGACCTCCCTCAGAATGAAGCAGCGTCCAAACCATACGTCAACTCCGTACAACCCCGCGAACTAGTCGAGTCTGGACCTCCACATATTCGAACAAAATGCCCACGGTTTTTGAATGGGTACGTGACACTAATAATCGACACCAGCGCTGATATCAACTTGATAAAAATCGATAGAATCGACCTAAGAGTTCACGTCACATAGACAGACGTTAGGCAGATTTCAGGAATAACAGAAAAATTCATCAGAACGATAGGACGTCTGAACGTCGAGTTAGCTAATACACGACACGAATTCCATCTTGTTGATAACTCCTTCCCTATCACCGAAGACGGTATACTGAGTTTAGACTTTTTACGTTCGGAAAAGGCGACTATCTGCTCCAAAAGCAACTACCTAATCTCACGCGAAACCGGCGTTATTCCCTTTAACAGGCATACAACCAACACGAAAACACCACCGCGTATTCTCACAACAGCTCTCACACAACACCGAAGGTTCCAATAACCACCGGTGAACTCACACGACAACCCAGCACATTTATAGTCGACACCGGTGCTGGTGTAAACATAATTAAACTCGGAGCAATACATCCGCATGTTCTTTGCGAATTATCGACGGTAAGATCCAATGCTATAAATGAAACAATAATAATATCAGGAACAACTAGCATTCGAATCAGTGACAACCTTCACATATTCGATCTAGCCGAGGATCTGTTCCTGATACAAAAAGACGGAATCTTAGGATCGATGTTTTCACGGAACGAAAATGCAACGTTATCTTTCGATACAGAAAAAATGATACCGAACAATACTAGCAAACCGTTGTGTAAATATTATTCTTGGATATGAAGGTGATAAACACAAAACACTTTTTTTGTGTTAACGTTTCAGCCCGGATAGGGGCCCTCCTCAGAACAATTTATTTCAGAACATCTGTCACGAACAAAAAAAAAAATTTTATAATGTACAACAGATAGTTATCACAAAATTATATGTGAAAGGTTTATGTGATAAGCAGGATTGTTTGTGCTAATACCAACCAACCAAAGTCAAACAAGTAGGCAATTACACACGAGGATAACTGAACACAAACGCAATATCCATGAGCATGAGGATAATTATACTGCGCTGACTAGGCACGCTATCGATTTTGATCATTCATTTAATTATTCTCAAGCCAGCATTTCAGATGTTGAACCAATGTATTACAATAGGTTATTGTTAGAAATGTGCAATATCGTTGCACGTCCCGATTCTGTCAATTGAAGACAAGATATTGAACATCTGAGTACTATTTACACTTCTGTGATACACCCAACATAACTATTAATTACCGAGTGAGCTTCCTCTCGATTTTATTTTCTAAACATTATCTGATTTCTATTCAACCCGTTGACTCTGTGCTTGCTCTGATAATGACTGAAATCGTTCTCCTTCCACTACACTCCGGACGATCCACATGTTCAAAAGTGTTCCAGTCTCAAAACCAAAAAACTGTCATTGTGTGTTTTTATTCAATTACCAACCATGATGAATGCTTGGGAGTTTCGCATTGCAGCCGTTGTGTGTGTGTTTGTTTTTAAATGAATATTTTGAGGTTTATTCGATTATTCTAACGCGCATTCATTACTCCTACTCGTTGGTTCTTTTTCTACGTAAATTGAAAGTGCCAGTTCATCATGAGGTAATCCCTCTTATTTATATTAGCGCAAACAATCCTGCTTATCACATAAACCTTTCATATATAATTTTGTGATAACTATCTGTTGTACATTATAAAAATTTTTTTTATGTTCGTGACAGATGTTCTGAAATAAATTGTTCTGAGGAGGGCCCCCATCCGGGCTGAAGCGTTAACACAAAAAAAGTGTTTTTTGTTTATGACCTTCATATCCAAGAATGATATTTACACAACAACTTACGAAGGTCAAGAAATCGTTTTCATAATACTAGCAAATCATTCAAACTGCTAGACGAGGACTACATATTAATACCACCACGAACGGCTCAGGTGATTGCGCTAAAAATCTCGCATCCCTCTGTAAAAACAAGATTCATAGAACAGTTGGAAGTAGGCGCTAACATATACCTGGGACAAACCCTGGTTACCAATCAACAAGGATTTGCCTACGCTTACGCAGTCAACTTCAACCAATTAGCTGTGGAAATAAGAAGACCAGCCGTAACACTAGAAGAAGTCGATGAACTCGCGAGCACTGCCACGCTCAACGCAACACACACCTTACGCATACAAGTACTGCAGGCAGAGTACAAGTCTTACTAGCACAGAACCACGACAATAAGCAAAGGAACGAGAAACGCGTTCTTCCCACAGCCCTTAATTACGTTTGGAGACGCCTCGAGATTTTGAAAGAAAAGCTGCGGTTGGACCATTTGAATGACGAAGAAAAACAATTAATAATTAATCTAGCCATCGAATTAAACAATTTATTTTTTCTCCCAGGAGACAACCTGAGACAAACGAACTTAGTTAGCCATATGATCCCTACTGCTAATGACACACCAATTCATACTAAACAATACAGACACCGAAGAGTACACAGAGATGAAATACAAAAACAAGTGACAAAGCTCCTTGATCAAAACATTATAACACATTCTTCGTCTCCTGATAATTCTCCGGTCTGGATCATCCCCAAAGAATCAGATGCTAGCGGCGAGAATAAATGGCGAATGGTCATCGACTTCCAGAAACTCAACGAAAAAATGAATGGCGACGCTCATCCGCTACCAAATATCGTTGATATTCCAGACCAGTTAGGCTCCGCAAAATATTTCTCAACATTCGACTTGGCTTCCGGGTTCCACTAAATTCCAATGCATCCCGATCACAGCGCAAAGACCACCTTTTTGACTACTCACGGCCATTTTGAGTATACTAGAATGCCATTTGGCTTAAAAAATGCCCCATCTACCTTTCAACGCTTAATAGATCAGGTTCTATCGGGATTACCGGGTACCGGTATGTTTGTCTATTTGGATGGTATAGCCATTTATTCCTGATCCTTGGAGGAGCATGAAACCAAATTTTGGAAACTCATAAAGAGATTGTCTGATGCGGGACTAACCCTTGGGCCAAATATGTGCGAACTTCAGCGTAAAGAAGTAGCGTATCTAGGTCGCATCATCACTCAAAATAGATCGAAACCTAATCCGGACAAAATATCAGCAATAAAAAACTACCCAGTTTCCAAGAATCCCAAACAGATTAAACAAAAGTTAGGCCTGATAGGCTACTACCGAAGATTCATTACTAACCTTTCAAAAATTGCTATGCCTATTGATAATTTGCTAAAGAAAAATAGCCCTTTCCTATGGGCAGCAGAATATCAATTTGCATTCGAAACACTATGCGATAGTCTGTGTCGGCAACCAATACTGCAGTATTCCGACTTTGGAAAACCCTTTAACCTAACGACCGACGCTCCAAAGTATGCAATGGAAGCAATACTCAGTCAAGATAAAGATGGCGCAGATTTGCCAATCGCATATGCATCGAGGGTGTTACAAAAAGCTGAAATCAATTACTTGGTGTCAGAGAAGGAATTCTCAGCGGTTGCTTATTCCGTCAAACATATTCGCCCTTACATCCACGGTAAGATAATATATAGGGAGGTATTTCAATCCTGCAATGCATGATGGGAAATGTGTCAAGCGGTAGCGCCGCCACGAGTGTGTCAAACACACTAGCCGGCACCTAAAGTATTTTCATGCTAACTCTCGTAACAATAACAAATATTGCTCAATAATTAATTAGCGCCTAAAATAGTACATTACGACCCTAGGCCCGAAAGTTGGATTTCCTGGCCGCTTCGCCTTCGGCCTTTACATCACACACGACCAGGGCATCCAGCATTCGGGGCATGGGTCGTATACTATTTTTCTTGGTCCTGTAGCCGAAAGTACGTTCACTAATGATAATTAATTAAAAAATGCAACGCACAAAAATGTCAAGTGACATTTAACATTTCGCCAATAACAACTGACGTCTGACTCGCGCTAACCCAACTTTTCAAGGCCGAGGCGAAGCCGAGGTGTTGCTGGTCAGGGCGGGCATTGAAAAAATTTTGAAAAAGTAAATCAAAAACACAAAAATATCATACATTCTAAATACAAATCAATAAACTATAAAATAAATTGTATAGATTTTCTCAGATTTCACGACCGATTTTCTTCATTACAATTACATAAATTGATGTTGAAAACGCAGTTGTTGAATGTACAATTAGAAAATTGTAATTGTTCGTTCTCCAGTGCTGAATTTAAACCGTTGAAATTTTGATGGCTCGAATCTTCATCGTTTTTTTTTTTCGTTTACACGTAATTGGTGGCTGAACAGCTGCTTGGTTTTGGTTGTCCGAATCTTCGTCGTTTTTCCTTCTTCCACGTGTCGGTGGCTGAACATTCGCTTGATTTTCGAAAGTTAGTTTGATTCCTGGTTTTTTCTAGAACAAGTTTTTCCTGCTACCATCCGGTTCATTCCGATTTCCAATTGGGATGAGTATCGGTTTGTTCCTCGCAGTGGTAAAATCGCTTTTTACAACTGTACCTGAAGAAAAATTATATTATAGATAAAAAGTACCATATAGGTATTGTGACGTTGCACCTAGAGTGCAAGTCACAACAAACCCCAAACCCGCGGGGAAGAGCCGAACGGGTGAGTCCCATTCCATCGGGAAACACCCGAAGGTAACCGAAGCCCACCGACGCTCGGCAGAGCCGAGCGCCAGATTCAGTACGAGCACGGAGGTAACCGCAGCAACACCTGAGCAGCCCAGCCTGGGAGCGAACGAGAGAGAGAGAGAGAGAGAGAGAGAAAGAAGGAGAGAGAGTCACAGCCACACACCGATACACCCAGCTACACTCAACCACACCGAGAGAAAGAAAGAGAGAGAGTCACACCCACACACACCGATACACCCAGCTACACTCCACCACACCTCGAGACACCCACCAACACGCCGACGACACCAGGTTAGCCTGCATTCTACCGCCGATCTGCTCCTCCCCTCGCAATACCAACCCTTTCTACCTCACACTCCCCGTCACACTGCACTACCCTCCCCTCGCAATATCAACCCTTCCGACCTTATATTCCCCGTCACCTCCCACACCCCCCCCCCGCGCGCGTACCCGTAAGTTAGTAGTAAGAAACGCTAAGGGCTGAGGCGTGATCAGCCCCCGTTAAAGTCTACAACCCTTTTGTATCTTCCATAGTTTAAGTCGACTCACCTCCCCCGATCGCAACGCATGTACAACCTCCCCCCTTTCGCAAATACACACACTAAGTTTTATCTATTATACCCGCCACGTCTCTAATTGTCTCTCCCCCCCCCCCATATTATTCGTGCGGACTCAAACCCGTCACAAATTGGCGCCCAACGTAAATTACCCACATTTTTACCCCAAATACGAACAATTAAGAGACAAAACACAGGAATAAACGCTAACAAAGTACACACAGACTCACGAAACAAAGCTACACAGTCACGAAAATTTGAATAAAGACAGTTGAACACACACACTACCAAACACGAGACACACAATGGCAGACCAAGGACACAGAGAACCACAAGGCCTAGCGCGCGAACACATGGACATACACACACCCGAACGCAACCAAAACAACTCGACACAGAGCGAGCCGCGCGCGACACGAGATCAACAAACGCCGACCCAACCGCAGGAAATAAATAGAAGACGCTCGATAAATTCACCAAACGCAATAAATATAATCGATGCAGCTATCGTAGAGAATACACACAATTTACATAGTACACAAATTCAACATCAAGAAAGCCCAGAACCAACAAATCCCACACAAACATACAATACAATCCCAACACCTACACACACGCAAACTAACACGGTAACAACCAGTCAAACGAACCGACACTTCACGGGAACAGACACATTTTTAGCCACCAACACTCGTAACACACGACTTATACAAAATCTGATAGACCTCGGATCACTACCAAGCGACAGAAACGAATACGAAGACCCACACATATACAGCACACAGTCAATACACCCCACAAACAACCAAAACACGACACACCTAAACCACACACCAAACCCGAACAGTACATACTGGAATCAGTCAGCAATGGCAATGAAAACAATACAAACATGGAACATAAAATACTCAGGAAACACAGACGAAGACATAGACGAATTTTTACAAAATCTCCGCGACTATCAAACGGGTTATGAAATACACGATACACAATTAATCAACAACCTCAGCCCGATACTCGAAGGTGACGCAAAAAACTGGTACAGATTAAATAGAGGCAAATGGCGAACACTGGAAGAATTCGAAAGAGACATTACACACGCATTTCAAGACATACAACATAGGGACAGACTGGAACAAAAAATCAAAAACTACGTACAAGGACCAACACAAAAAATCACACAATTCCTAATACAATTTAGAACACTACTATCACAACTAAAACCACCATACCACCCACGAACACAATTAGACCTGGCATACAGAAACATGAAAATAGAATACAAAGCATACATAAAACCATACGACTTCGCGAACTTCGACCAACTGGAAATGGCCGAAAAAGAATGGGAGGCAAATATCGAATGGGAAAACACGAGACGAACAATATTAAACGACTACACACACCCGCGAGGAACCTACACACACCAAACACACCACACACAATACATCCCATACAAGTACACACAAACACAACCCTGCCCAGCAATACTCCCAACACCAAATATACCACCGGCACTCACAGACAACATACGACGAAACCAAACAAACCAAAACACGCAACAGATTCGATACCCCGCAATCACGTATAACTCACCACACTACACTCAGCAACAAACACAAACGAACCCAAACACAGGCACAACACCACGCAGATGCTTTAACTGCAACCAACCCGGACACTTCAGATGGCAATGCACACAAACACAGAACCAGGGAAACGAGTAAGGGTTGACCCAGCAAGGGTGGAGGGCAACCCCACAAATAACACAAACACACCCGAGACAGTAGCACCTACAACAGATAACAACAGAACGGAAAGTAGGTTTCACATCAGAATCGAAATACACGGTCACGAATTTAACGCACTAATAGACACAGGCGCAACACACTCATACCTAGGCGCAGAAGTAATACAAATACTACACAACACAGACACACAAATAAACAACACACCCGACAGAACAGCTACAATGGGAAACGGAACACAGGTGACGATAGAAGGAGCAGTAACACTCCCAATACGCCTCGGCAACATAACAAAAAAAATTAATTTCGGATTAATACCAAACTTAGGCTCGCAAGGTATCATTGGGAACAGCGACTTAATAAGATTTGGAATACTAATAAATTATGGAAAAAACACATGGTCACTGATAGACGACCCACAGACACACTACCACATGCAAGCTAGACCACAAAAACTACCAACACCACTCAAAGAATACATACAAACACATCAAACACGAGAAACACGACACCAATCAACACAAACACACACAAAACAAGCAAAAGCAGCAGAAAAATTAGAAGCAACGAAACAACAAACGAACCCGAAAACAACAGAAAGACACGAAAACACAAAAAAAACAACCATGAAACAAAAACCACTAACACCAACACTACCCAGCACAAAGTCACCACCGGAAAACACCCCCCAAAAAGACAACCCACAGAACACACAAATCACAAATCAAAAAATCATACCCACAAACGCACAAACAACAGACGACACACAAACCGACAAAGAAACCGAATCACAGATATGCGCAGGAATACAAGAACTCACACAATCACAACACACACAACTACAGACGACAATACAGCAGAAAATCTCAACACTACCAGGCCAACTCGGGCTAACACACCTAATTAAACACAAAATAGACACACAAGGACACACACCCATAAAACTATATAGATACTATATGGTATCACCAAAAATTAGAGAAGCCATCCACACAGAAATAGGCAAAATGCTAAGAGAAGACGTGATAGAACCATCAGAAAGCGAATGGTCGAGCCCAATTGTTATGATAAAAAAACCAAATAACACATATCGCTTCTGTTTAGACTTTAGAAAAGTAAACTCAGTATCAAAAAAAGACGCATACCCACTACCATACATGACAGCAATATTAGACAAACTACGGACAGCACAGTACATATCAAAAATCGACTTAAGCCAAGCATACTTCCAAATACCACTCGACGAAGACAGTAAACACATAACAGCCTTCACAGTCCCGGGAATGGGCTTATTTCAATTTAAAAGAATGCCATACGGACTGACAGGCGCACCGGCGACATTCCAAAGACTACTAGACAGACTCATAGGCCCAGAATGCGAACCATATGCATTCGCATACTTAGACGACATAATAATAGTAACACAAACATTTGACGAACACTTACAAAGACTAGAACAAATACTCAAAAGAATTACAGACGCGGGACTAACAATAAACCCAGAGAAGTGCGAATTCGGATGCGCACAAGTAAAATATCTCGGATACATAGTAGACAGACACGGACTACACATAGACCCCGACAAAACACGACCCATAGAAAACTACCCAAACCCAAAAACAATAAAACAACTACGGAGACTAATTGGCATGGCATCATGGTACAGACGCTTCATACCTAACTTCGCACACATTACAGAACCACTAACACGACTACTGAAAAAAGACCAGAAATGGCACTGGGGGGAAGAACAAGAAAACGCAATGAACACAATCAAACACGCACTCACATCACCACCCACACTCGCATGCCCAGACTACACACAAACATTCACACTACAAACAGACGCTAGCGGAACAGAGATAGGTGCCGTACTAACACAATCTCTCGATGACGAAGAGCATGTCATAGCCTACGCTAGCCGTGCGCTAAGCGAGGCAGAACGTAAATACTCGACAACTGAGAGAGAATGTTTGGCGGTACTCTGGTCCATTAAAAAATTCAGACCGTACGTGGAAGGGTATCAATTTAAAGTTATCACAGATCACCACGCACTGAAGTGGCTTAGAGAATTAAAAAACCCCACAGGCCGACTTGCACGATGGGCATTAGAACTATTAGAATACGACTTTGACATTACACACCGAAAAGGTACAATGCACGACGTACCAGACGCACTTTCAAGACGACACGAAGACGAAGAACACATAGACACAATAGAAGACACGACAGACAAGTGGTACACATACAAAAAAACACAAGTACAAACACGCCCAGAGAAAAACGAGTCGTGGCGAATCAGAAACAATCAACTATACTTCCACCGCCCTAACCCCCTACACTCAAACCTCCTACCAGACACAAACCCATGGAAACTAGTTATACCCAAAGACAAAATAACACACATACTACACGAAAACCACGACGTAACACAAGCAGGCCACCTAGGGATCGAAAAAACATACCAAAGAGTAGCAAAAAAATATTATTGGCCGGGGATGTACAGAGACACAGTAAACTACATAAAAAAATGTGACGCATGCCAAAGAACAAAAACAACACAAGCGCGACCGGCAGGACTAATGGGCATTAGAATTATCGAAGAACCGTTGACAGTAGTAGCCTCCGACATCATGGGCCCACTCCCACGATCAAAAAAAGGAAACCAATACATCATAGTGTTCGAAGACCTATACACCAAATGGGTGGAAATCATACCGATACGCAAAGCAAACGCCAAGACAGTAGAACAGACATTCCACTCACACGTAATATCACGATGGGGTACACCGCGCATACTACTAACAGATAACGGCACACCATACATAAACAAACTCATACGCGAACTGACACAAAAATTCAACATAAGACACGCAACAATCCCCCCATACCACGCACAAGCCAACCCCGTAGAGCGGGTCAACAGAACCGCTAAAACAATGATCCAAGCCTACGTAAACAACGACCACACAGAATGGGACATACACTTACAAGACTTACAATTCGCAATCAATACATGTACACACACATCAACTAAACACACACCAGCCTTTTTAAACCTAGGAAGGGAATTAAATCCCACACAATGTCTAAGAAAACAGTTAGAGAACGACGACGAAGTAGAATTACAAGACACAGACAGATGGACAGACCACTTGAGACGACTACAAATACTTAGAGACGAAGTACAGAGGCACTTGATAGAAGCAAACGAAAAACAAGCACACTATTACAATCTACGAAGACGAGACATTCAATTCAAGGAAGGAGACAGAGTACTAAAAAAGAACCATACACTCTCATCCGGACCAGAACGAACGACAGCTAAGTTGAGTAAAAAATTCATAGGCCCATACATAATCACTAGAAAAGTCTCACCCACAATATACGAACTAACAACAGAGAGCGGTAAAAATATAGGAAAATGTCACATAGAAGACCTAAAATTATATACATAATCAAATAAGCAACAAAAAAAAAACCACGCTCAACAACACACCTTGAAAATGAACTAACATGTGTATTCACCCCACAGAAACACAACATGGAAAAGCAGCAACCAAAAATACCGGCCCTGATGACACTGCGACTGACGAGACCGACGACAACGACAACACAGACAGAAAAAACACCACTATTGCAAACACCAGGACAGGCCCCACACCCACACATATACGGACGCGACGGCACACACCAGACTGAGACCCGACGAACCTTACTACCGACACCCACCACATACATAAAGGTAACACAGACCACCACGACAACAACACACATAACAACCACTGCACCCACAGCCACACAGATGCACTCACAAACACACACACCGATGAACACACACACAAGTACACTCTCCGGACCAAGGCAATGCCCAACATGCAACGGGCTGGTCCGGGGCACAAAATACACAGAACACATACGAACCTGTACACAAGCTAACACAGACACACCACACCCACCACAAATTGTCACACACCCACCAACAGTTACCCAAACCACACGAACTACAGCCACACACACGACTACACACCCACCCACCAAGAAACAAACACCCCACACAACCACACGCCCCACATCCACACCAACACCACGGCACACACTACCCCCCGCATCACCCCCTCAATGGGCACAGACCAGATTCGCGAGACCACAAACAACAGAAGACAGGATCTTACAGACATTCGCCAACATGGACAGACACACAGAACCGACACAGACAAAACAAACGTACAAAAAACACACAGGACCACCCCCCGAAATAATAGCCATAATTGCAAATTTACAATCGGCAAGCACCCTGGACGACGAATTACGAGCACAAAGAGAAAGATACATGACCAGACGGGCACACGAACTCACAACACTGACGAAACAGAAGCCAGCACCTCAACACGCCAACCACACACCACACATCTAACAGCACCACACAAAACACAACCCTCAAACACACCAGACACCGACAGCGACACAGATTCTACCACCTCCACCGCAGAAACAGTCATACACATCGAAACCACACACACAAGCACGCTACAGACACAATCGACGGACAACGACACAAACAATGACACCGACACCACCTCACCCACGGACACAGTCGAACGTACACAAACACCCCAACCAACCACACACACCACACGGGACTCAAAACGATACAAAAAAACGAAAATCAATACGCAAACAGAAAAAAGAACAAAACAGAAAACACTAGACAAACTGACAACACCAAACGGACGGACGAACAACGACGCACACACAACACGGGACCCAATACGATATAAAAAAGGGGACAAAACAGAAAACACCAAATACACTAACAACACCAAACCGACGGACGAACAACGACAGACGGAGGCCAAAGAAACATAACACAACCCAAAAAGAGAGAAGAGAAGGGAGAAGCAACCACGAGCCACGAGGTACAAAGAACAACGCAAAAACTCACCAAGACCCACACCGACGAGAGCCACCAAACCAAAACCAAAAACTCAAGTACAAAATAATATAAGAATAGAATAAGTTTGTATAAGAAAAAAAAAAAAAAAAACATGATTTTGATTAAGACACAAGAGACTAAGTAGAATAAGTAGATATAAGACAACCCACAACCCACACCAAACACACACCCCGCAAATACAACCCAACCATCATCCCTTAACCCCGACAGATCGGAGCAGACAACACAGAAACAACAAAAATAACAAAAGGAGAATACACAGACGAAAGGACCACAAAACCCGCCACCGAAGCCGGCTCACCCTATAGGCCTCGCCCCGCGTGGGGAGGGGGGAGTTGTGACGTTGCACCTAGAGTGCAAGTCACAACAAACCCCAAACCCGCGGGGAAGAGCCGAACGGGTGAGTCCCATTCCATCGGGAAACACCCGAAGGTAACCGAAGCCCACCGACGCTCGGCAGAGCCGAGTGCCAGATTCAGTACGAGCACGGAGGTAACCGCAGCAACACCTGAGCAGCCCAGCCTAGGAGCGAACGAGAGAGAGAGAGAGAGAGAGAGAAAGAAGGAGAGAGAGTCACAGCCACACACCGATACACCCAGCTACACTCAACCACACCGAGAGAAAGAAAGAGAGAGAGTCACACCCACACACACCGATACACCCAGCTACACTCCACCACACCTCGAGACACCCACCAACACGCCGACGACACCAGGTTAGCCTGCATTCTACCGCCGATCTGCTCCTCCCCTCGCAATACCAACCCTTTCTACCTCACACTCCCCGTCACACTGCACTACCCTCCCCTCGCAATATCAACCCTTCCGACCTCATATTCCCCGTCACCTCCCACACCCCCCCCGCGCGCGTACCCGTAAGTTAGTAGTAAGAAACGCTAAGGGCTGAGGCGTGATCAGCCCCCGTTAAAGTCTACAACCCTTTTGTATCTTCCATAGTTTAAGTCGACTCACCTCCCCCGATCGCAACGCATGTACAACCTCCCCCCTTTCGCAAATACACACACTAAGTTTTATCTATTATACCCGCCACGTCTCTAATTGTCTCTCCCCCCCCCCCCCATATTATTCGTGCGGACTCAAACCCGTCACAGTATATTTGGTAGTTAACTGAGTATATATTTTTTTATATCTACTTGAAGTGGGATCAACGTCGTTGACAGTGAAGTCTTCATCAAAATCCAATCAATTAACATGAAGATTGGAGACGTCATTTTCAGGTTCGGCGGTGTTCTGTGCGCTGGTAGATGGCATTGAATAGTTGTCTGTCGCAGTTTTTCGAATGATACCATTGTAGATCATTTCCCGATTGTGCATGGAATTTTTGATGTACCCCTGTGCGACCATGTCCGAACGCCATCTTCTCCTAGCTGCTTCACCATTTGCATGTTGGCACCAGAATCGGAAAGAAGCGTCGCAGACGTTCTGCGAAAGGAGTGGCCGGTGTATTTTTTTTGGATCGGGTAGATTTAGGTAGGAGGCAATCTTCTCTGGGACTTCTCCGATCTTATGTTTTCCTATCGCCGTTCAAAAACATTTCCACGCCTTCAGCGTATTTGATGAAAAACCTGTCGCTGAATTCGTCCGATAGTCTCAATGAAATATATTTCTTGACTGTGTCGTAGATAAGATTTCCAATAATAAATTTTCCAGCGTAGTCATTCTTGTTGTAATTTATTGAGACAAGATATTTATCAGTTAGGTCTTCTACATCTTTGACCTTCATATTTGTGATTTCGTCACAACGTAGGCAACCGCAGACTCCAAATATGAGTATAACCTGTAGAAATTAGAGCAAACAAAATTAAATGGCTGTAATAAAAAATAAGTATAGTTTAAGGTGAGCATATGTAAATGATTTTTACCTTCATAGCTAAATACGTGTGATCTGGAGCCTCGTCCATAAATTTTGTGATGTGATTCCATCTTAAAACGCAAGCTTTCTTCGGTTTGTAGCCTTTAGCATTCGTTTTTATCAAATTTTTTAATTTCAGAAAATAATGAATATTAATATTTTCGTTTATATTCAACGTTTTTTTAAGCATGCTCCATATGCTCCACAAAGTTGGCGGTTTGATTTTTTCTTTTAAGGTTTGAAAATAAATGATCAGGTTGTTTTTTTCTGAGCTGGAGAGAGATTTTTTATTTTCTTCTCGCCATGTCTAGTAGGTGTTGTAGACTAGAAGATACCGATCGGAAGATTTCCTCGATATCATTTCGGCTTGCACAATAACGTTGGCCTCTTCATCGAAATTCCTCAATATTTCTTCCTCGTCTGCGGAACCTTCTGATGACGATTGCGCCATTTTTTTACGCACGACGTCAACGATGTGAACACAATTCACGCATTCGCGAAACGACCGTTTGACGCGAGCAAGCACAAAACAAAAGAATAATGCATTATGCGTTATTCTTTTGTTTCGGTTCATATCACCGGCCGCGAAAATCCCGTCAGAGCGCGCTGTCATAAGCCGGCCGCAAAAATTGTTCTTCCCGGTCTGAAATGCGTCCCGAAAGTGCGTACTTTCGGCTAGAGGAGCAAGAACAAATTATTTTTGCAACACTGTGCGTAAAAATCAATTTTACATCTTGCAGGCATAAAATAAAAAATTCGTTTTTTTACATTCAAATATCCTAATGATACACAGGAAAGAAAATTAAAGGGCCCTAAAATGCGGGCGTAAAATAATAACTGAAATTTCTTACGCCTGCATTTGAAAATGAAGTTCATAATCAATTGGACACTTCAAATCCTACCTTACCGACTCTACCAATAATATGTCCATGAGTGTGTGTGTCACCCGCTTCCATGCGTAACCATATAATCAGTCCCGCTTTGATTATCCACGATACAACACGTGCTCAATCTTTCCGTATAATCGTTAGTATAAAATGAGTGATAGTGACTCTATTCCGGACGGTATTTTGGCAGCAGCTGAAGATGCGGTGAGCCAATTGCTTCCAGATAAATCGAAGATTATTTACCGCGCGTGTTACGATGATTTTCGAAAGTGGATGAAAAATAACAAAAACTCTTTCGATGAAAAAGTGTTTTTGGCATACTTTCACGGACTTTCACAAAACTTTGTATCTTCGACTCTATGGTCAAAATATTCAATGTTGAAAACAATGTTGAACATTGAACATACCATAGACATCAGTAGCTACAATAAGTTGCAAGCTTACTTGAAAAAATTGCACACCAAATACACACCGAAAAAAGCCAAAGTTTTTTCACCAGCTGAAATAAAAACATTTCTAGAAGAAGCTCCTGACAAAGAATTTTTGGCTACAAAGGTAATTTTTCAAATTTTCGTGTAAGAAAGAAAAGAAAAGAAAAGAAAACATTCAATTACGGTGAATGAATATTTACATTATCCGTAGGCTGCTCTTATTCTTGGCATACATGGGGCATGCAGAGGTCAAGAGCTTCATGGTTTGACTATGGATAATATTAAACTACACGACGCCTATCTCGTTGCGACAATACCCGATACGAAAACACATTCACCAAGAACCTTCGTGCTCGAAGGTAAATACCACAAAATCGTGACCGACTACATGCTATTAAGACCGAAACATACACCAATAACAAAACTTTTTATCAGTTACCGCAACGGCAAGTGCTGTAATCAATCAATGGGGAAGAATTTAATCGGTGGTATGCCGAAAAAATTGCCACATGGTTAGAGTTAGAAAATCCTGAATTGCATACAGGACACAGTTTTAGGCGTTCTTCGGCCACTCTGCTCGTAGATTCGGGAGCTGACATCACGACGTTGAAAAGACATGGTGGATGGAAATCCACGCAAGTAGCCGAAGGGTACATCGAAAATTCCGTGAATAACAAAAGAAAAATTGGAAAACAACTAACAGATGCGATTGATGAAGACTCTGATAAAAGTTCCAAGAAAAAATCAAAAAAACAAACTACCGTTATAACAGTTACCAAAAAAACGGTCCAAATAAAAGATTAATACAAGCATCGAATTATGTTTTATCGTTTATGTAACTATGGTCGACTATAAGTCAAATAAATTTGTTAATTTTCATAATTCTTATACTTTGATTGTTAATTGTCAAAAGATTATTTGACATGGATTTGTTAATTTTTATAATTTTTATAATTTGATTGTGAATCGAAAAAAGATTATTAAACATAAATTTAATAATTTTGTAAACCATCCGATTTATAAACAAAAGTTCTGAAAACAGTATTATGATAAGATTCATTAATGTATCGATGTGGTAAATGTTCAGAATAAAAAATGAATTACGTTTTTTGAACTAAAAAACTTGAACTAAAATATTTTACGTTAAGAGGGACTTCGCCCCCCTCGACCCCCCGGCGGAGGCTTCACCCCTAGACCTCACCGCGCAGCACAGTGGTCTGTCAAAGGTCGGCTTTTCCAAGATCTTTGGACACGGGGACTACATTACTGATATTTGACTGAATTTTCCGCACACTGTTGTAAAAAATATCGTATGCACCACGGGCGTACACGGGCAAATGTTTTTTTTTTTGCCAACAATAATTAGAGTCTGTCTAATAATATAGGTAAGTAATCAAAGCGCACAGTCATTTAAATTTTTGAAAACAAATACTTTGTTTTAAGTTTATTAAGTAAAATATATGAAGTTATTATTGATGATCAAATCAACAAATTCAACATTACAATAGAAAACGTGATAGACAGTACGTATATCAAATATATTAATTCCAAGGACTAGTATATGTGTAAAGTATTGTTACACAACAAGTAACGTTCACAAATTTAAAACCTAAATTGTATTGGGAAAGAAACACAATAAATATTTTAAAATTAACGGACTTTTTTGTTGACGTGCGCATATATGCGCTCCTAGAACTAAAGACCACAAGATTGGGATTATCCGGTTGCACAGTTATGTCTTTTGCGAGAACATGGAGTCGCAACGAAATAAATTTCCCGAGTACTTTTTCGCGAATACCATGACATTTCGGGAAGACTAATGATTTATCGGCAACTTCTAAGACACTCTTCATTACTTTTCATGGACAGACTGCAAATGGAGAAGAGATTTTCTGTAAGTAGCAAAAACTTCTTCGGCAGTCTTCAAACGTGTATATACTGCCTCTGTCGGATGTTTTAGGCTTCCTCAATTTATTGCATCCGTCCAGGCCGTGCTCGCGTTAGGCAAAGGTACAGAGGAGATTATGGCTGCCTCACAATTACTACAATTATTCGCACAAACACACTGCCCAACCACAAAGGTAATAAAGCCCATATTCTTTTACTTCGGATAATTCACAATTTTCTGGGATATCAAGGAAATTTTGTGAATCATCATTAGAAAATTGGAGTTCAGTCTTTTTTTGCTTGAGAAATTCAATGTAGTACGGCTCATCATCGTCTTCATATGATGCAGATGCAGGAACACGTAAATACTGGGCCACTGCAATCAAGCGCATTCGGTAGCGTAATTGGCGAGGTTTAGGGTGAATATCACCACCAGCTCGAACCT
Organism: Neodiprion virginianus; assembly: GCF_021901495.1. Classification (NCBI taxonomy): domain Eukaryota; kingdom Metazoa; phylum Arthropoda; class Insecta; order Hymenoptera; family Diprionidae; genus Neodiprion; species Neodiprion virginianus. Next base: position 17,515,469 of record NC_060877.1, read on the forward strand.
GGGAAAACAAATTTTCTACCGGACTTGAAGTCAGACGCCCCGTAAGAAGATACTCCAATTTTTTGGTCAGAAATAGATCTTCTCGTAATTTTAAGGCAGTAGTGGTAGACAGAATGATGCCCCGTTGATTGCTTTCCATTTATTATCAGAACTAACTTGTAGTTCTCTGATAATCTCAATAAACCTCTGCAGAAACTCTACTCATTCTAATGATGCGCTGTCAGTTCCAAGTGAGTTACTTTTGTGTCGACAAACCATGAACTCATACCACTGACTACATAATAAAATAAACCATCCAGTGGTCATAGCTGTTGGCGAAAGAACACCAGTTTACGCCGATATAATTACTGCGTGTCCCATTTCGTAGCTAAAAATTTTTCTAGCAAGTCCAACGTGCATCTTATCAAACTGTGATGGGTCCAAAATAGCAGGGGTGAGACCTTTTACTAGAACAGGCCCACCAAGTGATTGTAAGTCTAGAAGCCGCCGAACATGGGTGATACTAACTTCAGAAGTTGGTAAATCATTTGCTTCAACTGTGGCCGGACTTAAAGTGAATGTAGACTTCAATAGTTGTGACCAAATTTTTTTTAATACGTGTGGGACATCGGAAGTCCAATGGAGACGTTCATCAGGGTTACACGGATGTTGACTAAAAGTCGAGGTCAAATAGCGGCTGGATGTAATACCATTTATTGTCCATATACCAACGTTGGTTGATCCTTCATCCGTTGAGATACATTTCACGATGATTCCCTGCTGATACAGTTTTTCAACGATTTGTTTGACATAATTCCACAAGAGCTCCGAAGTAACTTTCCAGTTAATGCATAACCGACTAATTGTTTCCAATGACTTGTTAACCCACGGGCAACAAACGCAAGTGCATGAGAAGCCATTGAGTCAGCTTCAGTTGAATTTCTAGCTAATTCCAGTGTCACTAATCCAATGAATTTCCCCAGAGCAGGATCATACTCAACAGCTGGGTGAATTGACATCTCATCTAATGCCAATACGCAGTAATGAGCAGTTTGATCTTGTTCTTGTTAAATTTTAACCCCTAGCCATTCAATAATATTATCAAAAGTTCCAGGAGCAAAATTTAAGCCAGATAGTCAACTCTATAGAGTAGAGAAAGCAGGTAAAGGAAACCTTTCAATGTCCCTTAAATTTTTTCGTAAATTTTGGTTTTTCGCGATTCTTTTCCCGCGCCCACGTGCCACGCCGAGTGTGCCCTTAACGCGCTGAGAAATCGACTCCAAAACTTTTCGCCGCGCTTATTATTCGCTCCCACCGCAAAGGCGGAGACTGCAAGCGGTAGTGCGCGCATAAAATTTATTTCCGCTGCTTTTCACGAGTGACCGCGTGTTTCCTCACCGCTCGCGCATGGCTGAGCACCCAGAGACGTTGTGCTGCGTGAGTGAATTCATAGATACCTTGAGTGCTTAATCAGTGAGTGAAACCCCTCTCGTACTGCAGTGCGAAGCACATGCGAATGATATACCAGGACGCTCTGGAAGACTCAGGAACAGGACCGGGAGAAGACCAAGAATCGAGCCAAGGAGAGTCAACGCTAGACGAAATGCAGGGTGACCAACCGCCAGCCCTGACGCCAACCCCGAGCTCCGTAAGGCTCAGGGTGCCGCCATTTTGCCCCGAACGACCAGTGCTCTGGTGCGCGCAACAGGAAGCGCAATTTCGAACGCAAGGTATTGTAACGGAAATCGGCCGATACTACCACACGATATCAAACATACCAACGCATTACGCCGCGGAGGTAGAAGATCTTATCGTCACGCCCCCGGTAACCCTTCCGTACCAAGCGCTAAAAATAGCATTGATCGCGCGTTTTTCTCAATCGAGAGAAGCAAAAATTTTACAGCTCCTCGATCGCGAAAGCCTTGATGACCGCACACTATCAGCGCATTTACGCCATCTGCGTAGCCTCGTCCCCGACATAGACGAGGAAATTCTTAAAGCGCGTTGGTTATCACATCTCCCCGAAAATATTAGAATTTGCCTCGTGGCACAAAACAAATTAACGCTCACCGAGCTAAGCGAGACAGCCGATCGCGTACACGAGCAAGTAAACAAAGGCAATAATGTTTCGGCGGTATCAAGCCTCGAAGCACAAATAGCCGCACTCACACGTCAAGTCGAACAGCTATCGAACCAAGGCCGCCGCAATCAAAACAAACCGAGCAAGAAAAAAGAACGCTCGCGTAGCCGTTCACGTAGCAAGTCGAGTACACGCGGACTCTCACCAACATCGAACATATGTTGGTACCACAAGAAATTCGGCAATTCTGCGAAGATGTGCCTCCCAGCGGGATGTAAATTTCCGGGAAACGCCAGCGGGAGTGGTTAATGGCTGAAACCGATTCCCTCGCGCAACCCAGCCGCCTTTTCGTAAAAGACAGACCCACTGGAACACAATTTTTGGTGGACACGGGATCTGATCTCTCGATAATTCCCCCCGGAGGAGCCCCCGCGCGGAAAGCAAGGACAGGTTATCAATTACGCGCCGCAAACGGCTCGCCTATTGACACCTTCGGCTGGACCACAATGACACTCGACCTCAGTTTACGCAGAGACCTGTCATGGCGTTTCGTCGTTACAGACGTCACGCGTCCCTTAATCGGCGCAGATTTCCTGAGCCACTTCGGGATTGCGGTAGATTTAAAAGGCCGCCGTCTTATCGACACCACGACAACGCTCACATCGCTAGGCTCGATCACGCACATCGATCACGCCTCGGTCAAGGTCATCGCTTGCGACAACTCGCCGCAATTCGATAAAATAATCGCCAAGTTCCCCGATATCGTTAAACCAGACGGAGCCGTCCGTGACGTGAAACACAACACGTGTCATTACATAAAAACGACGGACGGACCTCCAGTCTCGACTAAAGCACGCCGTCTCGCGTCAGATCGTCTAAAAATCGCGAAAGAGGAGTTCGAGAGATTGATTAAGCTGGGCATCGCGCGCCGCTCCGACACCCCCTGGTCGTCTCCTCTCCACCTCGTGCCCAAGAAATCCGGCGAATGGCGCCTGTGCGGTGACTACCGTCGTCTCAATGCTCGCACGACGCCTGATAGCTACCCCGTACGTTATCTGAAAGACTTTTGCGCGAACTGTCACGGTTGCCAAATATTTTCCGTCATCGATCTCGTGCGCGCATTCAACCAAATACGCGTCGCGCCCGAAGACGTCCCGAAAACCGCGATCATCACTCCGTTCGGTCTCTTCGAATTCCCGTTCATGACATTCGGACTTCGAAACACCGCGCAAACGTTCCAACGGTTCATGGACGACGTCACCCACGATCTCCCATTCGTGTTCGTGTACATCGACGACATTTTCGTCGCCTCGCGAGACGCGCAACAACACCGAGAACATCTTCGCATCGTGTTCGAACGCTTCCGACGGTACGGACTCGTCATAAACGCCGAGAAATCGTGTCTCGGTCAAACGGAAGTAAAATTCCTCGGTCACGCAGTCAACGCGCAAGGCATTAAACCGCTACCTGAACGCGTCGACGCAATCACCAACCTCAAGAAGCCTGAAAACATTAAGGGCTTGCGCAATTTTCTCGGTACGATAAATTTCTACCGAAAATTCATCGAACACGCGGCGGAAACACTCGCGCCTCTCAACCGCCTCCTGGAAGGATCCGAGGTCAAGGGCAAGACAAAAATTGTGTGGAACGCCGAGCTCGAGGACGCTTTCGAAAAATCGAAACGAGTCCTCGCCGACGCAACACTCCTCGTGCACCCAGACACGAACGCCGAGTGGGCAATCTTCGCAGATGCATCGGAACGAGCCATCGGAGCCGCCCTCCAACAGCACCGTCAAAGTCAATGGGAGCCGCTCGCGTTCTTCAGCAAGAAACTATCACCCTCCGCGCAAAAGATGTTGACGTACGATCGCGAACTCGAGGCAATCTACGAAGCCGTCAGACGCTTCCGACACCTTTTCGAAGGTCGGCACATCGCCATCTACACGGACCACAAGCCGCTAACTCACGCGTTCAACCAACGTCCCGAGCGCGCAACTCCGTGGCAATTTAGGCGACTCGAACTCGTCGGCCAATTTACCTCCGACATCCGACACGTATCCGGCTTAGAAAACGTCGTAGCAGACATGCTGTCGCGCGTCGACGCGATCGCAGCAGCAGTTTCGCCACTGGAGCTCGCGCAGTCTCAACGCGAAGACGACGAGCTACGCCAACTGCTAGAAAACAACGACCACGCGCTCGACCTCAGACGCCTCCGTTACCAGGACCCAGATGTGACTCTGTACTGTGATACTTCGTCAGGTACAGTGCGCCCGTACGTGCCCGCTCCCCTCAGGAAGCGAGTGTTCCATTCCTTACACTCAGCGGCACACCCCGGACAACGCGCGTCTCGACGCCTCATTGCTCAACGCTACGTATGGCCGTCGATCAACAAAGATTGCAACGAGTGGGCTCGATGCTGCGTGCCTTGCCAACGCAGCAAGATATCGCGACACACAGTCTCGCCCATCGCCAATTTCGAACCACCGTCTCGACGCTTCGAACACATTCACATCGATCTGACCACGCTGCCGCCGTCGAAAGGCCGCACAAAATGCCTCACGATCGTGGATCGTTTCACGCGCTATCCAGCAGCCGTGCCGCTCGAAGACGGCTCAACAGAAAAAGTCGCTCACGCGCTAATGCTATCGTGGATTGCACACTTCGGCATTCCCTTGCGCATTACTTCGGACCTGGGAGGACAATTAGAGTCAAATTTATTCAAAAAACTCTCGGAACTTCCTAGGTTTGAAACACAAACGCACAACGGCTTACCACCCGCAAGCCAACGGACTCGTAGAACGCCGCCACCTTCAGCTAAAAGCAGCGCTACTCTGTCACGAGGACACGTGGTACGACGCGCTTCCCGCCGTGCTACTCGGACTCCGAGCCGCGTACAAAGAGGACATCGAAGCGACTCCTGCTGAACTCGTCCTTGGCGAACCGATACGACTGCCAGGCAAATTCCTTGCGCCCTCAAGGCAAGACACGACCGCCCCCGAACTGGTACGGATGCTGAGGAAGAACTTCCAAGATCTGGCACCAGAACCCGCATCGCGCCACGCACACCAGCGCATCTTTGTGCACCAAGACCTCGCAAACGCGTCACACGTCTTTGTCCGAAACGACCAAGTGCGACCGTCATTCTCCGCCCCGTACGATGGCCCATACCCAGTCGTCGACAAGCGCGAAAAATACTTCACCGTCAAACTACGTGGAAGAAACACGCCAGTTTCGATCGACAGATTGAAACCCGCGTATCTGCTACTCGACGAACTCCAAGGCCAACACGACACGGCTGGACCGTCAGCATCGAGCGTACAACAGCCCGTCGCAAACAACGACCCCCCAACGACCACGACTTCAAAAAAAAAAAAGAAGTCCGACTCGCGCTGTAATTTCGTCTTACGCTCCATCCACGCATTCAACAAACCTGCACGCAAAAGACAAAGAAATGAGAAATAACCCAAATTTCTGTTTTGCCAGTTTTTTTTTTCTGTTTCTGTTTCCAGCTTGAAATACTGCACATCGCTCACACACTACACAGTATTTCTCCAAGAAGGGGAGACATGTGGCGCCTGCCACATACACGCACTTGCTCTAGTATTAGAGCGAGGCAATGCTCGGCGTTTATCGCCCAATTTCGGGAATAATCCTCAGCGCGCTTTCCCCACTCCAGCGGGCAAAAACGAGAGCGAAGATCCTCCGCCTCACACACATTAGTCAAAATCAACACACGCTAGAGTACCGATACTGTAACCGCGCAATAACCAGATCTCTGTATCCACGCACCTGTAAAACGTAATAAACATCCATTTATATTTTACCCATCGCACGCTGTAATACGTAGGATCCCTGTTACTCCAAATCCCACATATATAGATATACAATTTTCATAGAGCAAATTTTTTTAATTTTTTTCATGCAATATTTATAAACAAGCATCAGTAATTAGCATTTAAATACTACAAATTAATAAATTTTCACACATTCAGATATATTACCTCGGCTTTTAATAAAGCATTTTCTTTCTGAAGCTCATTAATCTGTTGTTCCAACAATAACTCACGTGATGATTTCTGAGAGTTGTCATTTGATTGCGCGTGAAGATGATGGTCTGAAGATCCAGGTAAATTTTCCTGAATGACTTCTATATTCTTATTTTCTGTGGAGATTTCCAATCTTAAATTTTAAATAAAATATATACCAATAGAAATAATAAATAAACGTTAGTAACATTCAGACTAAAATATACATTCAACAGAGGAAATCGAAATCCAAGTATACGTGTAAGGATAATAAGTATTTCGATGAAAAATCAAAACAGAAATACAGTTTTTGAGAAAAGCCCATATACCATTACATTACAAAAAAAGTCTTACTGCCAAATGTAATTTATTTTTTGTTAAGTATAATTGAATTATTAGAATTGTTATGCTATAATAATAAACGAGAAATTTCACATATGAAACAAAACGACAGTTAACTATTTTTCTTCTATTATGTCACTTACCCAACCAAGAATTTTATTTCCCAAATGCTATCTGCTTTGCATGGAATTATAAATTTAATTTTAATATGTTTTTTGATCACATTTGCTTAAGAATATATAATAATTAATTGAAAAATGTATCACACTCACTCTCAATCAATCCGGAAACTCCAGACTTGTGCCTTTTGCTGCTGACTGAATAATGATCATCATTATCATTATCAGTTTCAGTAACATCAAAGGGCCTTCCGGGAGATGCAATCAAAGTATCAGGTACAACATTTTTCTTCAATTTGTATGAGTGGCTGTCACAGTCAAACAATCCTTCGCTAAAATGACCCTGTCAATAATTGGAAGAGAGGTATTAACTATTTCAGTCATTAAGTAACCTTATATATAAAATGTTATTAAATGAAGTCTGACAACTTTTATAACAATGGTAAATACCTCACACAAACAAAAATTGTCAGTAACAGGTTTTAAAATGTTACAAACAGTCGCCCATTTACTTCTCATATCAAGTGATCGAGAAAATCTCAGTATTTCAAAACCTTTCTCACTGCTGTTGCGACAATTTGGGAAGCTACATCCACCCATGATCTGCGTTGATAAATATTAGTTTAAATATTTTTATAAATAATAGAAAGTTATCGAGATGCAAATTAATTGAAAATATATATCCATACTTACTTAATTTTGCTCTTCAATGCACACTTTCAACAACAAAACGTTATCAACAACAAATCGACATTTTCAAACAAATGACAATCGCAAAATTGTATACTACTTGCATCAATCAAATGAATTGAAAATTTTTGAAGTTATACTTCTTTAGGCGCGTTATGAAAAACTGATGAGAGTGAAATTTCAAGATGCGCGCGCATCACTGTAACACAAAATTGTAACACAAAATTAACAGGATGAAGTTGCCCACTCAACCGAATTCAGTAAGTCTCAAAACAAGATGCGCGCGCATCACTGTAACACAAAATTAACAGGATGAAGTTGCCCACTCAACTGAATTCATTAAGTCTCGAAAAAAAGCTAATGTTGGTACGCTTGTCGCCTCTGATCACTGTTTTCATATTTATTTATAATATTTATCCACATGGTTTTAGTTTTTACAGTCACAACACGTGTTTTATTTTCATACAAGTGCGAATCATATATGTGGCAATAAAATATATTCAGTAGTGATTTAAATTGAATATTTGGATTAATGTTATTTACTATTTGTGAATATTAGTGAAAAAATTGTGCTAAAATACTTTTTCAAGTGCTCCAATATAATTTAGGTTATTTATCCGTATGTATTATTTATTGATATAAATTAAAATATCATTATTTAATATAATTAATACTAAATATTATTAAATTATAAATGTTGAATATTTATTATTGGTTTTTTAATATTCACAAAATAAATAAATAAATTTAATAGAACATTTGATAAAAAGTTCGTGACAATAATTTAATAGATTATTTAAATATAATGTAAGACATCCGTTATTTGTTTTATTGTTTTTTAATGATTCCAAAGAAGTATAACTTCTCATGCGCGTACATAAGTACACGCACCCATTTTTTTATTTAACTATATACATGCATAAATGAACATTTTTAAAAATAAACAATTTTTATTCGAATTTCATAAAGAAACACAATTAATTATAATGAGAAATGTATAATTAATTAATATAATTTAAGATATCTCATAAGGGTAACGTCGAATTCGATATTTCCCGCCATTAACATTTGTATTACAAAAATTTTTATTGTTAAAATAACCAATTATTGTTCAGTATATTTATTATGGAGATTTTTACAATAAATTCGAAGATTTAAAATGACTGTGCGCTTTAATTACTTATCTATATTATATTATTAGACAAACTCTATTTATTGTTGGCAATAATTAGTAAAAAATTATAACAAACTGAATATAAAACCTGAAAATAAATTGAAATACTAACAATTACAATAAAAGGATAGAATAATTGCTTGAAAAGAATAAAACAAACGTTTGCCGGGAATTGAACCCAGTTTGCGTATTTGTCAATCAAAAAAAATCAGAAAGTGCTACTGATTAATTTAGTGTAATGGAATCAGAGGTATCTGATAAACTGCGTTTGGGGAAAACCGGTTCAACCAGAGAAATTGAGGACAGAATAAAAAACAATTAATCAAAGGTCTTTAATTAATTATTATAATTTATTATTGTTGTTGGAGGGTGAAAATAATTTTTTTAGGCGCTAATTAATTATTGAGCAATATTTGTTATTGTTACGAGAGTTAGCATGAAAATACTTTAGGTGCCGGCTAGTGTGCTTGACACACTCGTGGCGGCGCCACCGCTTGACACATTTCCCATCATGCATTGCAGGAGTGGAACACCTTCCTATATATTATCTTAATCCACGGTAGAACCTTCACCTTCATAACGAACCACAAACCACTAAAGTGGATCAAAAATGTGAGAGAACCGACTTCTCTTTGAATGCACTGGAGACTCAAATTGAAGGAATATTGGTACATCACAAAACTTAAAAAAGGAATAGCGAACTCCACAACGCAGACGCGCTTTCCAAAAATCCACCTGTCGACTCTTTCAAAATTCTGCCTATTACCTCAAAATGGGCACAAGTCGATACGGAATGCTCATCTACTGACGCCAACGAGTACGCCAAAGTAGCTCACTAACACCCAACACGTGCTTGCCAACCAGATACGCTATCTTCGTACACCGACGCTCACAAACGCATGATACATATGGACTGGAGTAGTATAACAAGGGGGGTTCTGGATATAAACACCTTCTTTACCGACCAAGCCGACCAATCCTCCTATACGTGCATCCCAGACGAAAACCCTTGAAAGTTACCCGCACTCTCGTAAGATAAAACGTGCTCTGCCGACCTTTCGTCGGTAAGAAAATCTTGCAAATGACCATGATCGTCGGTAAAAAATCCTCCGAATGACCACAATTGTCGGTAAAAAATCCTCCGAATGACCACAATTGTCGGTAAAAATCCTCCAAATGACCATGATCGTCGGTGGAAAATGTCTAAAATTGCCGTGGTGTTACCTCTTGTGGGATAAATTGTGCTCTTTGCTGGTAATAAAAATCATGCTCATCGAGCGGGATCGATAACTGCATTACCGAGCGCGCTCCGTGGATCCTTAGGCGTTTGAGCGGACCCCGTGGATCCTCGAACGTTCGACCGAGAATCCTGGCGTGTGTCAGGTTTTGAGAGCTTCCAGAAGGTTCGAGAAGATTCTCACGGCCTTAAACGAATCTGGACTGACAAACGATTCATCCAACGTGTTTCGACTCGACGGTGAGCGGCATGGGGTCAGAGGATTTTGGTGCGACGTTGAATTCTAGAAGACCCGCTCTGGCCTTGAACGAATTTGAGACAAACAATGCTCGGAATCGTCCGACGAAAACAATACTCGGAATCGTCCGACAAGTTTCGACTTGACGGCAAGCGGCCTGCCCACAACGGATTGCGGTGTGACGTCCAATTCTGGAAGGTTCTGAAATTTGTATGCGGCTGCTTCGACCCTGAACGAACGTAGACTGACAAACAATGCGTTCGACAAGTTTCGACTTGAGGGCGAGCATTCCTAGACCGTGAGAAAGAGCTTCTTTGACCCTGAAATATTCTCGGAATCGTCCGACGAGTTTCGACTTGACGGTGAGCAGCCTGCGGACAACGGATTACGGTGCGAGGTTGAATTCTGGAAGGTTCTGAAATGAAATCTTAACTAGCAGGACAGAGGTTATGGATTAACGGTTGATATTGACGATGCAAAGTATTTTATTGAAAAAAACAACTCAGGATTACAGTTTTACTTCAAATTCATAATGCTGATATATGGGTGTTCTTACTCAACAGTATCGTACCCATGCTTTAGGCAATGAGAATGAATAACCGTTCGAGTAGATACCGATTGTCTTTTGTGTTTGAGTAGAAAATTTTGCAGTAACAATACGTTTTGAGCTGCACAGTTTGGACGTAATATAGCGTGATGAGTACAGTTTGAATTCGTATACGACATTTTATTCAATTTCTGCAACGACGGACAACCCAAATCCATCAAATCAACGACTTTAACTTTTTCAACCAGAATTTTCTGCAGCCGACTTTTCTTCTCCAAACCTTTTACGTAAACTGTTGAAGCATCACGCAGCGACATACATTCGATGGTGAAGTCGAGCTTCGAAACGTAAATCACCACCTTCCCAGGATAGTCCATGATCATACCGTGACAGCCACAAATTTTCGCTGTTGAATGGAGCAAGTCAATAATTCCAATCGTACGGAGGTTCGAAGAGAAAAATTGACGGGTTGGTATCTTCGTCGAGTGACACAACTGCCAACTCTTTTGATGTAAAACCAGGACCCGGTCTTCTGAATCCTTGTACGTCGACTATGAACTCCATCGTGAAAAATACTGTATCGATTGTCACAACGTTCAAGGTTTTTATACCAATTTCCTCAACCCACCACTCAGCGGGTTATATTCAATTATACGATTATGTAAAATCAAGCAGTGGGCAGATGTACCAGTAGGAAAGTTATTTTCAGCCTCAAAAGTAGATATGCAAGGGGGGTTCTGCGTAGAAATACCTTTTTTACCGACCAAGCCGACCAGTCCGCCTATATAGCCAATAGTTTGCCCCAGGCGAAAAATAATATTTTCCACGTACTTCGAATATACATATAACCAGGTGACGTAACCATGTGACGTTACCGGCTGATGTGCCCACGGCGGCCATTTTGAAAATAGCGGTCATTTCGACGGCGGTCATTTTGATGGCGACCATTTTGATTTTCTTGATGGCGGCAATTTTGATATATAGCCAATAGTTTGCCCCAGGCGAAAAATAATATTTTCCACGTACTTCGAATACATTCTTTTACGTTAATCGACCGGATGGCGACATCGCAATTAGATTTCGCGCTAATAGTTTATCTCAGGCGAAAAATAATATTTTCCACGTACTTCGAATACATTCTTTGACGTTAATCGACCGGATGGTGACATCGCAATTAGATAGACAGGGAATGCCGATGACGATCCGTAAACTTTCACGCTAATAGTTTACCCCCAGAGCGAAAATTTTACATTCGAAAAATATTGTTGCAAAGGGTGAAATCACCCGTTTTGCCCCCTCTTTAATGATCTAGTAGTCAGCATAGATGAAAGACGTTTATAAACCTCTTATGTCTTTAAAAAAGGATAAGGTTGCTGCGCCAACCAACATTATCGCGAAAACAGTCTTGTTTCAGACTTTAAACGAGAAACACATATTACGCATTAAAAGCTTTTCACAACCTTTTAATTTCGCCTTTGATTTTGGCTTGTTATTCACGCTTTTGATTTCTTTGACTTACTAAGTAAACTCGCGGATCCATATTTTAATAACGTAACGTCAAGAACGTTACATTTGGTGTCAGAAGCGGGATCTTGAGTTTCTTTTTAATTAAGTCGATTCAGTGTGTGTAATAAACAATGAGCAGTAGTCGTATGACGCGCTCACGTCGAAGGGAAAGTGGAGAAGAATCTTCTCTCATGGAAAATCCGAGGGTTCCAGAAGAAATTTTATCACCTTCAGTAGACCCTCTTTTAACTCCTTCGGCGGTCTCTCAACTTGATCTACTGAAGATCTTGACATAACAACACGAAGTGGCAAGACAACAACAAGAAGCTGCTGCTCAACAACAGCAACAACTAATCCAGCTGCTTCAAGAACAACAAGAACAACGGAGGCGAGAAGGGGAGGCTCGAGAGCGTTCAGAAACCAATCTTCAAGACCTTCTTTGGACGACTGTAGTGGCCCTTCAATCCGTTCATCAAATGCGTGGCACTAGAGGACAGGCTGTTACACCACAAGGTTCTAGAGTTGCTACTCCTGTTCCCTCTCCTGTTCCCTCGCCTGTTCCCTCGCCTGTTCCTGTTCCCGTTGTTCAAGAGATCCGACATCCAGGACAAATTCAGGATGTTCGAGATTCAAGGTCTGTGCCTTTTACTAAGGGAGTAGTTGAATCCCCAGTTTGTAGAAACAGAGTAAATAATGAGGTTGATTTTTCCGAGCCTTTGTCTCAGGTTCAGCCTCAATACTCTCATTTGAGTCAATTAAATAATTCGAGACTTCCTGGGGTTACTTCTCAGATTTATGAGAAACCCTTTTGTCCTTTGAAACCGCCAATTTTTGACGGAAAGATTCCATGGGCAGAGTATGAACGTCAATTTAACACTATTGCAAAGCATAATCAGTGGGACTCCGCCATGAGGGCCCACAGCCTTGCCTCTTGTCTTCGGAAGCCGGCTCTGAATGTTTTAACGGCATTGTCTGAAGAAGAAATTTCTGATTATGAGAAACTTAGCTCTGCACTAAAGTTGAGGTACGGAAATGACCACTTGACGAAACTGTACACGGCTCAATTACAGACTAGGAGACAAGGACGAGACGATGACGTCGCGTCTCTTAGCCAGGATATAGAACGGCTTTCACGTGTAGCAGTGCCAGATCACGAGCCGTCTCGTAATTTATTAGCGACTCAAGCCTTTTTAAATGCAATTAGTGATCCAGAAATCAAAATGGCCGTTGGAACATCGGGCCTCACTTCTCTGAGGGAGGCAACGGCCAAAGCCCTCGAGGTGGAGGCAATGAGGAAACAATATTTTGGGCTGAACAAGCTTTTTCGGATTGAGGTATCCGAAAACACCTCAGAAAGACGAAGTTTTGAACACTCGGAGGAATCAAAAACTCAAAATTATAGAAATAAAAATAACAATAGTAATTTTAAACCAAGAAATCGAGGTTCTTTTCAAAACCAGAAAAACAAGCGTGTAATTAAGAACGCGGTCATGACGAGTCAAACCGGCTTGATCTGTATATTTTGTAAAAAAATGGGCCACGACGCCAATCATTGTTTTCTAATTAAAAAAATTAGTAGAGAACCGATGCAAGGCTCGAATTCAAACTCTTATAACTGGCGTAAGAAAAATATTGAAATAGGGGAAGCAAATCCTCAGTCGAGTTCTTCAACAGGAACTCACTCAAAAAACTAATTCCAGATGATTTGTCGGGGCGAAAATCATCGCAGATTGTTAGGAGTGAAAGCCCTCTTAGAGAACAGTTTTTAATTAGAAGTCTACGACAGTTTGGTCTTTACGCGCGCGGTACTGTAAATGGCGTCGATTGTCTATGGGTAATAGACACGGGCGCAGAAGTAACCGTAGTTCGATCGGATCTCTTTAAATCCGATGACCAGATTGTTCCCTCTTTTTCTCTGCGAACAGCCACTGGAGAGATGACCCCGGTTTTGAGACAGGTTACTGTCCAAATTAACCTTTTTGGGTGTATCGACTCTCCACATAAGGTTTTTATAGCAGATATAGAGGATGAAGGTATTTTGGGAATAGACTTTCTTACAGCTCATAACTGTGTTATCTCGACTAAGAGAAATTCACTAGCTTCAAACAATCGCGAAATAACTCTTTGTACAAATAGAAATGGAATTTATTGAACTTCTCCTAGAATTCGAGAAATAGAACTTTCGGAGGAAGATTTGCAACAACATTTTCCTTTACATTTACAGAGCCTTGTTGAGAAATCTTCGATTTCGTTGAATTCAGCTCAGGTAGAATCGTTTAAATCTCTTTTGCTGGAATTCATAGATTCTTTCGCCAAAGATAGTGGTGATAAGGGCCGATGTACTTCTGTCAAGCACAAGATCGACGTCGGAGAGAGTTCGCCAATAAAACGAGCTCCACGAAGACTTGCTCTCAACGCCCGTGAAGAGGTGAAGAAGCTTGTGGAAGACATGCTAAAGAACGATGTGATTGAACCATCGTCTAGTCCCTGGGCCTCACCAATCGTCCTTGTTAACAAAAAGGACGGATCCAAACGATTTTGTATCGATTATAGGAAGCTGAACGATATAACGAAGAAAGATTCTTATCCTCTACCCAGAATCGACGAGACACTCGACCTGATAGCTGGTGCAACTTGGTTCAGCACCATAGATCTTCAGAGCGGATACTGGCAGGTCGAAATGGATCCTTTAGATAAAGAAAAAACAGCTTTTGTTACGGGTTTAGGAGGATTATGGCAGTTCAAAGTTATGCCGTTTGGTTTGAGTAATGCCCCGGCTACCTTTGAACGAATGATGGAAGCTGTTCTCCATGGGCTCACGGGCAAAATATGCCTCGTTTATTTAGACGATATAATCGTTTTTGGCAAGAACTTTGAAGAAGAAGTTCAAAATCTCAGACAAGTTTTCGCTAGGCTGAAGCAAGCAGGTCTGAAAATGAGCCCGAAAAAATGCCATCTGTTCCAGAAAGAAGTAGGCTTCCTCGGACATATCGTTTCCGCACAAGATGTGAAGACCGACCCATCTAAAATAGAGGAGGTTGCTTCTTGGCCGACACCTAAGAATGAAGAACAAATTCAAAGCTTTTCAGGCCTTTGTACGTATTACAGAAGATTTGTAAAAGGTTTCGCTAGTATAGCTAAACCTCTCCATCACTTGACCGGAATCAAGATTCCTTTTGACTGGACCCCGGAATGCGAAGAGGCTTTCAAGAAATTAAAGGAAAATCTTATTTCTTTGCCGATTTTAGCTCATCCAGAGGTCGAAATTCCTTTTATTTTAGATACGGATGCATCTCTTTCAGGAATAGGCGGGGTTCTGTCACAAATTCAGGGAGGTCAAGAGAGAGTGATAAGCTATTTCAGCAGAGTTTTGAGTAAAACCGAGAGGAATTATTGTGTCATTCGTAGAGAGCTTTTAGCTGTCGTTAAGACCGTAGTACATTTTCATCATTATTTGTACGGCAGGAGATTTTTGATACGTACAGATCATGCTTCTCTCAGGTGGCTACTTTCGTTCAAATCTCCGGAAGGTCAGGTAGCTAGATGGTTAGAAAGGCTCAGTCAGTACGATTTTGATATTCGTCATCGAGCAGGAATTCATCATGGAAACGCCGATGCTCTCTCTCGAAGACCCTGCGAGGAAATGCCAGAGTGTAAACAATGTGCACGATTAGAGAAAAATCGTGACCCCTCTCTTAAAATACGGAAGATTTCTTTCGAAAATAACCAGGAGGAATGGAGAAAATTGCAACAAGAAGACGACACTTTGAATCAAGTGAAGTCTTGAAAAGAAGCAGAAACTCGCCCAGACTGGCAGGATATATCTTCAGCCGAGCCAGATTTGAAAATTTATTGGGCTCAATGGGACTCTATTCTTTTAATTAATGGAATTTTATACCGAAAATGGGAATCTGCAGACTTGAAAGAAATCAGGTGGCAACTTTTGGTTCCCAGGACACGAGTTCCGGAGATTCTTGCTCTTTATCATGATTCTCCTGCAGGCGGACACTTCGCGTCAAATAAAACTCTGGGCAGAATTCGTAACTTCTACTTTTGGCCCCGTTGCCGGATGGACTTTGAAGATTGGTGTCGAAGATGTCGAATCTGCACGGCAAAGAAAGGACCTCGAGCGAAGGGACAAAGCTCTCTTCAAATTTATAACGTGGGAGCTCCATTTGAAAGAATAGCGATGGACATTCTCGGACATCTTCTGATAACCCATTCTGGAAATAAATATGCTTTGGTTATTGCTGATTATTTTACTAAGTGGCCTGAAATGGTTCCTCTCGCTGATCAAGAAGCCTCCACTGTAGCACAGGCATTCGTTAAAGAGTTTATTTGTAGACACGGAGTTCCTCTAGAACTTCATACTGATCAAGGCCGAAATTTTGAGTCAACCTTAATGAAAGAGGTTACTCAGATTTTAGGGGTTAGAAAAACTCGTACAACTCCTTTGCATCCGCAATCTGACGGCATGATAGAGCGTCTGAATCGGACTTTGTTACAGTATTTGTCGTCCTTCGTAGAGCAGAATCAGAGAGACTGGGACTCCTGGATCCCTTTCTTCCTCTTATCTTACAGATCTGCGATTCATGAGACAACGAAGCAGACGCCAGCCCTCATGCTTACTGGACGAAATCTTCGACTTCCTTCAGATTTAGAGAAAGGCCCTGTTCCTGTGCAAAGACAGCATCAAACAGATTATGCCTTTTTATTACAACAACGTTTAGAAGAAATTCATCACTTTGCTAGGAATAGAATTTCTATGGCTTCAGATAAATTGAAAACTCGTTACGATATTCGAGCCAGAGATTTAAAATTTAATCCTGGAGATTCTGTCTGGCTCTTTCACCCTCGAAGACAGAAAGGACGATGTCCGAAGCTACAAAGAAATTGGGAAGGCCCTTACTTAGTGGTTAACCGGATAAATAATGTTGTTTATAGAATCCGAAGATCTCCTCATTCGCATCAGAAAGTGGTTCACTTGGATCGTCTTGCTCCTTTTGAAGAAGATCAACCTGGAACAGTCTCTCCAAGACCAGGAACATCCTTCGAGGTTAGATCTTCAAATGAACACCCTTGACGACTGTGATCGATTTGGCCTTCTTTATAGTCGGTTATCGATTGGGAGAAGAATTTACCTTTCGGAATTCATTTGAGTAAAACTCGACCGCTTACGATTATTATTGAAGGAAATATCGGATGCGGAAAAACAACTTTCACCAAGAGGTTTTTAGCAGATCGCCAGGTCTGTACACTTTTAGAACCTCTTGAAGAATATCGAAATGTAGCTGGAATTAATCTTTTAGATTTGATGTATCAAGATCCAGATCGTTATTGCTATTATTTTCAGCATTTCGCTCAAATGGTTATGTTAGATAGACATTTGCAGACGACTTCATTGCCTGTAAAGGTGATGGAAAGATCGATATTCAGTAGCAATTGTTTTGTAGAAGCTCGTCGAAGGTTAGGTAATTTTCGCGACTTCGAATCTCATTTATTGACAAAAAATTTTGATCTTCTCATTCGCTCGTCTGAGCTCAGAGTAGATTTGATTGTTTATTTGCGAGTTTCCCCAGAAACTTCTTTTGCTCGTGTTAGTTCCCGTTCTCGTGAGGAAGAATCGAGTATTTCTTTAGAGCTACCCAGAACTATTCATGAGGTTCATGAAGATTGGCTAGTAAAACAAACCTTTCCTTCTTTATCGGCTCCTGTTTTGGTTATCAATGCAGAATCCACAGCCGACCAAGTTTATTCTAATTTCTGTCTTGCAATGACACACGGACAAAGTTAAACCTTTGAATTTAATATTGAAAGAATTTTATTCTTAACAAAAAAAAAAAAAAAAAAAAAAAAAAACTATAATAACTAAAACTTAATTTTTGAAATTAAACTACATTAACGGGAAATGGCGAGTAATATTTAAAATTTTCTTCATTTCTTCCTTTACATTATCACATCCCTCGCATCCTTCCGTTTTTTTTACTATGTCAAAAAGACTTTGTTTGCATGAGCGACATAGCGCTTTTTCTTTGAGAAAGGTCAGATGAAGGGAGACTTCTTGTAGAAGAAATTCGGGTTTAGAGCTAAAAAGAAATGATTGAAACAAAAATTATTTTCTTATAATTTATTTGTGTTACTCGATATGATGAACTCACTGTGACTCAAAGCAGCTTTGGCATAGGAAGCCGCTTCTTCCTTTTTCAGAAACTGCGTTTAGTTGGCCGCAGGACATCTCTCTCCATAGAGAGTTAAAATAATTTGAACTTTCTATTTCGCTAAGTTCTTCTAGATTTTCGAAAAGGAATACTTTTACCAACATAGCCGCATTCATGGAAGTATGCTCTTTTGTATCCATTTTTTTTTTTGAAAAATAACTGTTTTTAACGACTACTTTTCTTATAATGATTTGTTATTTCTGCGTTGCTAAACAATTTGAAATTTGTTTTCTTCGATTGTTTCTTTCTAGAAACTTCTTCTCTGGAATCAAGTTTTGTGTCGGATAGACTTTGGTTTATTAATGTGAAAAGAGCCACGATTATTTTTCGAGGTCGATGAGCGATTGCTTGATTTTCACATTTTACTAACCTTAAGTGTCAGTTTTTGTGAGCACTTTTTCAGGTTATTTGACACAGCCTTCTCCTTCCAATCTTCCCCGATTCCTGAGGATGACTGGTGGACTTATTTTGAAGAAATACACGGAAATGATTCAGATAAGATCGTTTCTTTTCTTTTGATTACATATTCAATTTATTTTATTCGTGCATTTTCCCAAATTCACTTAGTGAATTTGATTAGTTATACCATCACTCACGTTTGTCCTTCCAAAACTCTAGGGTGTGCTGTTTCTAAAGAAGACTAGGACCAGTCACCCATCTTTTTCCCTGTTTCCTGTACGAATTTTCAAAAAAGGAATCTGTCTTTTTCCTGTTTGATCCCGGAATTTTCGGTTCCTGCCTCGATGATTCCACCTGAACCTGTTTCGTTCGGACAATCTTTCATGAAGATACGTAACACTTAATAACACTTACCTTTATAAAACAAGGCACATAAATTTTTGAGATTATTTAACGCTCAACTATCTGCTCAAGGTTTTCTGTGGTTTACCTTGAGACTGTGGGCAAATGCCAGATAGTAAAAAAGGGAGTTCCTAAATTTTTAGAGCCACAGCTCCAACTCACCTTTGAGCACTGACTACTACAATACTTTTATAAATGTTTTATCTTTCCCGAGTCGGGACGACTCTTTTCCTCGGGCGGGAGTAGTGTTACAAAGGGTGAAATCACCCGTTTTGCCCCCTCTTTAATGATCTGGTAGTCAGCATAGATAAAAGACGTTTATAAGCCTCTTATGTCTTTAAAAAAGAATAAGGTTGCTGCGCCAACCGACATTATTGCGAAAACAGTCTTGTTTCAGACTTTAAACGAGAAACACATATTACGCATTAAAAGCTTTTTACAAGATTTTAATTTCGCCTTTGATTTTGGCTTGTTATTCACGCTCTCGATTTCTTTGACTTAATAAGTAAACTCGCGGATCCATATTATATTAACGTAACGTCAAGAACGTTACAATATTAATAGAATTTATTGTATCGGAATCGTCCGACGGTGAGCGGCATGCGGTCAAAGGATTTCGGTGCGACGTTGAATTTGAGACAAACCATTCTCGGAATCGTCCGACGAAAACAATACTCGGAATCGTTCGACGAGTTTCGACTTGACGGCGAGCGGCCTGCGGACAACGGATTGCGGTGCGACGTTGAATTCTGGAACGTTCTGACGTACAATCGATGACACATCATTTCGGTAGCTTCTAGAAGTTTCTCAAGGAATACGGATATAAAAGGCTGAAATTCAGGCCCGAAAGACAGTCTTGCACCTTCAGCTCATGAAGAGAACTCCAAGTAAAGCAGAACTAAAACAGCGAATCGATCTGTTCTTAAAAAATATTCACGACTTGAAAACCATTGTGAATCAGAAGTCAGAACTAAACACAGTGACAAAAAAGTTTGCAAATCTAAATTTATCAAAAAAACACGTAACTGTTAAACATTAAAAAAAATGGATTTCACAAAACTGAACAAAGTGGCAAGCATGACCGAATTCCTACCGACAAAGAAATTGACCGAGCTAGAAATTTTCAAAATCTACAAAGTCACCAATATTCGACGAGTTCAAACGAGGTTTGGACAGCGTATCGTCACAGATCTGAACGACGAATTCAGCATATTCTTACCGGCACGGATTGTGCGAATGCTCAACGAGGACGAGACTCAGTACCAGAAATTGATGCAGACGACGGAGGAGGAGCGGCTGCTCTTGCAATATCTGGGCGGCCAGTATGGGCAAATCGAGTTCAAAGATGCGTCGGCTCTCGCCTAACTTGTACACCGTACCAGGACAACGTGTACAGCGTCTCCTTCTTACACCACTGTTCCAATTATATATATATATATATTGTGACGTGGATTTTTCTGCACCTCGGTCACTCGGAGAAAATGACCGAGAACTTACCGCGTGCACAATAATTTGGCATCCACGATGTCCCCTAAACCTGCAATGAGACCGCGAAATTTGTTGGGTGTCTGGCGTGGTCAACACGCCTCGAAATCGGTAATACAATATACCGCAACCATATGCGCGGTAGCTCAGTACCGCGGAGAGGGGAGGGGTAATCTTTGGGTAGAGAGAGATACGCCACACGTACGTTGACAAGTTATTTCACACAGCAGCGAGAAAATTAAACAGTATATTTGAAAATAGTGATAATACAAAAAAAAATTAAAAATAATAACAATACTGCGGAAGCTTGTCCTCGCGATCCCAAACGCAAGCGCTTAGCTTACAAAGAAAAAAGAAGACCGAGCAAACAAAATAATCAATCAAGAAGAAAAAAAAAAAGAGAAAACAAAAATATGAAGGGATCCCGATGACCTCTACGGCCTACGTGCGCTAGTCACTATACTCCTCGTGACCGCTAATTTACACACTAAAAGAAACCGAAAGAAAAATCGGACGCGACGCGCTGCTCGCGATCGTCCTCTACAAAACGGCGCTAATCGCCAACTTAATACTAACTGATTATGCCAAAAAAAAAAACTAAACTGAGGCGAGGCTCGTCGCGGCACCCACGACCCTCCTTTAGGAACGCATATTTTTATTAGCGCGCACCCGAGCTTTACTTTCTCTGCGATGGCGGGACGCAGTCGCGAATTCGAATGCTCCCCGTGAGACTGCTCGCGACCTACACGAGAACGGAGGGTGTATCGGAAAAAGTAAAATGACCCCGTGTAACGGATTTCGATTACACTCAAACTTGAGGCAATAATGTCTCGGCTCAACCCGTGACTCGACTCGATTTCCTGGATCCCCCGAAATTAACGCTACTCCCTTACGCGCAACTCAGGCTACGGTCACGAAGCAAATGTGTCGGCTAAAGAATCTCGAGTACAGTTGCTAACGCCAATCCTCACTGGCTATCCGTCCTCGGCAAGCCTTTACTAATGATCTCTCGAGATTCTCTCGCAAGAAGGTTAACAGCGCTTACCGCTCCACATCCACGAGACGAACGGGCCCACTCCCTCGTGATCTCTGGCTGCCATTCCTCGCAAATTCGTCACAATAAAGAAAAGCAACAACGCACAGTCGATTATCCCACCCGCTCTCTATAGACGCCAGAACTTTAGTGATCTCGGATGGTCGCAACGCCGATCTCGTCACGCTAATTTTTCGTGACGTCATCACCCTAAGAATGCGCAACAATCGATCGGTCATCGATTTTGGGGATTGCGCAACTTGCCGCGCACGTGTCGTCTCTACGCGGCGCAGAACTTAAGGCTAGATCGCGATGTCGTCTCCCGCGCAGCTTTACGTAGTCCTGGGGCTGGGCGGGGTGGTGCTCCCTCGTCGCTAGCTGGTATCTCGCGGTTACCTTGGTTGGGCGTAGGCGGGGTGAGCGGGGAGGCTGCGGCGCGCCGGCCGCCAGCGGGAATCGCGTCCGCCTTGGATTCCCGCGCTGCGGGGATCTGCGTTGCCTCCCCCTCCGCAGCCTCGGTGTCCTTCCCGCAAGATCTCCGTGGTTTCGCCTTGCCTCGAAAGATGTTCAGCGTCGGAGTTGGTCGCTGGAGGGTAGCCGGTGCACTCAAAAAAAAATAAGAGAAACAAAAGCCTGAAATATCTTGGTCGCAATGCGCTATTTCGTCCCTGTCGAAGCTCGGGTGCGTGACTCCAGTTCTGGCGCTCTCTAGGATTATTTCGCGACTCGATTTTCTAAACCCTGATTCCGGGATCTCGCCCAGGGTTCAGGGAGTCTCTTGCAACGGGCAGGCCTAACCGAACTGCCACGTTACAATATATACTGTAACGTGGCATTTTTACTGCGCGTTCCACACGGCTCCCCGAACTCTGGACGGACCATAGACTTAGGGAGCACGCGGAGCAGACCGCGGCTCATTTCGAAAAAGAGCGCCAGGACAACAGTCACGCATCCGAGACTCTAAGAGGGGACCATCGCCGGTTCAGCGAATAAGACTTTTCAGGATTTTTGTTTATTTTTTTTTTGGGTGGCGAGTAAATGCGGCTTCAGACAGGGGATCGGCAGCAAATCCGAACGACGTTACTGGATGGCAATCGCGGCGGATCGCGACGAAAGGAGGGCCTCGCACGAGGCTACGGAGAGAGCGTCAACGGAGAGCTCTGCCGCGAGGGAATCCTAGGCGGACGAGATTCCCGTTGGTGGCCGGCGAGCCGTAGCCCCCCCCCCCCCCTCCGTCGCCCAACTGACGACAGGTACCCTCGCGAAGTCATCACCACGCCACTGCCAAGCTACGGGGTACCCGAGACGGGCCAGCCAATCAACACCCCGCGACAGCCGAATTCAACGATAGCGATACGCTAGATTGTAAGGATTGCGTAACGAGAACCCCAATTCGATCGGGAAAATTTTGACTATGGATGGCGCCTATGTTCGGGGCATGTTCGAATTGCGGCTCCGATTTGCAGGACTCGTCACTTGAGTCCTGGCGACATTTCGCGTCAGTTGAGTAGAGTATAAATTCAAAAAAAAAAAAAAAAATCTGTCTGAAGTGTGTGTGCCATGGACGAAACAGGAGTTGGCGAGTTCTTGGTGTGGTTGCGAAGCGGTAAGCGCTATTAATTCTTTGCGAACGCATTTCGAGTGCAAGTAGATCGGCGCACCGGCACCCGGTTGGCCTACCCTTTGTTGAGTTAGAGTAGTACTCGAAATTCGTTTGCCGATCTCCTTGATGATAGCCGTAGCCTGAGTTTTCGCGATAACGCGTAGAGTCAAGTGGATTCCTGTAAAGTCTCGCGTAGAGTCACGGTTTCGAGTGGGGAACAATTTCGGTTCGAAATTGGGTGCGGCCAAATTCCGCTGCACGAGGTCTCGTCGAGTCTGCGTATGTAAAAAGGGACACCTCTCGGGGGGGGGGGGGGGGGGGGGGGGGGTCGCGTATTACCGTGCGTAGATGCTTGGTTTAGCGGGAAAGGTTGTGAACTTTAGGGAAATAGGGACTCCGACTGAAGCTCGGATGCGTCATAATACGCTACACACTCGCACGATCAGAAAAGCTTTCTAGAGTTATTAATTCGGTCGCGATTAGCGCGTCGAGTCACGTCTTTTTGATTTAGTTTATGAATTCTTGTGCATCAGTAAGGTGGCGACTAGCGCCCGTAGAAATAAGATATCAGCTAGATTTAATCACGATTGCGATAAGCGCGTCGAGTATGATCTAGATTACGTTTTTGTTTAGCGGTTTATAATTAAGTGACGAGTAGCGTCGTAGTCGAGGACGATCGCGGGCAGCGCATCGAGTCCGATTTTGTTTTTGGTTTTTGCGAGTTAGGGTATTATTAAGACGGCGACTAGCGCACGTAGGCCGTAGAGGTCTCCTAGATTTATTCACTTTTTTTTTCTTATTATTTGGTTTGTTTCTCCCTTTCTTATTTCTTTTGGATTAAATTTAAACCTTTGTATTTGGAATCGCGAAGGACGACTTGCGCAGTCGTATGATTATTTTTATTTTTATTTTTTTTTTGTAATATCGCTGACGAGAAATATATTATTGGAATTTTATAGTGATTTGGCCAAACCACGCGTTGGCTCACTTGTGTTACATCTCTCTCTCTACCCAAGAATTACCCCTCCCCTCTCCGCGGTACTGAGCTATCGAGTATATGGTCGTGGTATTTCGCATTACCGATTTCGAGGCGTGTTAATCACGCCAAGCGCCCAACAAATTTCGCGATATTGTTTTAGGTCCAGGGTACATCGTGGACGCCGATTTATTGTGTACGAGGTAAGTTCTCGGTTATTTTCTCCGAGTGACCGAAGAGCGGTAAAAATCCACGTCACAATACATATATGTATAGAAGAATCAACTACAATAATTAACATTTGAGAAAATTGAACAATTGATCGATGTAAAAATTTTTTTTCAAAAAAATATTTTATTCAATAAACAAAAAAATCAAATGTTTTATTGAATAAACAAAAAATGCGTAAGTAGATTGGCTATGAGAGTTCTAGATCCAAACATGGCGGCATGCCCCCCCCCCCCCGTGCCGCCCCCCTTTTTTTTTTTTTTTTTTTTCGATGGTGGCCATTTTGATTTTTTTTGGGTGGCGGCCATTTTGATTTTTTTGGGTGGCGGCCATTTTGATTTTTTGGATGGCGGCCATTTTGATTTTTTGATGACGGCCATTTTGATTTTTTGATGGCAGCCATTTTGACGGCGACTATGATTTTTTGATGGCGACCATTTTGATTTTTTGCGTAGTCAGACGGGCGGCATTCACACAGCTGCCATTTTGATTTTTGCTCAGTCGGATGGGCAGCCATTTTTATTTTTACCGTCAGACAGTTTGACAATGTGATTTTCGCTATGACGTCATCAGTATAATCGACCGATTTTGCAGTCTGCCGAGCAGCCATTCAGACAGCGAACATTTTGATTTTCATCGTCCGACAGTTTGATAATATGATTTTCGCTATGATGTCACCAGTTGGCCATTTTTTGATTTTTGCCCCAGTCGGATGGGCGGCCATTTTGATTTTTATCGTCAGACAGTTTGACAATGTGATTTATTTCTTGGCAGGCCGAAATAGCCATTTTGATTTTCGCCGTTACCCGTAAACTTTCTCGCTAATAGTTTGCCTCCAGGCGAAAATTTTACATTTGAAAAATATTAATAGAATTCATTGTAGTTATATATTTTCGCCGTTACCCGTAAACTTTCGTGCCAATAGTTTGCCCCCAGGCGAAAAATAATATTTTCCACGTACTTCGAATACATTCTTTTGCGCTAATCGATCGGTTGGCGGCATGGCAATTAGATGGACGGGGAATGCTGATGACGACCCGTAAACTTTCTCGCTAATAGTTTACCCCCACAGCGAAAATTTTACATTTGAAAAATATTAATAGAATTCATTGTAGTTATATATATATATACAGGGTGTCCCTAAATTGCCTCCCACGGACTAGCCAGCATGATACCTCGTTAAAATCCAACCGAGAATTTTTTTTCCGGAAGCTCGTCCGACGCATAGTTTTTGAATTATAAGCGATAGCGCTAGGCCAATCAAAGTGCACCATTTCATCTAGATTTGCCGCCACGGATATTGCTGTTTTGTTCGCTGGGTGAATTATTAGTATTCGTTTACGAATTAAATATCGGCACCTCCCCTCTCTCCCTGTTGTACCCCTTCTCGAGCGCTGACCTCGGTATTGTTGCCGCGGCATACGCTGCCGGCCGCACATCCATGGGCGCACACTTGTGTGTGTAAACAGAAGCGCATCCTCAAGCATAAGGGGTATAGCAGCGAAAGAGGGGAGGTACCGATATTCAATTCGTAAACAAATAATAATAATTCACCCAGACGAACAAAACAGCAATTTCCGTGGCGGCAAATCTAGATGAAATGGTGCACTCTGATTGGCCTAGCGCTATCGCTTATAATTCAAACACTATGCGTCGGACGATCTTCCGGAAAAGAAATTCTCGGTTGGATTTTAACGAGGTATTATGCTGGCTAGTCCGTGGGAGGCAATTCAGGGACACCCTGTATATAATATATATTTCAAATTACAGTTGCACTTAATGCTAAGTAAAGCCGGGGATGTTCGCCGCAATTAGATGGGTTGGGAATGTTGATGGCGATTCGTAAACTTTCGCGCTAATAGTTTACCCCCAGAGCGAAAAATAATATTTTCCATGTACATCGAATACACTCGAATTACAGTTGCACTTAATTCTTTTAAGTAAAGCTGGGGAAGTTCGCTACAATTAGATAGATCGAGGGGATGTTGATAACGAACCGTAAACTTTCACGCTAATAGTTTCCCTCCCAGGGCGAAAAATAATAGGTTCGGCATGTCATTTTGATTTCTCACCGTTACCCGTAAACTTCCACCGTCTGTATAAAAAGGGTTGGCACATCAAAGTTGCACATCAGTGAGTCTATAATTCTTGTGAGACGAACGCACTAAAATCATCATGATACGTAGTAACCAGTTTACCGAGGAAGAAATAAATGACGTATCGTTGGTCATCAAGTCTGCGTAGAACCTTGTGTGGGCCTGTGTATGGTGGCGTGAGCGGCGGCTTGACCGGGGCCACACGTTTGAAGACATGTGTGCATGTGCGTAGATGTCCATGCATGAAGACTTTGGCCTTGATGTGGTGAGCCGTTTGTCTTGGCTGCAGGATTCTGAAGTGGCTTCTCAAGTTGTCCAAGAATGAACTTGGGTTGACTGGCATGTCGTCGGTGACGAAGAATCCTCCTGGCACTCTCACAGTCGTGCACAGTAGGAGTTCTGATGGTGAGGCCTTAATGTCTGGCTTGTATGTTGTTCGTAAGCCAAGCAAAACAGTTGGTAGGACGTCTGGCCACTTGGCAGTGTTGTGGCACATGAGAGCGGCCTTGAGTGTGCGATGCCAGCGTTCGACCATGCCATTGGACTGCGGGTGGTACGCTGTGGTGCGGATCTTCTCTGCTCCAATGAGTTTGGCGAGCGAGGTCAAGAGCTCGGCCTCGAACTCCAAACCTTGGTCTGTGGTGATGGTGAGCGGAGTCCCGAAGAGTGCGATCCAGCCTGAGTAGAAAGCTGCGGCAACAGTGTCGGCCTGCTTGTTTTTGATGGGTATGGCTTGCGGCCACCTGGAAAATCTGTCGATTATTGTTAGACAATACTCAAACTCGTTGACCAGTGGCATGACGATGAGGTCGAGGTGAACGTGGTTGAACCTTGCTTCTGGGACTTCAAAGTGGTTTGGCTGCGTGCGAGTGTGCTTGTGGATTTTAGCACGTTGACAGAGAATGCACTCGCGAGCCCAGCGAAGTGCATCTTTTTTTATTCCTGGCCAGATGAATCGTTCTTTGAGCTGCCTTGATGTTTCTCGGCCGGATGGATGCGATGGACCATGTACGCCTTCGAATGCAGTTTTTCTAAGTGAAGGCGGCAAGTAAGGGTGAACTGTGCCTGAAGAGACGTCGCAGAGGATGCTCACACCTTCGATCTGGAGCGGCTGGAGCTTGAGTGATGTAGCTTCTGCACGCGGGAGTTCAGCGTCTGGCTCAGCTTGTGCCTCGCTGATGGTTTTGGCGTCAAGGCGAGTTGGCATTGTGATTGAGCAGATGCGTGAAAGTGCATCCGCAACCGCATTTTCTTCTCCTGGTATGTGCACCAGGTTTGTGCAGAACTGGCCAATGTAGTCGAGCTGATGAAGTTGGCGTGGTGAAGCTTTTTCTGGTCTTTGCTGGAAGGCTTTGACGAGCGGCTTGTGATCCGTGCGTATGATGAAGTCTCGTCCTTCCACAATGTGCTGGAAATGTTTGAGCGACGCGAAAATAGCGAGAAGTTCTCGGTCGTACGAGCTGTACTTTTGCTCTGCTGTGGACAATTTTCTTGAGAAAAAGGAGAGTGGTTGGCGCTTACCCTCGATGAGTTGTTCAAGCGAACCACCTAGTGCTGTTGATGATGCGTCAGCTGAGAGAATAATTTTGGCGTCTGGATGCAGAAAACTTGATGACGTTGAGTCTGCCAGTGCTTTTCTCGATAACTCAAATGCCTCTATGAGTTCAGGAGTCCAGTCGAGTGGCCGTTTGTCACGTTTCTTTGCGCCCTTGAGTTGCTCGTTGAGTAAGGCTTGGGCTTCAGCGGCGTGTGGGATGTGTGACCTGAAATAGTTTAACGCTCCCAGATAGCGTTTGAGGTCCCACACTGTTGCTGGTCTGGGGTACTGAAGTATAGCCTCAACCTTCTCTGGAGGTGGTCTGAAGCCTTGGGCGTTGACTGTGAAACCCAGGAAGTTGACTTCTTCTTTGCCGAAGGCGCATTTGTCCCAGTTCATGCGTAGCTTGTTCTCGAGCAAGATGTCGAACACGATGCGTAGATGCTCTAGATGTTCTTCCATGGTTGTCGATGAGATGAGAAGGTCGTCCAAGTAGATGGTGACAAAGTCCAAGTGTCCGAGGATGCTTTTCATGTGTCGTTGAAAAGTTTGAGAAGCGTTCTTGAGTCCTAGTGGCATGCCGAAGAATTCGAAGAGCCCAAACGGCGTGGTTACGGCCGTCTTGGGGATGTCCTGCTTTGCTATCGGGATTTGAAAGTATGCTCTCTTCAAATCAATAGTTGAGTATACTCTTTTGCCATAGAGTTGAAGAAGCAGGTCTTGTATGCGAGGAAGAGGGAACCTGTCTGGTTTTGTTTGTGCGTTGAGACTGCGAAAGTCGCCTGATGTGCGCAGTTTGCCGGATTTCGATGCTATCATGTGAAGCGGACTTGCCCATTCGCTGTCTGAGTCTTTGATAGCGCCCATTTGTTGAAGAATGGCGAAGTCAGCTTTGGCGGCCTTGAGCTTGGCGCCTAGGAGTTGGCGAGGTCTGCAGAACACAGGCGGCCCTTCGGTGACGATGTGGTGCTCGATGTGTGCTGTTGGCCCAGTGATTTGCCCTTTGATGGCGAGGAATCGGTTGAAGTAGCTTGAAACCAGGGCTTCAATCTCCTGCTGTTGGCCCTCTGAGATGACCTGGATGGGAGAGAGTGCGGATATCGAGTGCACGTGAGTTTGCCTGACCTGCCCAGGCGTAGAGCACAACGTTATCTCGTCGATGAGGCGTTGGCGTTTGAGGTCTGGAAGTAAACCAAAATATGAGAGAAAGTCGGCTCCTATGATAGGTATTTTGACATCTGCTAAAACAAAAGACCAGGTGTATTGACGTGGGAGTCCCAGGTCTATTTGTGCAACTCTGCGGCCGAATGTGCGGATGGGTGATCCGTTAGCTGCTGCAAGTGCTGGCTGGTCCTGGCTTTTGCTGCCTGCGTTGATGGTGTGTGGCAGGATGGAGACTACCGATCCGCTGTCGACCAGAAAGCGTACGCCTGTTGAGCGGTCGTAGACATGGAGTCGGTTTTCTCGTAGGCGCTTTGTTGGTGAAGTTTGCGCCGTTGTTGTGCTGCAGCTTGGTGATGTTTGAGCGACGTCTGGGCTGCTGCTCGGTGCTTGGCCAGGCAGCAGCTCTACGGGTTTAAATTTTGCGGCTGCTGCTGCTGTTGTTGCTGCTTTGGGCGGGCCAGCGGCCCTGTGTAGTTGCACGGCTGGAGACATCTCTCTGCTTTTCCTCCAAAGCGGTTGTGGTAGTAGCATAGGCCATTGGTATTGTTGTTGTTGTTGTTAGAGCGGCTCCTTGAGGCTGATCGTCCTCTCGGTTGACCTCCACCTTGCTGATGTTGGTGGCTGGCTGGTGGTGCTGCTCTTTGCGTACTCCAAGGTTTGCCTGGAAATTGTGATTAATTCGAGTAAGAGCTGTTTTACTTCAGAGAGATCCGAGGGTCTGGGTTGCACTGCAAGCACTTCAGTAGCATTGATCACAGGTGCGTTGCTCACTGCTTGGACGGATGGCAGGATCGGCGTCTCTAGCATTTTGTCGGCTGCGGCAAGGAGCTCTTCAGTCGTGGCTTTGTTGAGTATCTTCAGGATGTTTGCAACGTTGACTGGTAGCAAGCCAAACCATTTGGTGAGATTCTCAGAGGCATCCTTGCCAGCTAGATCTTGCATCTGCCTGTAGAGTTGTGAAGGTTTCCTCCCGTCGAGATGGACGTTGTTTAGTAACTTTTCGAGTTTTCGCTCCGGTGAATCCGAAAAACGTTGGATGATGCGTGCTTTTATGGCTTCATATTTGTTTTCCTCTGGCGGGCTATTGATGATGTCGGCTACCTCGAGTAGTTCAGCTTGGCGAAGTGCTCTCACAACGAGCAGGTACTTTGTTTCGTCTTTTTTTATCCGATTTATGTTGAAGTCTGCTTCAATGTGATGGAACCAGGTGAGAGGTGTGTCGGTCCAGAGTTCTGGCAGTTTTATGTTGCTTATAGCTGCCGCGTTTGGCTCATCAACTTGAGTAGGTCCTGTCATGATTGATTCGTTTTCAGGCTCGTACTCGAGCGTTTTTGCTACCTCTTGTAATGCTAAGGCACGTTGTCGCCTGGCCACTGGGTCGATGATGGAGTCGTTTAAGCTTTTCGATGCCGGGCCGAAGTTCGATTCAGACTCGTCGTCTGAGATGTCCTGGAGACTGCGAAGTGTCGCGTTTAGGTCAACTGAATGATCCCAGGTTGGCGTGGCCTTGGGTGTTTCTTCGTTGACGTCGTTGTCTGGGTGCGGTGTGTCGATGTGCTGTGCGTTGCTGTTGTGCTCTGGTGTTGTGAGAGGCGAGTTTGGCCTTGACATGCCACGTAGGCTGGTACGCGCACGAGAGAATTCGATGAGAGATTTTGCGCGGGCTGCTTGTTACGCTTATTTCACACACACATGCACAGAATAGCGGAACACACACACAAAAGTTTCACTGGTGGTAGAGCACAAGTTTGAGGTTAGGTGCACACACGTGGTCGCACAATAGATGTAGGTTATGTACGCGCACAGCACTGACACTCGTAATAGTTTTTTTTTTTTTTTGTTGATTTTCTCTTGGAGAAGCGTTTTAGCACTTAATTTTGTTGAAACGGGGTCACCACAGTAGTATTTATGATGCTAGACCGCGCTATGCTCGAGGTCGTCACACGCCGCGGACACGCGCTACGCTTCCCGAGAGTAGGGTAATGAAATGACTTAGTACACAGAATTGTAGTTGATTGAGTTATGTATTCTACAATATTCACAAGTGTGTGCACGCCATAGCTGTGGCGATGCACACGGATGAGTTTTAGATTATTATAGATTTTGTTATTAATAAAGGGCATCAGCCAAGCGATGCTGGTAGGTACGAGGCTAGCCCGGAAGTGATGTATCCGTGAAGTCTGCGCGGGGCACCAGTTGCTGCTTGCGCCGTCGAGTTGGTGCCTGGATGGTGTCGCCTCCTGGCGCTGGTGTGGTAAGGCCGGGCCGAGGCGCCACAGATACTCTAAATCAGATCCAGAATTTGTAACTCTACTTAAGGTATACGTTGAGAATGATTCTGATTTTTCACTTGGTACAGTTTCATGACTGGTGGATGGTTAATCTAAATCTGAAATAAAAGTTTTTTTTCAAGAATGAGAGTGAAGATGCATAAAATTTATTTATTTTGATGATGAATATTTAAGAATGATCAAGAATTGTTAACTCAAAAACCATCTAGGAATATATTATAGACACTTACTGTTTTCATCTATTTCCATCATATTTACAGTTGAGTTCGGCGCTGGTTCATTATTAGAAAGAACTTCTTTTCGAGTACCAAATTTTTAATTCATATACAACTTTTTAACATTATCATCAACCACTTTCAAAGACTTGTTATCTACAATATCAAATAACTTTTCAAGTTCAGTCTGAAATTTCTTTTTATTTTGGTTTTGTGCTGATTTTTTCTTTTTGAAATTTTTTTGTAATTTTAACCATTGATTATGATATCGAAGAATTTTGTTAACAGCATTATGAGGTCTACTAGTTGGAATCTGATTTTTTTCCACAGTTCAATAACTTGATCAACTGAATTTTTAGCACTTTGTTTGATTGAACACTTTAAAACTTTCAGTTGATAGAAAAACACTTTCATAACTTCTTTTACTGTTGGTAAATTACGTTCCAAAATTTTTTGCATAGGTACACCGATCAAAGGAATTTGTTTATCCATTACAGCTTAACTATTGATAAATATTTTTATGTGATAATCATAAAAATTATTTGTAATAAAGTTTTTAATCAAGTATGCAAGATGATGAGGTTTAGAGACACTGAAAATATAGTATAAAACGGGTAAATACTAAAGATAAATTAAGAATAGACATCATAGATGGCGTTAGTTTCAAAAAACAAACCGAAGAAGCGGAACAGAAGAAGCGGTGAAATTGAAAACGAAAATTCTCTCGAACAAAAAAATTTCATGTATATTTGAAGGAATGAAGTTTTGAGATATGCTGTGTACAAACTTCCATATAAACGCCATAGAGATGATTAACAATATAATCGAGATGATTGAATTATTAAACATAGAATGTATAAAAATATCCCGGAATAAACAACATAATTAGAAATAATTTAACTCCCATAAGGAGCAGTACTTGAAATTCTGAAATTTGAATCATTTTAAATGGTTTTTAGACCCTTTAAATCATTTTGTTTAATCAGGGATTATAAAATTAATAAATTTTAAATGAATTTTCAAACAAAAATCTTTGACAGTAGTTACTTTCATGACAGAAACTAAAATTTTCATGAAACTTATAAATTAAATTGAAATTTTTCGAATTATTCATCAAAAGCTGTTAAAATTAGTATGCATTGAAGTTTGACGATGAATATCTTTTAAACGCTTAACTTAATCGACAAATCATAGGACACCATTTTTGTAGAGCAGTTAATTTCCTACAGAACTATGAGTTGTGCAATTCATCAAAATTTTTTGTAAGCGAGTTAAAAAATTCATGAGCAAAACAGAAATTTCTCTTAAAATAATCAAACTTTAAGCTTTGATATCTTTTAAACGGTAAGGTTGACGAAAAAATTGTAGGAGACCTTTTTTGTAGAGCGTTCGATTTCCTACAAGAATATGAGGAGAGATATTTTTTAACGAACAGTTGTCGAAGAGATATGAATTTTTCTTTCTAATACTCAGGAAAAAATGCAAAATTGTAAAGCGGAGGACCTTGATATCAAAATTAAGAGCTCATATTTGGTGAGAATTCTTTAGAGGTATCTAGCAACCGATTTTCCGAGTATAAAGTAAAAAAAAAAATACTCATTTTTTTTGGCCCACCCTAATACACAGGGTGCCTCTCGGTCAAAGTTACCGAGTGGAGAGTGACGCCTCATTGTTCACTTCCACCGGCTTTTGTACAGGCAGTAGCCGGCTGCCTGTCCTCGAGGTCGTGCAGTCAGACGGTTGGCTCAACCGTGGACCACAACCTACACAATTAGTCCTTGCCGACAGGAAGGCAGCGTCGATCCTCGGAACGATGGCTTTATCAACCTGGACGTAGTGGTTTGGGGTCGGTCCGCCACCAGGCCGGTAAGTCGGAAGATGGCAGGCTACGGTCTGCCCTTCACGCCATCCTCACGGCATCCGATAGAGCGAGCGGCTGGTTCCTCCTTGAGGAGCGGTGCCCTCGGCCGTCGGGAGGATTTTTATCTCCCTGTTTAACGGCAGTCGAGGCGATACGAGAGGTTCGGGTGGATGCTACCCCAGGTGTATAGGAGTGCGCCAAGGTAGCCAGTATAGTCCGATTAGATCGTCAGTAGGCGAAATCGTCGAGAGCTGGAAACGGTAGATATCGGTCCCTCGGTGGTCGGGATCGTTGGCGTCCAAGTACCTTATTAGCTTGCGCCGAAGCGCAAAAAAAAGAATTTACAAAAAAAGAATTAGTTGAAAGTAGTTATTGCCTATTTTGTATCGAGTTCGGTTAGAGTACCCTGCTGAGGACGCGTAAACTAGAAATAACAACGGTTGTGTGCCCTTGTGACGGGCGACTCGGAAACGCCACGTTACAATACAACACCCATCTTTTATTGCGATTTGATGTGCAGTCTCACAGTTATAACTTCTCCTCGAAAATCAACCAGATCTCCGTCTTGATCGAGTAACCGAAGCTGTACGTGATCTATGGTCTTGACGGTGATCGGAAGGTAAATGACGTGCAACAGCACTTCCACAATCTTATATCATGGTGAAACAATAGAAAAAAATTCGTGATTAGTATACACTTCATGTCTATTGACGTAGGTGCCCGTTGTAATGCTGCATTCGACTCGCAACGCGTTGACCTTGAGAATAGTTACAGGCATATCCCAATGGTGAGTTTGGTTAGCTGCCAATACACGCGGTGTAAATCCGAGAAGCTGACCAATAGAATCGTCAGGTTCCAAATTCACGATATGGTTACGTTTGATTGCGCTGCATAACGTTGATTGTAAGGCTTCATGCTAATTTCAATGTTGGTATTTTTTAACGTGTCTTGAACGTACTTTTCAATATACTCAATTTCGTAGCTGACAGTGGATATAATGACTACCTTATCGGCTACGTATATTTTATTGTGACCGACATCAACGTTGGGAATGGAATTGAAGGTAAACAGTTCAACGAGACCGAGAACATGATTTTTTTCCAAAGCAAGTTCGATCGGAGAAAAATATTGCGCTTTGACAGTCGAAGACGTTTCCGATATCGTTAATGTAAACAAATCATCCACGACTGCAAGTGCTCGACTAACGTTATTAAATTACGTGTCATGTTTATATAGCTCATCGCTTGGAAATTTCAGACACACGTGTCCGCAATCGAAAGTACCGTAATCCTGATACCTTTCGACGTTGTACTTAACGCTACCAACACCGAGATATTTCACGTGGTCTAACGGCGGTTGAAAATGACCGAAACTGTCGAAGTAAACTACATCGCTGCCGCGTTTCTTATATGCAACCCAGTGTGTCCCAGAGCCATCTTGATCGTCGAGATTGACTACAGCTGTTTCGTTTTTACGCGGTCCGGTTTTGGGCATTTCGTTGCGCATAAAGACACCTCGGAAGTATGGAATTTTCATGATTTTTGTATACTTCAGCAAATCCCAGTTGGTCAACGCTCGGTGTGGTAGCTTCACATTTAGTTTTCTGAAAGATGAAGACCGAAACCCTTTTTATAAGGTTTGAAGTGGAGACCTCTACCTTAGGCGATCGCTTCTATCGTTTTGTTATGCCGTTTGCTTTCCTCCAATTCTCGTTTAGCCGCGCTCGCATCGTTTACAGCCTTTGCTATACCCGCAGCACCTCCCGCTAACGCGCCCGTAGCACTGAGACCGGCAAAAATAGATATGAGAAAAGGTAAAAATCCGCTAACTTTTGAGGGTACCGGTAGAACACGTGGTGATCGGACATCATGTTCACCACCTTGTTTTTTTACAGCTTCTCGAGCACCTTTGAGTGCAGACTTGATGTACGTTTTTGCGTCGTAGCTCCGAATCATAGACTGTTTTGCCGCTCGTATGATTTTGTTCAAGGAAACGTTCTAAGGTTTTCGACACCCCATGCCTAACTTTGTTTTCACCTTCATCCTGTTAGCTACAGCCCAAGCGGCTGCCTTCACACCCAAATTTGCGTCCTTTGCGAGAACCCGTTTCCAGCCTTTTTCGGTTAATATTTTATCCGCAATGCTTCTAGCTTCAAGGTTCTCAGGATTTTTCGAGTACGTCATATCGTGTTCCTTACACGCTGCATCGAGAGGATTGATACTGGAATCGCCTGTCGCAAGTCTTTTCGTCAACTTCGTACCAGGGCCGTAGTATTGGTAACCGGGAACATGCAACTCGATCGGAAGTTTGTTGATATTGCTATTTACCAAACCTTTCCCACTTGATCGCTTTTTTTACGATCGCTCACGATCACGTGTGTGCATAATCATGTTCGCTCCGCGACCGAGAGAAAGTTGTTATAAACGATGCATTTATAGAAAATCCAGCCACTCACGTTCGAGATGAAGTTCGAGACTCATCGAACAAGCCGTCCGTGATGAATTTTGACAAATTTACGCAGCAGAGTACAAAACGGAAAAAACGTCATGGCGAGTTGCTGCCGAGTGGTATACATGCGGTATTCTGCGGACCATCTAACTGTGGCAAAATCAACGCATTATTTGCGCTTATAATGCGTCCGAACGGTTTGAGGTTCGAAAATCTTGTGACGTTGCACCTAGAGTGCAAGTCACAACAAACCCCAAACCCGCGGGGAAGAGCCGAACGGGTGAGCCCTGTCCCGTCGGAAAAGACCCGAACATCATCGAAGCCCCCCGACGCTCGGCAGAGCCGAGCGCGAGATTCAGTACGAGCACGGCCGTAGCAGCAGCCACACCGGCGTAGACCAAACGTAAGAGCGAAAGCGAGAGAGAGAGAGAAAGAAAGAGAGAGAGTCACCGACACACACACACACACCGAACACCCAGCTACCCTCCACCGCACCTCGAGACCTCCACACACACACGTCGACGTCACCAGGTTAGCCTGCCTTCTATCGCCGATCTGCTCCTCCCCTCGCAATACCAACCCTGTCTACCACACACTCCCCGTCACTCTACACCACCCTCCCCTCGCCATATCAACCCTTCCGACCCCACATTCCCCGTCACCTCCCACACTCCTTCCCCCCCCCCCCCCCCTGCGCGCGTATCTGTAAGTTAGTATTAAGCAACGCTAAGGGCTGAGGCGTGATCAGCCACCGCTTACGTCTACAACCCCTTTTGTACATCTTAATTTAAGTCGAGCCCTGGTGCAAAAGAAAAAAATACACACACTAAGTTTTACCGACTATATCCGCCCCGTCTCTAATTGTCTTCCCCACCCATATTATTCGTGCGGACTCAAAACCCGTCACAATCTGTACGTTTACTCAAAATCTCTCAATCAACCGAAACACCAGTTTCTGAGTCAAGTGCTCAAAAATGTCGACGGTGTTGAGTATGACCCCTTTGACGAGCATGAGCACGTCATTGCACCGAACGAAACGCAACCTAGCTCGATCATGATATTCGATAACGTATCGTGCAAGAAGCAGGATAACATACGCGCTTACTTTTGTATGGGTAGACATCACGATGTAGACTGTTTCTATCTTTGTCAGACGTACGCTCGAATCCCTTAGCATCTCGTGCGCGACAACACCAACTTGCTGGTCTTATTCAACCAAGACGAGATGAATCTGATACATGTATACAACGATCATGTAAACACCGATATGTCGTCCGTAGAGTTTGAAGACTTGTGTGCGGCATGCTGAAACGGTGACAAATATGGGTTCGTAGTGATCGACAAGGATAGAGAGCTCGGTAATGGTCGGTATAGGAGGGGATTTGACAATTTCTAAACATTACAAAAGAATAAAATACACGATCTTCGAAGGCGACGAAACCGTAGTTCTCCAGAACTAGTTGTTTCAACATGCAAGAAATTCGTAAGGAAAAAGAAGTCTTGCATCGTATCGCTCAAGCGAGTAATGCAATTCGTCGTAAGCACAGAATCCTCAAGACGGGAAAAGTGTCGCTGCAGGAAACAGTGAAGGATGTCTTTAAACCTGTGGTAACCCCGCTGCAGGAAT
This sequence comes from Neodiprion virginianus, assembly GCF_021901495.1. Lineage (NCBI taxonomy): Eukaryota > Metazoa > Arthropoda > Insecta > Hymenoptera > Diprionidae > Neodiprion > Neodiprion virginianus. The sequence continues at coordinate 17,552,989 of NC_060877.1, forward strand.
TAGTCAATGTTTCTCGAGGCACGAAACTTGTCAAGGAAGAGGTGAAGGAAGAACTCAAAACTGAAACGAACGATGAGCCAAAGAACGAAATGGAAGCCGAAGATTTTTCTGCAAATGCAGAGGAAGAGGATCAAACTGTCACGGAATCGTCGGTGAGATCAGAAAATGAATATCTTGAGGTGCTCAACGACAAACAGACAGCACGAGTTAGACACCGTGTACGGGGTACGGAGTCTTTCTACTGCCAGGCTGATGGTTGGTGACTCACCGATAAGCTTTCAAGCGCGATTCCGTTCGCATAGGCGGCACGCTCTATCCGAAAACTCAGGGACTGCTGGAGCTGCTGTTTAAAAAGATGCCCAACAGCGCTCACGTCACCCGCAACGACAAGGAGAATTACAGAAATATCCTTCTCGCAACAAATGCTCATAGAAGTACTATAGCGCCACCGAGCCTATCCAAAACGTTCAGAGCGCCAAATTTAAGGATTTAATTGCTGAGCTGCTCAATATTTCTACGTCAGGCAAAGGCGTCACACCATCTTCACAGATGTCGAAGCGTACGGGCAAAGGTGTTCTGCTACCTCAGGCTTGGGTTACTCGACAAGGCGTTGAAACAGATTATATTTTCTGGGACGACGCTAACAAGCCGGTGGAACGTCTTTGTTTGCTTATGGCATCTCAAGCGGCTGGAAATACAAGTCACAACAACGAAATTATGTCGATTCTGGAAAAATTACGGGAAGCTGGAATCATTTATTAGTCAATTCTCGTCAACTCCGCAATCATTTATGAGATGAGCGTCGACGTATTTGGACGTCAGCTCAATAAAAACACAGCTGCGAGCACTCGCGGTCCTCCGGGTGTCGGGTTTCAAATAACAGCAGATGGGCATTACGATATACGAAACAAGAGACTGTGCAATGTCGCAGATCTCGCAGAGCCGAACAATGCTGTAACTTCAAAAACCTTAAGACGAAAATTCAACGTGCTGCAAAAACAAATCGACAACCTCGATCAAATGGTCAAAGCTTTGGAGATCACAACGAAGAAAGCCTTGGATACCTTTGACACAGACTTTAGAACAGGCAGAGACCTGTCGATTTAAAACGCAGAAATCGTTTCTGAATTAGACACCAGACTAAGAGCGTTGGAATATGAACGGGAAAAAGCAAGCACTGGTGACGGAACTGCATAAGCCTGCACGCCGGAATTACCCGCGTCGACGTGTAGACGTGCGCGGTATCGACGAGACCTGGCAGACGGATCTTGTTGATTTGACGTCGTACGCTGGACAAAACAAAGGCTACAAGTACTTGTTCACAGTCATTGATATTTTTTCAAAATATGCGTGGGCCATACCGATGAAGAGCGAGTCCGGAGACGAGGTTACTAAGGCAATGGAATCTGTGCTTGTCCAAGGACGGGTACCGAAAAATTACCCCTTAAAAGAGGAACGGAGTTTCATATCTCGAAATTTGAATCGCTTATGACACGTTACGGAATCAAACTCTACTCCACGTACAGTAATTTAAAGGCTTTGTTCTGTAAACGTTTCAATCGGACGCTGAAAGGTTGAATGGGGACACGGTTCAGTATGCAAGGAAGTTACAAGTGGCTCGACATCTTATCTGATTTGGTTTCGGCTTACAACAATGCCAAACACCGAATCATAAAAATGCAACCGTCGGATGCCACCGGTGCAAACGAAAGGCTATTATTACGTCAGGCGTACGGAGGGCTTCGAGCGATACCTACCATATCGGCAAAATTCAAATCTGGCGACAAAGTTCGAATCAGCAAATTCAAAAATGTCTTCGAGAAAGGTTACACTGCCAATTGGACGACTGAAATATTCACGATAAGTTGAGTGGAAAATACTCATCCTGTGACGTACAAGCTCAAAGACTACCGAGATCAACCCATCGCTGGTGGTTTCTACGAACAAAAGCTCCCCAAGGTTAAACATCCGGATATCTGTCTGGTGGAGAAGGTGCTCAAGAAGCGTGGAAGAAAAATATTCGTTGAATGGTTAGGTTTTGACAATACACACAACAGTTGGATAAACGAATCGGACATGTAACATTTGAATAAATGAATTTTTTTTTGTAAAAAACGGTTGTATCTCTTTATTTTGTACCCGACATATAACAAGTATGCATCTTTATTTTTTAGTCATTCGACAGACATATGCATCGTTGTACAATCTTTTATATTTCGGAGCGTTTTCATTCACCATCCTACATAATAATATTTTATACATCATGGTACAGTTATAAATTAAGTCTTACATAGATTACGATACGGTAATTACAAAGCTAAGGTGCAGGCTTGTAACCCCACGGAAGCGTGTCGGTTGTGTTTTGAAACACGATCCTCTTGTCGTCATTCCAGCTCAGTGCCACTTTCTGCTGTTCTACCTCGTGTATACCTCGTGCTTTCGACTTAATATCAAATGCTGATTTGTGGACAGATTCTCACGTTTCAACGCACATTCCAAATAATCGTTTAAGGTTGTTTTTCTCAACGCTGATCCTCTCACACCTTCGGCACGTTTATTGTCTTTCTCATCTCCCAAGACTCGACATGCGTACAATTTTGCCTCCAATTCTACAAATCCCAACCTTATGTCACCGTTATTCTCGTCTCTAATCAAGGCGAGAACTTTTTTGTTCGCTCGAGGCATTCCATAAGCGTTGTCAAGCGGATAATCAGACGTGTCGAATTTGTGCAAGTCCTCCTTAATATGTTCGTATGTGTCGGGGACGGTAAAAATTCATAAATACGATAGAATCAATTATTCGGCAGTTACGAGACGAGAAAATTATGAGTTACTGAAATCATGCAATCACACGGCGGCTTACCGCAACTCTAAGCCGTTGACCATGACTCACATAATTATAGTCCTTGCTGATAGGAAGGCTGCGTCGATCCTTAGAACGAGGGCTTTATCAAACTGGACGGAGTGGTTTGGGGTCGGTCCGGCACCAGGCCGCGCGCCGGCCGGTGAGTCGAGAGATGGCAGGCTACGGTGTGCCCCGTATGCCATTCTTACGGCATCCGATAAGGCGGGCAGCTGAATTCTCCTTGAGAAGTGGTGCTCTCGGCTGTCGGGAGGACTTGTATATCCCTGTTTAACGGTAGTCGGGGCGATACGAGAGGTTCGGATGAATGCTACTCCAGGTGTTTAGAAGTGCACCAAGGTAGCCAGTGTGGTCTCATTGGACCGTTATAGCTGGAAATGGTAGATATTGGTAGATGTTGATCCCTCGGTGATCGGGACCCTTGTCGTCCAAGTACCTTATTAGAGTGCGCCGGAGCGCGAAATACAGAATTTACAGAGAAAAAATTAGTCAAGAGTAGTTATTGCCTGTTTTGTACCGAGTTCGGTTGGAGTACCCCGTTAGGGACACGTTTTCTAGAGATTTCCTTCGGTTGTGTGCCCTTGTGACGGGCGGTCTAAGATGCCACGTTACAATATTCAAAGACTCCGACATAACGATCATCATTTGTAATTATCAAAACCCGACTTATGACTCGACATCTTCTGAATCTGAAGCAGAAGCATCAATACCCAGAATCCCTGCTTCCCCTCCGACTCGTCGGCCGATGCGTCGGACCGGCCCTAGGTAGGCTCCAAGACATACTACCGTTTCTACTCCCTTGCATCACCCAACTGATATCTCGGAGAGTGGCTCCGTGATATATGATCCGGAGTCAGCTGTTGAAGACACGGATAGCGATGCCTCCGTTGTACCTATGGCGACGCTACCACCTGTACGCTCACAACGTCGCGACACTCCCGAAGAGCGAAATCCGGACCGCCCCCATATTGACAATGACAACTTTTGCTGCTCAGATTGCTTTATACAAAATGAAAACGACATATTACCATTACCTAACGTAGCCGAAACTAATAACGGATTTCTCATGTTGTGCGATAATTACGCTCATTTCGTTTCAGCTGATTGTCGTTGGGCAGAAGGACTAGAAAAACAGTTGATAGACGAAAATCTAATAAACCTGGAATCCCTTCAAATCCAGAATCCAGAAAAATCTGATGTTATTAAAACCAAGTTGAAAAACAACAAATACATTTTGACCCTTTTAGTGAAATCACGCCAATCAGACCCGAGTAGACTTGACATTTTTCATACGTTAGTGAACTTGAGAATTATCTTGTCCGGACTAGACATTCGATCCATATCTTTCTCTACATCAGGACCAGGAGTAGATGATATTTTACGATCTATCTTCAAAAAACTCATTTATCACATTTTTACGGATTTAGACATTCGAGTAACACTTTGTCAAGATACTACAATTGTACCAGACGAACGGTTACGCGAAGACATGATCATGGAGTACCACGAGTCACTGATTGGAGGACACTAAGGCGTTACAAATGTTGTTAATAAAATAAGAGAAAAATATTTTTGGTCAAATATGAAAAAGCAAATTCAAAATTTCATCAGATCTTGCGGCAGTTGCTAAAGAAAAATCTAGTCAGGATCAAAACGAGATTACCCATGTCAATCACTTACACGCCCACAGAGGCCTTTGACAAAGTAGCCCTAGATTTAGTTGGTCCACTTCCTGTTACGAAATCAAATAACCGCTACCTTTTGAAGATCCGGTGCAATCTGACCAAGTTGTTAGATGCCATTCCAATTCCCGATGCTACGGCAAAGACGATAGGGACAGTATTTGCTAAAGAATACATCACGCGCTGTGGATCTCCGCGAACTGTACTCACTGACCAGGGATGAAATTTCATGAGTACCGCTTTCAAAAAAATTTGTAGGCTCTTCAAGATCAAACAACTACGAATAACTGCCTATAGACCGCAATCAAACAGCTCAGTAGAAAGAAGTCACCTTGTAATTACCGAATTCATCAATCATTGTACCAATGCAGGTAAAGATTGGGACGATAGTTTAGTTTTAGTTTCGCTATTTTCTGCTATAATACAGCAAAACACAAGAGTACGTATTATTTACCTCGCCAGCTAATCTTCGGTTCGGAAGCTAAACTACCGACAGATGCGACAGAGGCAACACATCCACGCATACATACGGCACATTCCTCCTCGATCTAATAGCGAATATCACAGGCATCCGTAAACACACCGCGTTGAACTTGAACCAAACAAAATGAAAAAGTAAACAACGCTATGTCAAATCGATTAATCCACAACGATTTGAAGTAGGACAAGTTGTCTAACTATTGGACGAAACAAGATCAAAATTCCAAGATAAAGGTCCATATGCAATCAAACGCATAATAGGTGACGTTAACTCCGAAATATACGTCACGTTAAACAAGACTAAAATAGTCGATCTCAATAAATTTAAAATCGCACACACATAGTAAAGTCTCATCAATTCCCGAAAAAGGTAAAGACTCGCGATGCTGTTCCTTACACACCACCCCCATTTCCTCTAAACCCACCAGTACTCAACCCGTCCAGTCATGCATTTTTCATCTGCACCGATTTCAATGAAAATTGGTACCCGGGGGTTTTCGGGGTCGCTGATTACGAATCCGGCATTAGATTTTCAAAATTCAAAATGGCGGATCCAATATGGCGGACGTGAAATTCCAAATACTTATTAATTCTTCTAAAAATTTGTACTCAGTGGTTTTCGGGGTCGCTGATTATGAATCTGGCATCAGATTTTCAAAATTCAAACTGGCGGATCCGATATCGTGGAGCAAGTTTTATATCTGAACTCACTGGTGATGAGAGAAATTAACAACAGAGTCAGGGCGGCTAGGTGGTCTAGTGGAGTAAGGCTCCGGTCAAGCATCTCTAGATACTAGGTTCGATTTCTGGCTCCGTCGTTAATTTTTCAAATTCACCAGTTTTCAAATTTACATTCTTTCAACAAAATTCTCTCGTAGATTGATGATTTGCACATCCGCATCTCATTTATTAGACGGCATTGCCGTCTTACGGGCTTCTTATCGGAAGCAAAGGATTCAAAAAGAGTAAACATAATATCTACACACTACAGTCTCCTTACAGCGTGCATGCAGAGAAGAAACTTCTTACTCATACATAAATCGGGCACAGGAAAACAAATTTGAACTCACTGGTGATGAGAGAAATTAACGGCAACAGAGTCAGGGCGGCTAGGTGGTCTAGTGGAGTAAAGGTCCGGTCAAGCATCTCTAGATACCAGGTTCGATTCCTGGCCCCGTCGTTAATTTTTCAAATTCACCAGTTTTCAAATTTACATTCTTTCAACAAAATTCTCTCGTAGATTAATGATTTGCACATGCGCATCTCATTTATTAGACGGCATTGCCGTCTTACACGCTTCTCATCGGAAGCAAAGAATTCAAAAAAGGTAAACATAACATCTACACATTACAGTCTCCTTACAGCGTGCATGCAGAGAAGAAACTTCTTACTCATTTATATCTTAACCTCGTGGTTCATTTTTATTTGAATTTTATTTTCATTTTTATTGTTTTTATTATTGTACCAATTGGTTTGTGTAATCTTTGAGTGAGCACCTATTTCCATTGAAAATCATTCGCTCAGTCTCTCTCTTAAAAATTTTGATCGTTGATCTTCGTCGACCGTGTAATTGGGCTCTGCCCGTATTTGAAATGAATGAAATGAAATATCTTATATCTTTTTGCTCAATATTTTGACCTGAATTTGGTCATTTGGGGGGTATCGGAATGGCTGATCACGAATCTGAAGTCATAACTTCATTATTTCTAAATCCAAGATGGCAAATGCCATCTTATCTTTCTTTGTTTATATTCGTGTCTTGCTCTTAGCCGTACCCGGAACTAACGACGAGGACGTGGAGAGCATCTGGTTCCACTTTTTTGTTTGTTTTTTTTTCTGATTTTTCTTTGTTTTTTTGTTTTTTTTCCTGTTTTTTCTTGTGTTTTCTGTGTTACGGGGTAGATTGCGTAGGCTCCGATGAGCGGTAATCGGAGCTTACTCCACGCCCAGCCAAGGTGTTATTTGGCTATTATAGGGTCCGTTCACGTGGACTATGCACTCGAGTGCTACTACTCCCAGTACAGGAAGTGAATGGAATAGAAAGGGATCGGTATTAAGGGAAGGTAAACGATTCAAAGTATATGATTGTTTATTAGTAGACAATCCAACGGAGTCGGTCGAAGGAAAAAGGTATGGTATTAGTTAAGAGGGATAGGTGTCTTGCTTGAGCGATAGGATTGATCTGCCTAGTTTGGCGGGATGTAGAAGGCAAGCTAGCCGCGAGTTATAGAAGAATCTGCTGACTCGCGAACGATAAGAGTAGACTACTGAGCGTAAGGTAACTAAGAGTGTGTGAAAGGAATAAGAAGTCTGGAGGACGTAACATCTGTGTGTTTTTTGTTGCCTTTTTCTGTTTTTTGTGTTTTTCTTTTATTTTTGGTTTCTTTTTTTTAATTTTTGTTTGTGTTTTCTTTTGTTTTTATATTGTTTTTTTCTTCTATTTGTTTTTTTTTCAATATCCCTTTTATGACGCACGCACGCACACACATATATATATGGGCTATTCCGCGTCAACCGGATCAGTCATCTCTCAGATATTTTTTTAATTTGGCATGTGGATTGTGTGTGAGGAGTTAGATTTTTGTGCCAAAGCGCGAATCTCATAATGCAAAATTCGATTTTTTATTAACAATAACAAATTAGACTCCCATTTTTTTCAAAAATTCATAACTTTGGCAAAAAATTAGATACAATATATATTTTTTTTTCAAATTACGCGGAAAACTCCATAGAATTTAAAAAAAAATACGAAATGGTAAAAAAAAGTTGTTATCAATTGTTTATTTAACAATTAATTTTTCAAAGATTTTTAAAACAGTGACTGACACGATCAAAAAATTTTTTTTAAATTCTGACATGTTCCTTGAACTGTACTACAACCTGTGAATTAATTCCAGAGGGGTGTTTTTCTTCGTTTTTGAGTAAAAAATCATTAAAGGTGTCGATGCGCGTGAAATTGCGGCGCGCCGAGTCTCTACGTAATGGCGGGCGGCCGGTTGCCGTCCACCGCTACCCCGCGGTGGCGTCGCAGCGTTATTTTAGAGTCATTTTCACGATGTAGGACATGATTGAAAAATCTGAAAAAAATACTGTACCTTCACAAGGCCTGCTCAAAGCGATAAGTGAAGTTTCAAGAATGTGTTTTTATTTTAAAATAAGTAGCAAGTTATGTAATTATTATCATTTATGTGCACTCTCATGGTGTGTATTTCGAATCTCTGTAATAAAAAAACGGTGAAAAACACATTCCTGAAACTACACTTATCGCTTTGAGCAGGCCTTGTGAAGGTACAGTATTTTTTTCAGATTTTTCAATCATGTCCTACATCGTGAAAATGACTCTAAAATAACGCTGCGACGCCACCGCGGGGTAGCGGTGGACGGCAACCGGCCGCCCGCCATTACGTAGAGACTCGGCGCGCCGCAATTTCACGCGCATCGACACCTTTAATGATTTTTTACTCAAAAACGAAGAAAAACACCCCTCTGGAATTAATTCACAGGTTGTAGTACAGTTCAAGGAATATGTCAGAATTTAAAAAAAATTTTTTGATCGTGTCAGTCACTGTTTTAAAAATCTTTGAAAAATTAATTGTTAAATAAACAATTGATAACAACTTTTTTTTACCATTTCGTATTTTTTTTTAAATTCTATGGAGCTTTCCGCGTAATTTGAAAAAAAAATATATATTGTATCTAATTTTTTGCCAAAGTTATGAATTTTTGAAAAAAATGGGAGTCTAATTTGTTATTGTTAATAAAAAATCGAATTTTGCATTATGAGATTCGCGCTTTGGCACAAAAATCTAACTCCTCACACACAATCCACATGCCAAATTAAAAAAATATCTGAGAGATGACTGATCCGGTTGACGCGGAATAGCCCATATATATATATATATATATATATATATCAATGATAATGATAAGGAACCACGGATTTTAATTATCTCAAATTTCATCTTAAATTAACTGAAATATTTATTTCTAATGTATATTTGAAGGAATATTCCTGATAAAGTAAGATTTTACGTAATTGAAATTTTTATTGTTACATTGCACAATTTGACCGACTATAGCGGATCCATCATTTTGAATTTTCAAAATCTGACCTCATGTTCGTGATCAGCGACTCAAAAAACCCCTAGATATGTATTTTCAGAGGCCTTGGTTCAATACTAGAGCTCTGAGGTGATTTTTCAAAAGTTGGGACCGTAGTAGTCCCACTATGACTGAAAGGTTTAAAACCTTGCGAAAACCATATTACAAATAGGTAACTACCATATTGCTACCGAGATCTGCTGTTGCGCTACCAAAAAGATATAAATAAAATAAAAATATGGAAGTAAGATGAGAGGTAACCTGCTCATATAGGCTTGTGTACACTACTGCATTAAAATAATTGTAATTACGATGTTATAAGCTTAGTTTAGCCTAAAATATACCTACACTTATTAACGATATCGTTGTATGAATAAGTCAAACTCTGTATCTCCAAATAGCGCTACTTGCGACCTAGCAAATGAAAGAAAACATTTTAGATTAATATTAATTATACGAGTAGAAATGCTACTCTGATGAAAACCGTCCATCGCAGAGGGATTTAGTATTTCCTACAATGACGTTCAAAGACATCGTACTGCTCTAGTGGCATTCACCGTAGAAGAATTTCAAGATGGTAATATCCCTCTTCCTGCTTATCACGATACCTCGAAGTTTACTACCGCTGTATTTGATAACTTTGACCATGAGGAAGTTACAAATTCTGAAATGAATGGAATGCACGTATCTACAACGTAAACCAAAAGTTGCCGAAAAACAGATAAACCGAGTTAATCGGATAGTTGATGTAGAATTGGCATGTCAAGAACTTGGAGAATTTTACAAGTGCACAGCACCAATTACTATCACATCAGAATGTCGAATAAACGAAAAGCAAGTCTTACCCCATCAGATCAGAGGATCTAATTTCGTCTTTATCTCGACTCTATTGGGCTCAGGAATCGTTCCCACTATATCAGAGAGAAAATCAACCCATCCCTGGACAATCTAGTTAGAATACCTTGCTCCTCAATGATTCACGTCCAAAAACAGTTGTTGGATTTCTACCTATTCTTTTGTATCCTGTGACAGAGTATTCAACCGTCTATACAGCTCTCTGCAATTTTAAGAACGTACTGTGCTAATTTGACCAAGAATCACTTGCAGTTTTCTGTAATGAAGGCGTATATCGCATTTCGAAATACACACTGTTAGTAATGTGATGATAAATGTAACTTGGTAACTGTGTTGATATTAAAACCACTTGGTGTCAAGAATCGAACGAATTACACCGATAATGTTTAATTTTACACTAATCGGCGTAGACTTTCACTATCATCGTGAATTTTCTGACAGTCCATACAAAGCTTACGTTGAATCGAATTCGGAGATACTGTGGTAATGCTGAATAATTTTCATTCAACAGGTGCTGCAATAAGTTATGTTGGTGAATACCTACATGGAAGCGGCGTTAAAAGTATTATTAAGAAACAAATATTTATCAAACGAATACAGTTGAACAAGTACTCTATACATCTAATTATGCACATGCAGTCAAAGGTTATTCTCTTCTGGAAGAAGCCCTAAGACGACTCAAACTACAAGCATTGTTCGAGGAACGTGGCACTGAATTATATGAAAAAATTCTTCTAGATATCGATGCACTCAAGGTGGCAATAGAAGAAGATAATTCATCAGAAGCACGAGGAATTTTCAATGACATGAAGAGTGAAATTGCATTTTTCAGTAACAGTTTTCTGGGCTTATTAGAGGCAAGCATGAGGAATTCCAATGATTCAAATACTGGATTCAAAAAATACAGATCATTCAATTAGTACAAAATCTCATTCGTAATAATCGCAATGGAGATTGGGAACTACTTGTGAAACCAATTAAACTCACGTTACCTTTGTGTCTCATATTCGAGGCTGATGGCACTATCACGAAGAAAAAAACTAAAAGTACACTAACCACTGGATTATTCGAAAATCTGAAGGATGAAGATGGTATTTACTGTGGAGTAAGCCAGGTCAATTTCGTTCCAAGTCCGCAATATTGATACCCCGACACGTGCAATTCAACCGGGAGATGATTGATGATGTCATCCCAATAAGAACACGATTGTTGATTAAACGTAGAAAAATTCACACAACCAAACGCTTACAACGGATCAGACCCAACCGTTTAATAAATCGAAAAATGTCCGCCTGGTAGACGATAATTTTTACGTATGTCCAGAATGTTTTAAGAAAAAAAAAAATACGACTTTTCGATACAGTATAATATATTATAGTATGATATTTTGTATTCTTTTCAGCATTTAAGATATGATGCATTGTTACGAATCACCTAGTCCTGTTATATCTGTAATTTATCGTTTTAAAAGATCAATACATAATACTTACCTTACTCAGATCACCCAAGCTTCGATTATTCTAACCTAATATTTTAAACGTATAGATACGCGGAATTTTTCACCGAATTATACTTCAAATTTTAAATACGTTTTCCCTGCGTCTTATATACGATTATAACTATGTATAAATAACATCATATCTGTATATATTACCAATCTTCTGATGAATGTATGTGAATTCTACAAATATCCGCATCGTATTCAAAACATTCGGGGAAAACGTTGTTATTGTAGCATATTTTGCCGATATTTTTCGATCCATTCAACGGTTCAACCTTAGAGTTTTTCCAACGTGGGGCATCTCCACGACATCTAGTAAACGAATATGTACAAGAAATAAATACTCTATGTATATGTACTCCAATCGTATATTCCATGAAGTAAATGGTCATAATTTGTACGACTATACACCGCGTATATGACACGTGTTGATCATACGTTTAGTTTCACGTATGCCGAGCGGAAATTTTTCAGTTTATTCAACGAATTCATCTGTGACATTTTAAACGTATAGATGTGGGAAAATTTCACCATCGACGCATATGTCAAATTTTAAACGTTTTTCTTTTGCGTCTTACATACGAATACATGGATAATGGGAATATCCGTATATTGTACTCGTTTATTCCCTCGTGGTGAGTATACGTGAATTCAACGATTATTTTACACGTACATAAAACATTCTGGGAAAACGTAAAAATTATCGTCTATCAAGCGGACATTTTTCAGTATCTTCAACGAATTCATCTGTGATATTTTAAACGTATTTCTACGGCGTCTTATATACGAATTCATGGATGTCACGAATATCCGTATATTGTACTCGTTTATTCCCTCGTTGTGAGTATATGCGAATTCAACGACTATTTTCCACGTATTTAATTCAAGAAGCAAAGATTGTTTGAAATGACGAAAAAGGAATGTTGTCAAAGTTTGAGCTCTTAATATTAATATTTGAAGGTGCATCATTGTGATTTTCCATTTCCCACTTGAATAACATAGGAAATTTTTTTTTTAAGCTTAGAATTTTATAACTTGTCAACGCATTAGCGTTCTGATGAGTCCAGAACATAATTTTAAATGGAATTGAACGCTCTACACAGAAAGACCCTTATTATTTTATGATAAATCTACTCTTTCAAAAAGTGATTTACCATCATAAATACCTTAGACACCTTAAATAACTTTTGAAAGAGAAGATTCATCATAAAATGATTACGTTTTTGTAGAGCGTTTGATTCACTTCAAAAATACGTTATGTCTCATCAGTACACTAAAGCCTTGACGAGTTATAAGATTCCAAAGTTGAAAAAAAAAATTTCATGTTATGTAAATGGGAAATACAAAATCGCGACGATGCACCTGTAAATATTAATATTGAGTGCTTAAACTTAGACAGCATTCTTTTTTCGTCATTCGGAACAATATTTGCCACATATATTGTAACCAATATTTTGAGAGGGTAAAAACGATATAACGATAATTGGTTACCCTACGGCGCAGTCGCTAACCTAAATAATTAGATAGAGAGAGATACTAAGGGAGAAAGATACGATTGTTGGGCGCCAGACGCACACGCGTCAAAAATAGATAATTAGAGAAAAGGACAAAGGTAAAGGTAAAGGTAATAGATAAAGGTAAGGTCAGGTTCTACGACGGTTTTGCACAGTTCGCTCAGAGAGACAAGATAATGGTAGAGGGGCGAAGTCGAATCCAATAGATAAAATAAGAAACAGGTGAAGCAGGAATAATATCAAATATATTAAGCAGGAAGCGGTAAGTTTAATGACAAGCAAGTAGCTGAAGAGATTGAGTTACAATTACGATAAATGCGATAATTAACAATATTTACAGCCAGAGAAAGGTTAAGCGAGAGAGTTAACAAACAACGGAACGTTTTCCGAATAAGCGGGAAATATGCGCAAGCTCGCGATACTAAAGGTAACGATTAACACGGTTTGATGATAGATAGGCCGAACAGAAAAAGATATACTGTACTTAAATTAAGCGGTAATCAAATAAATCATAAAATATGAGAAGCGATTATAAACACATGCGAAATACAACAATTGTAATAGTTATCACATTACCAGAATGATCAGAAATAGGCAGACAGGGAATTATGAATTACAAGGTAAATTCAAGCAACAGGTCATAGAAAATTATCATAAAATATAGAGAATAACAGATAATACGTAGTCTCTAGTTTGCGGTAAGTGCGAGAGAAAGAGAGATAATATTCGGTACGATAAAAGGCAATTCAAGATAAGACAAACAATATTCAAGATAATTAATATGCAACGTACGGCAAACCAAATAGACTACGGACAACTACGATCAGCGATATTAGCGAAGAAAATAGTGAAAAAGATGTTATGCGATACGGTACAATACTCCAATGTCAAATGAACGACGAGCGGGACCGCGCAGCGATGTAAGATCGCTCCCGCGGTACACTCACTAAGATACGATAATCAACGGTAATAGGTAAAGAGACAGATATAACTAATCAGAGAAAAGATAACAAAATAAAGCGATAGTCACTACAATGCGTAAGTAATAGTCAACCAGTCGCGAAGTTACTTGCAATAAGACAGAGAAAGGGACAAGATAAGAGATGAGAGAGAATAAGGTACGAGCCCAGGTGGCTCAATCAGACCAACTGCAAGATAAAGAGAAAAGATACGAGCCCAATTGGCTCAAGCAGACCAACTGCAAGGTAAAGAGAAAAAGAGATAAAGGTAAAGGTACGATATATTGCAAGTAATCTCGTGGCTTCACAAAATAGAAAAGGAACCTCACTTACGTAAAAGAAGATAGAAACTGGTATAGAATGCGATATAGATGCGATAATGATACGAGAAACTTTCTAACGAGAACACGTCTGTTTACTGCGAAAACTGAACGTAGAGTGACGAGATGAGCGATGATCCTGATTTTCGTCGAGCTGCTGTCACGTGATTCTTCCTAAAATTTGCGGTATTCTAATTGGACCAGCAGGTCGCGTGGCCTGGTCCACGGGTAGGCGGCGATAATCCCTCGCCGCTTGTTTTTCTTCTCCCTCGACGACAGGTATCGAGGTATCGGGACGTCGGAAGGTGGTTAGAGATGTTTTCCTTCAGCTGTGCGGTATCGTTGGTGAGAGGGGAGGTCGTACTGCTCATGTGTTGCGATATTGAGGTGTGCGGCAATGTTACGTCACCGGTCCTTTGGACTTGCGACCGACTGTAACTCACTCCTTGCTTTACTGGTACTCCCCGTTGTAGCTATTTCGTCGGCGCTGCATCCCGGCCCTCGCTCATCGAAGCCCTCATGCCGGAACGATCTGGTGGTGGTGGCCCTCAACCCGGATCCCCACACTAGATCCACCAGATCCACGTGGTCAGCATATCATTAGCCTATTCCACGCCGCAGTCCTTCGATAAGACGGTTCGTGAAGAGAAAACCGTCTTCTATTGGATAGTCAACGACTTAGTAGATGTTAGGGTCGGTTCAGCTCCAGGCTGATAAGTATCGTCGACGGGAGGCTTTGTTGTGTTTTCGACGCACAGCCCTGTACGCCGCCTGACGATGCATCCGAGCGGTAGAAGCATTCGTTCGTGGTTCGGCTCCTGGCCGATAAATCTCAAATAGTTGGAGGTGCTGTTTGTGCATCACGCACGACCCTGTTCGACAACTAGATAGGCATCCATCGGGAGTGGTTTCAGCGGTATTCGTTCGTCTGTAGTCGGTGGTGGTCGATGTTGAGCTGGTACGTGACCCCTGTCATGCAGTGTCCTAGTATCTTGGCGCGAAGGTCTCGCGGATGGTTCTCGTGAAGCATTCCAGAATTAGAAAATAGCATACAATTAGCTTAGTAAAGAGAATTCAACTTAAAGATAATTAGTCGTTCATTTTTTGAGTATTGGCCTCAGACGTGCTTTCGTTATTTTTAGCGATATCTGCACCTGGGGAAATGCGATAATTAAACAAAGTGACGGGGTACGAAATACCACGTCACAATATACACATGTACACACTATATTTCTCCGCTATACTAAAATAAAATACTACATACTATATAACATATATAGATTGTGGAACAAAAAAAGAGATGCATTTTACATTTCAAGTACTTAAACATTTAAGAAAAAGATTTTCAAAAGTAACAAAAATAATATAACACAAGAAGTTGACTATTCATATATCACATTCATGTTTGCACCGATTAGATTAATATTACATAGAACGCGTTGGATCACCGACTTACGATTTTGCGAATCATAAAGCTGAGTGAGTTGTTGCAAAACCCTAATATATTATATAAAGCTTAAAACAAAAAACGGTACATTTTACATTTTCGATAGTGATAGCATGTACGGTTATGATAATGTAGTACTTGACCATTTTAGAAAAAGATTTCCAAAAGTCGAAAAAAAAACAAGAAAAAAACAACAAACACAAGTTGTTAACTATTGATATATCATATTCATTTTACGCGATTTATATCTTTATTACATATAGAACGCATTGGATCAACGAGTTACATGTGTTATCGCCAATCACAAGGCTAGGTAATTTGTAAACAAATATCATATATCCCGAAGGTTCGAAAAAATATCAAATATGTAATGCACATACCATAGCACATACATTTACATACAATATACATTTTAATAGGGTATCACATGTACGGATATGATAATGTAACTCTAAAACGATTCATGAAATGATTTAGAAAATTGAAAAAAAAGTAGAACGCGAATGAGCGCCGGCTATATTTTGATTATATAGATCACCAACACCGTAGTAAAGATTTATCCAGAATAAAAACTTTATCCAAATTAAAAAGGATTTATCCAAAGTAAAACTTTCTTGGCAAATAGGTATTACGACTAATGAAAGTGCAAAATCGTTTGAGTGCAATAAGGTAGATAAATTAGATACACTTTTGAAAATTGTGTACTTGTTTTGGTGTGGTTAAAAGAAAAACTCAAATTTAATATAAAATAATAGGATGCAAGAAGTGAATCGGACTTATACTTTCAAAGAAGAAATTAAATGTGAAAAATTGTTAGTATTAGGAACAAGTGAGGTACTACGAATAACTCATCTAAACTTAAAAAATATGGGTACGAACAGAGTGCATGTAGCCAAAATTAAAAGAAGAAAAAAATTATGCAAACAACTAAAATAGTTTTAAAATGGCACGCAAAAAGAAGAACTACAATGAAACGATATAGCGGACTATCTTTTGACGTTTTGTTGCTATACCCTGCGATTGTTGGGTGAATTCGGCGGCAGTAGTGGGGGCGGTGAAGGCGGATGCTGCGTGGGTCCATTTTCGGATTTTTTTCCCGCAATTGAATATGTATACCTACTTGTGGCTAGCTTCAACCAATCTTTTATCGCATTTTCTATAATTAAATCTGAATATTCGACTGGATTATCTGTACACGCCAATTTTGCAGCCTCTGAAACAAGATGTGAAAAAAAAATTGTTTATTATCTGGTGGCTCAATTATGTGCACTAATAGACATCATTTCTACTCAACGCAGCAGAACCACTCACAATCACAAGTTCAGAGTTAATTATGCCAAAGTGCACGAAAAGGCTTATTCAGTTATCCTTGAATTATTTGTTGAAGAGTGAACAAAGGAGATTAAGAATAACAAATGAGTGAAAAGAATCTAATGCAGTTATAAAGCATTAAAACAAGCAAAATATTATATACATGTTTCCACCACATCGTGCAAAAAGAAGGCAGCAGCAGCACCTCACGAAATTTAATTGTAATAAACTGATTAGGTACAGGATTCCGGTCGTGAGGAGTTTATACTATTGGAAAGCTGAATTCACCATTTGCCTATTATATGTGTGTGAATGTCTTATTTTACCAATCTTCTATCTCTAAGCTCTGTACAGGACGTATTGTGGAACCGCTGAGTCTACACCATCGAAGATTAAAGGTTATTCTTTTTCGATGTCAAAATAGTCATGCTATTATTTAAAATAATCTTAAATACTTGTATCAACGTTTACTGAACATGAGTTGTAAGATAACATTTGAATGAGGATAAAAATCAAAATTCTATTCGAATTGAATTGATTTTCTCAGTATTACTGCTTTGCAAAGACACTATGCAATTCTAGGGCATAACCTCTCATGAAGTAAAAGTCGTGCTAAATGTAAATAGTTCATAATAATAAATCGAGTCAATACGTATTAAACGGTGCTTATTTCATTGGAATTCGACATATAGCTGGAAATAGCTGCGCTTTCGGCTTACTTGCCTTACATTCTCCATTTCAAACACTATTGTTCACGATTTGATTCAACATTTTTTCATAATTTTTTTTCATAGTTTCAAATGTTGTAGGTTTAGATCGAAGGAGCATCAGTTTATAATTAAAAAATGTTGAATTACTTGAGAGGTGTTAGCATACGCGCTCTTGCCTGAAATAAAATATATATTGCCTGATATGGGGGTCAAATAGAATATTAAATAAAAAGCACAAGTTTATTAATGATGATTAAAAAAATGAGTATTAAGAAATTTGTATCCCAACCAGTATAATGCAGGTCGTTGAATAGACGTGAAATAAACCAATTTTCCCACGAGGTACCGTATAATACGCGTCTATTCGACGCATTACTGTACGAGCGAACGAATTCCCGCGAACAAGATAACAAAATGTCTCTTCTTAAAACTTCGATAGAAATGCCTATTTTCAGCATTGAGACAATGTATTTTTTATTCACCGATTGTTTTTTTCAACAATAATTTTGCAAATAAGGGTCGAGTATTTCGAACGCGCCAGGCACTACGTACACGCTAGAAAAAAAAGAAAAAAAATCTGTTCCAAACATGGTTTTCAACCAACTGTAATTCTAATTATTTCGGAAAACATACTATTTGTTTCCTGTTATTCCAAAAAAATTCATCGTCTATGTCAATATATCGCGGAATCGACATCAAGACCGTTGAATAGACGTGAAATAAACCATTTTTTCCACAAGGTACCGTTTAATACGCGTCTATTCGACGCATTACTGTAGAAACTAACGAATTCCCGTGAACACGAGAAAGCAAATGTCCCTTCTTGAAAGTTTGATAGAAATGCTTATTTTCTACGTCTCTATACTATGCGTCTTTTTTATTCGAGAGAATAAACTCTTGCTTCTCTCATTCAAGATAAAGCAATGCAACAGCAAGTTATATTTCCATAATTATCCTGAATAGAAAGAACGTGATAAGAATAATAATAATTATAATGAAGCCACGTACTTACGGAGAAAAGGTTGGCAGAAATTGCTTTACAGAGACGCTCCAACGATGTGATACACTTCACAGACGGAACTACACTGAGAGCACGTGAGGCAATCGCGTACAGCGCCCCCCCTCCATCGCACCTTGCTCACTACCGAGGCCCGCCGTCAACGGCCTGTTGAACCCAAAAGCGTTGCCGAATCTTCACGGACGTTCACGATCCGGATAGATTTTACTTATTTGATCATTATTCGCCCGTTCAACGACAGCAGCGCCATAGTCGGGAGCAGAATCGAATCCTAATACTCTAATCTGTGCAGTATCATCACGAGTGTCGAAATTATTTGTACTGAAAACGGTTTTCAAATTTCTAATAATCAAGGGGATGATTTTGTAGCGAAAAAAATACACATCATTGTATAACAACTCAATGGACTGTTTGGTCCCAGGCCAGTGTCATGGCACTGTCTGGATTTTCAAACTGGAAGAGAATATCGGCTCGGAAAACATCATTCGATTCAATACACTGTGACGTGGATTTTTCTGCACCTCGGTCACTCGGAGCAAATAACCGGGAACTTACCGCGTGCACAATAATTTGGCGTCCGCGAGGTATCCTGAGCCTGAAACAATATCGCGAAGTTTGTTGGGCGCCTGGCGTGATCAACACGCCTCGAAATCGGTAATACGACACACCGCGACCATATGCTCGGTAGCTCAGTACCGCGGAGAGGGGAGGGGTAAATTTTGGGTCGAGAGAATTGCAACACAAGTACGCCAACGCGTGATGTGGCTAAATTTCTATAAAATTCCAATGGTATATTTTTCATCAGCGATAATACAAAAACAAAAAGAAATAACAATAATAAAAAAAAATAAAAAGAATGATAATACGACCACGCAAGTCGTCCTTCGCGATCTCAAATACAATGTTACTTTTATCTAAACTAAATAAGAAAGGTAGAAATACTCCAAATAAAATAAAAATAAAAAAAAATAATAACAAAAAAAAAGGTGAATAAATCTAGGAGACCTCTACGGCCTACGTGCGCTAGTCGCCGTCTTAACAATACCCTACTTCATAAAAAAAACCAGAAACAAAATCGGACTCGATGCGCTGCCCGCGAACGTCCTTTACAAAATGGAGCTGATCGCCAACTTAATACTAACTGATAATGCAAACAAAAAAAAGAAGAAGAATAAAAAAAATTAATATTAAATAACTAAATTGATGCGAGGCTCTTCGCGACACCCGCGATCCTCCTCTAAAAACGCATACTCTTATCAGCACGCACCCGAGCTTCACTTCCTCGGCGACGGCGGGACGCAGTCGCGAATTCGAATGCTCCCCGTGACTGCTCGCGACGTACACGAGAATCGAGGATGTGCCGGATGAAGTGAAATGACCCTGTGTAACGGACTTCGGTCACACTCAAACTCGAGACAATAACGTCTCGGCTCAACCCGTGGCTCGACTCGATTTTCTGGATCCCCCGAAATTAACGTTACTCTTTTACGCGCAACTCAGGCTACGGTCACCCAGCAAAAGAATCGGCAAACGAATTTCGAGTACTTTTCGACACGCAAACTACAAAACGGCTATCCTTTATCGGATCAGCCTTTACTCAATTACCCTCGAAATTCGATCGCGAGAATGTTAACAACGCTTACCGCTCCACATCCACTGTACAAATTGGCCGACTCCCTCGTGACGGCTCATTCTTCCCGACCTCGCAACGAAATCAGTTTTTTTTTTTTTCTACCGCAAAACCACTACAAAACGCTACTTCGAACAAAACGACCACCTGGGCCACTCGCCAGAACTAGAGTGATCTCGGATGGTCGCAACGCCGATCTCGTCGCGCTAATTTTTCGTGACGTCATCACCCTAAGAATGCGCAACAATCGATCGGTTATCGATTTTGGGGATTGCGCAACTTGCCGCGCACCTGTCGTCTCTACGCGGCGCAGAACTTAAGGCTAGATCGCGATGTCGTCTCCCGCGCAGCTGTACGTAGTCCTGGGGTTGGGCGGGGTGGTGCTCTCTCGTCGCTAGCTGGTGCCTCGCGGTTGCCTTGGTTGGGCGTAAGCGGGGTGAGCGGGGAGGCTGCGGCGCGCCGGCCGCCAGCGGGAATCGCGTCCGCCTTGGATTCCCTCGCTGCAGGGATCTGCGTTGCCTCCCCCTCCGCAGCCTCGGTGTCCTTCCCGCGAGATCGTCGTGGTTTCGCCTTGCCTCGAAAGATGTTCGGTGTCGGAGTTGGTCACTGGAGGGTAGCCGGTGCACTCGAAAAAAAAATAAAAACAAAAGCCTGAAATATCTGGGTCGCAATGCTCTATTTCGTCCCTGTTGAAGCTCGGGTGCGTGACTCCAGTTCTGGCGCTCTCTGAGATTATTCCGCAACTCGATTTTCCAGACCCTGATTCCGGGATCTCGCCCAGGGTTCAGGGAGTCTCTTGTAACGGGCAGGCCTAAGCGAACTGCCACGTTACAACACATAAGTATAATACATCGGTTTCCAACATTCTTCAATTTATTATCAGTGTACTATTGTGAGTCATAAAAACAACTTTCTACGTATGTTTGTTGTTCTTTTTTCTGAGATACGATAGCTCATATATTATGAAATTTTGAATGAAACTTATGTGATTCTTTACTTTACATTACCCAGATAGCTCAAAGTTGTCTGAAAGATGTCTGAAAGATAACAAATTTTTCGACAAGTCGTCTTTTAGCGAAAGCGTTAAGTCACCTAAAAGATGACGAAGAGATGTCTTATCACCCACTTTTTAACATCTTTTAGCCATGCCTAGAAGACATCTTGTAGCCAAATCTATAAAATGTTTTTTAGGCATGGCTAAAAGACGTTGTTTCGTCGCCTTTTATGCGATTATGTGTTTTCGGTAAATGTGAAATAAATGTCGTCAACCAAAATTAGTCAGATACAGATTTTATTATCCAGTATAGAACTTGGACGCATTCTATAATATTATTTAAAAGATTAAATTTGAGATATAAACTCAAATCAACCTTGTATCTAAATATGTATCACATCAAAACATCTCACCTTATAAACTCTAAATTAATTAACCTATCTAATTAATACATATCACAGTAGAGATCGAAACAAAATATAAAATTATGTTGCACGTTCAGATTTCAGGTGATACCGATATCTGTTCCCTAGTCGGCAATATTCAATTCTTTTCGGGTAATTGTATCTGAAAACTTTTTTTAACCGACATAATAGAAATGAGAAGAGGTTATGTGGATTTGATAGATCATACCCTACATGCATCAATTGATTATATGTAGCACTCGATAATCACATATCGGATATTGAATAATGAACAAAAGTTATTTAATCATATGTTCAACTATATTTATAATAATCTAACTTACTTTTTCTCCAGCTCACGAAATCACGTGCACATCAATCACGCGCACTTCGTATAACGAGGTATCAAGCAGCCATCTTGCAATCTTTGCTTAACCACACGCTGCAGTTGGCGCTAGCTGACTTATGTTCTGAAAGACGTCTTTTAGACAGCTTCTCGTTAAGTTGACAAAAGTCATCCTGGAATAGACATCTTTTAGTCGACTATAATTATTATGTCCATTAGACATTTTCAAATAGACGTCGTTGAGTCAACTACGATTAGTCTTCTTTTGAAAGACATCTATTAGACATCATTTCGCCTTGCCGAAAAGATGACTTCGTCAAGATACCTTTTCGTCATCTTTAGGACCTATGTCCTAAAAAAAAAGTGCCTAGATACAATGACGAAAAACGCAATCAAAATTTTTTCGCAAGTTTTCGATCAGAACGTATCTGAAGTATATAAATTAAAAACTTGAAAAAAAACCTCAACCTTTTAATATCAAAAAAAAAAATAAGAAAAATCTTATAAAATATAACAAAATTTAAAACACCTATTATAAGAGGATGGAGATTTCATAACTTTGAAAGATGAATAAGAAGAATGAAAAAAAATTATAAAAAAACCAGCTAGCATATAACTATGAATTTAATATAATACATTCACTCCTTTACATTCTCTGGAGTAGTTAGTTCTAAAAAAAAATATATATAAAATACTAGCAGCCCAACCCGGCTTCGCACGGGCATATAATAATATTAAGTAATGATATAAATGTTATTTTTCTAGAAACTCACTGTAAACATTGTGTATTTTCTTTTATTATACTATTATATGCCCGTGCGAAGCCGGGATGGGTTGCTAGTTAAATTATAAAGTTTTGATCAATGAAGCACAAATAAGTAAAAAACACGATTAATTTCACTGTATTATCTTCATTATAATATGAATGCAATTTACACTTCAGTCTAAGTAACACGTGGCCGGCTATGCTAACACCAAAAATTTAAAAAGTGGAAATAATTGAATTGTACGGTATTTCGTTCAATACAAAATGAATTTAATTAATTTTATAGCGTCAACAACACGTGGTAATTATGCTGTTAAAATGTAGCTTATATGACACGTTCGTAGATTTACCATAGCAGCGCCATCTATTGATTACTTACTCAACCCAGTCGAAAGGTATCGACATCTGTTAGAATCATTTGGAGTTAACAGATAATTGTGACTGTCAAATAATAACAGACAAATAATTAGCAATAAATTAAAATTGCGACTATAATTTGAGATTTAAACTATCCTATCTCTCAAGTTGGATCGAACTGCACATGGTGTGCGTATTTTATTATAATCGGTCAAGTGGTTTAGGAGTCCATTGAGGACAAACATTGTGACACCAGAGATGAGTAGGGAGGTCTCCAACGCTCGGCTTTTCGTGATACCAGCTAGATTGGAGCGTCGACGTGACACCTAGGCGGCCACGCACCGAAGGTGGCCCATTTCCGACCTGACACCTAGGCGGCCATGCACCGAAGGTGGCCCACAATCGTGTATATATAGATATACTCGGTCGCTCGAGCAAGTGGTTGCCAATCGCATCCTTGTCCCCGCTCGCACAGATGTTTCCTGGAATGCAAGAATTGGGATTTTTCTTGTTTCAATTATGAATGTCAGTGAATAAAAGTATCTCCAGATTTGATAAATTTTGGATTCAATTAGCGGACGCTGAACCAAAATAATTAACCATTCCCAGCCCGAATACTTATTTTTTTTTTTTTAATGAATATTATTTTTTTATTGATATGAAAATATGTGACGCCTGGTGTTTTCCAATATTTGTACACGCAGTCTATGTAAAACTATACGAAGCCAGCTCGATAACATTTATGCAAAATGTGCAATGGGCAAGTGGTTGGGGGAAATTATTTTTTTCTCGAACTGAATCTTCCAAAGAATCATCAGCGAATTCCGAGCAAGCTCCGTAAACATATCAAGCAAACAGACGTACACGGAAGTAGCTGTAGCGCAGCTGAGTGGATACCACATGAGAGTGGGGTATTGCGGGACACGGGTTCGATGCTGGGTCGCTTTTTATTTTTTTATTTTCTTTTTTATTTACTTATTTTTTTCTTTTAGAAGAGAACAAATAATTGAAACAATAAAATACCGAGAGTGAATCGATTTGTTCCCCGTTTTTGGCGCCTCTTTTTTTTACTTAATCCCCGCCCCTTTTTCATTACGGGTAACTCAGAAGAGAGAAAATAAATGAAAGTGAGAGTGGACCGACTTTTTCTTTCCTTACATTTTTTTTTATTTCATATTCTTGCTTAATCCCGCTTTCTTTTTTGTGTTTTTGATAACCGAGAAGAGAAAAAAAGAATGAAAAAAAAACAATTCCGAGAGTGTGTAGATTTTTTTCCATTTTTTTTTCCGTTTCGTTATTTGGTAACCCGGATCAGAAAAATTTCAGCTATCTTTCTCGCAATCATGTGTCGGCTGATCAATCCTCGCGTGCTCTTAGAAGAGAATATATATATATATATATATATATATATATATATATATATATATATATATATATATATATATATTCCCGGTTTATTGTTTTTTGCAGTATACTTCGACTTCGCCGGTCGACTCTCGATTCAAATATTTATGAGAAATTGTGCATGTATATCTCGAAATATATCCCGAAATGATGAAGTTTACAATGTATTACCATAAAAGTTTGAATCAAATATCGAGGACCCTGACTTATGTCTGGAATCAGTAGAATCACCGACGTATCATTAATTGTCATTGCAGTTGATTTCTACTTTTCCTAAATATCATTGAATACCCTGAAAATGTTCTGAAAATATCCTTGAATTTTTTATGGATTCTTTAGTAGGCACCACGAATAAAATGCGTATGCTCTATTCGAAAGGGTGACCAATGTAAAGAATGTCGCACGAAAGCTGGTTGTGTTGGGATAATGGTCAACATGGAGTCGAATGCACCATGTCCACTCCTTGTGCTGTCATTTCAAACAGAACAATCTCTAGGAAGACGTGCACTTGGCCAAACAATCAACGAACGTACGTCAGAAAATAGAATAAATGTTGTCATTACCCAATATTATTATTATTCTTATTACTATCAGGAATATCATCATTATTATTATTAGTCTTTTTTGTATGGTTTTTATTTTTGCTGCAGAAATTTTGGTTACATGCGATTGAGTATAGTGTTGACCACTACTGCCAACGCTCGTTCCTCCGTCGTCCGCGGGTCCGAAGACGTCTTCTTCGACGGACCGTCAGTCTGCTTTCGGAACCGCGGATTCCGAGACACTCGCTTGTCCCGCTTGTTCGAGGTGGATCTGGCCACCTTGTGTAATTTTGGAGCATCTGACGCAGATGCGGACGTTTTTTCTTCTTTTTTCTTCTTCGACTTTTTCTTATCCCACCATCGCCAATTTTTTTTTTTTTTTCTTATTCTCGTTCGGGGTAGCTGTAAAAGCAGAACAACACAACTGAGAGTAACCTATTGCAGTCCACTACAATCATCTACGCTGGTCCGCGTGGAAAATTAAAAAAAAAAACCATATAAGGTCGTATACGACTTCACCCGATTTCTTTTTAACTTTCTATGAAGTATTTGTAAAAAAAAAAATTGAAAGTAAAAGTTGTAGTTTTCGATCTTCTTTTTAATAACATTGGCATCATAATTTTGACGGCCCTGTAAACTCTATTTTCCATGAAACAATTTTTTTTAAATAGTTTTCTCCAGACAGACCACTTTTCCGTAAGATTCCATAAAAAATCACCAGATCGGGCCCGCCTAGAGTTCTGGACTTAAAAAGTAAAATCTAAATCAAATCATGCGACTGTACAATGTTTTTTTTAGAGTCCACAACCCTACACGACTGCATTCTGACGATTCTTTTACTGAATCTACACATTTCGCCGAAGATTTACTAAAGTTGGTAACAAAATAAGTGTATTCTTTTTATTAAAAAAACAATCTAAATATGCAAATTGCATAAAGTATCCATCCGCGAGCAGGGCTTGCTATACCTCTTACTCTTTCGCAATACCGAATGGAAAACTTACAACCTTCTCCAGCATTGTCTGTGTAAGCTATGTGTAAGGCTCCACTGTATGTTTGGAATGCCGATATTGATATGGTGAGTAAAAAAGCGCACCGCATGCATCACACAAGTACTTACGATTCGGAGTTTTTGGGACCTCCGCGCTGTCCGAGGCAACACCAGGTTGAGGCGTTGTATTTTCATCCATCCTGCAATGAATAAAATATTCTTTGTACAGATGGGGTGTAGGGAATAAGACCGGAATAAGTCGGGATGCGAACATGTCGGGTCAATTGTTATTGAGGAAGGGGGACTCTGCATAGAGGCCTTAACATTTTTTTATTTATGGAAACAAAAGTCGTATCTACAATCCGAAACGATAGATTGTTCGAAATGCTTCAATCGGGGTGTTAGAAAAATTGAAATTGGTATGTAACAAATTGTCGGAAGCGTTGTTTAGGAAATATTTTTTTTTGTTTAAAAAAAATGCATCTCCTACAATTTATTAGATTCCGATGAGAATATTTGATGACATGATTGTTGAACGGTTACCAACAAACGCTGATTCGGGATTTCCAAAGCGCTTTGTGCGCGTACTCACATTTCGTCCTGGTTGACGATCCGATTTAACGCCTCCATCTCCGTCGGCAAAGTGTCAACAGGATTCGTCTGTACATAAGACAAGGAATATGCGATAATTCTGTTTGCAGCATTCAGTTTATTACGACTGCCATTGTTTCGTCCTATGAACGATTAAAATGCTAATCGACAACGCATACTGAAATGTTGATACAGGATATTCTTTCTCAACTCTTACGATTTTGCGTACGCGGGTTAGCGATTTTACCGTTCGTCTGAAAATTACTTTCGTTTTACTATGTACACAAGGGTGGTCGTTAGATGGCTTTTTTTGGAATTTCAATGTTGGATGGTCGTAGATCAGCTTGAAATATATTTTTTTTAAATCTCTAATTTTCAAAAATTTTTATTCTGAGCCCTTAGTGACCCTGCTGGCCCGTAATTTTCTTCGCTCAAAATAAAAATCTGAAAGAGATTAAAAATTTTTTTTTTATATAGTTAAAGCCGATCTACGACAATCTAACATTGAAATTGCAAAAAAGCAATTTAACGACCAATCTAATATCTATGGGGCATTCCACATCAAATTGCAACCAATGTACCTCACCTCCTCTCATTTTGATAATTTGTTAGTAGGATCTTGCAACCGACCCACAAGGGTCTCGGAATTTTTTTCAGATTTTTTTAGCCACTGGTGAAATTTAAAAAAAAAACGGAAAACCAATTTCGAGAACGACATTTTTAAAAATCTGAACAAATTCACACTGATTTTATGATTTAAAATACGATCCCATTATCGTGTCGTGCTTACAAATCATATTTTTAATTATAAAATCAGTGTGAATTTTTTCAGAATTTTAAAAGAAGCGTTTTCGGAATTGGTTTTTCAGTTTTTTTCTATTTCAGTGGTGGCTAAAGAAATCTGCAAAAAATTCCGACACTGTTTTAAGTCGGTTGAAATCGTGGTTGCAACATCATACAATGATCAAAATCGAAGAGGGTGAGGTGCATGGGTTGTAAATTTGACGTGGAATGCCCCATATACAATATATATCTATTAGGATGGTCGTTAAACGGATTTTTTACGTTAATGGCTTCGAATATAAAAAACCATCTCTAATTTTTTCAGATTTTTATTTCGAGCTTTTAGTGGCCTTATTGGTCAGTGATTTTCTTTTTAATCAGAAAAAAAGGGAATTTTATTATTTCCGGAATCTTGCCTATTGACAGTGGTCTCAGATAAGAAATATCTTCAGGATTACGGAAAAAATTATTTAAAAAATCCCACCTGTGCGCAAAATTGTTAAGAATCGATTTGAATACCAAAAAATTAAGGATATTTGGAAATTGAGGAAAATGTTTTCCCAAAAGAAAAAAAAGGAAAAATAATCGAAAATGTGTACTATATTCTTGGGCATTAGAAGGGAATTCCCCACACATCTTCCTATACAATCAAAAATAAAAACGTTTGCCAATTCAAGGAAAATTAAATAAAGTATAAAATACAACTACAGGTCCTTCCCTTTATTTCTCTTCTTAATCTAAGTAAATAGACGAGCGTCAAACCTGCCGGTTTTTCCATACATGTAAAATAATTATGTTATTTACTTACCATCTTGATACCTCGAGAGCTGGCACTAAACTGAACACTGTGAAGCCTCTTAACTGGCTGCCTATATCAGAAAAGGGGAGAGGTCCATACATTGTTGCTACTGAAATAATTTTGTCGTTCCGATCTCGCATCTCTCAAAATTATATATCCCGAAACGACGAAGTTTACAATGCATTACATTGTATGCGATCACGGCTTCCCCCAAATCTAGCTAGCAATTTTTCGATCGTCAGTCGCAACTCGTGTTACGAATGCTTCAACATCGTAATCTCGTAATAAGGGAGTGACTTCTGTATGTGCTTTGCTGCGTCGAAAAACATACAAAAATGGATAAAAACAAACCGCAACGTGCGCGCGATCTCTGCGCTTACCGTGGTTGTAAGAATTCTAAATTTACGGGAACAAAACTATACAGATTTCCTGTGGCAGGAGATTGCCGCCTTGATGCGTGGGTAAAAAATACCGGTAAGTGTTGCATTGTAATTATTTGCATTTTTTCTCGAAATGGAAAAGTGCAAGAATCTCGGAGAACAGTGAAATCCAAAATAACTAACGCTATGCGAAAAAGGATGTACTGAAGAATGCTTGGTATATTTATTTCTTAATTTTTTTAAAAATTTTTTTTTTATTTTTTTTTCGATTCTATCAAGCATACAAATTTTTTTTTTTCAAATTTCATTTCCTAAATGAAAAATGAGTGCTTTCATGCATCATGAGAAACGTCTGCCCTGTGGCAGACGTCTGCCGAGAAACGTATGCCGTGTTTCTTGATAATGCAAAAAACTTGTAAAAAAATTGTGGTGGGAAAAAATTGTTGAACAAATTTCCGTTCATGTTCCTTTCTTATATTATAGAATGAATTTGTTCTTTTCTCTGAACATGTATGAAATTGTTCAGAATTTTCACTCCATTTTAAATTCAATTTTTATAATTTTGGTAAAATCGTGATAGGTGAATTTTTGATACATGTTAGGAGAAATATTCCGTGTTGCATCTAAGAAGTATGCGGGGTATTAAACGATCAGAAATTAAACCTATATGAATTCTCGCAAAGAGACAATTAAAAAAAAAAATCATTGCACTTGCTTGCAAATATATTTACATTAATTTCATAGTAGAAGAAATAAAGTTTTCTGAAGGTTTTCTGAACAACATTTTTTTAAACGATTGATTTCAAACTTTTTCACTTTACGATGACAACAAAAAATGTTCTTCGCATCTGCAGAATGTTTTTTTTTTTTACTGATTTTTACCTTATCTCAAAGTACTCAAAATTATCACCAAAACTCACTTTTGGTAGGAAAAAAAAATTCTTCCATCGAGTTTCAAAGTCAATATATTCACACGGCGCGGTTTGGCGCAGATGAGTCACTTGTTAATGCAGGTACATTTTTTCCGAAATCGCAGGCAATAAGTACTTGCTGAATTTATCACCGGAAACATTACGGACGTGGGAGTTATGCCGGGAGCATTTCAGCCCGATGTACTTCATTGGCAACAGACTTTCGCAACAGGCGATTCCTCTTATGTTTCTCGAGAGTGTTGACGATTCGAAGGCCAACCCAGAAGTCCGACCTTCATTCACATATGTGGAAGGTCCAGTGGATGATTGCGCAGTCCGTACAATGGTAAGTGATGCAATTTCTCTTGCAATGCCGCACCCGGTCGAGTTCGAGTCGTTGATTCTCAACGATTCTGCCGATGAACCGGTGCCGTTCATTTCCGCGTTTGCGGCGAACCACTCTGTCATACCGGCGGGTACCGTTTCCTCGGGTTTGACGGAAACGGTGCTTGTTATGCCTTGTGACTCTGTAGAGGTACAAAGCACAGGTGAGTCCGCCTTTGATACGGTTCACTCGTCGGCATCGGCGTGTGTGCCTACGGGCGTAGGTGAAGAAGATTTGCACGTTTCGGAGCATGCGCGTAAGTATAGGAAGACAGTGGTGAGCTTTGCTGATTCGGATGACGAAAATTGCACGTGGATGAGCGTAGAACCGCAACCCGATGATAGTAACCCTGCATGTCAGACGCCTGAGGGACACATGTCATGTGTGGGTGATCTGTCACTTCATGCAAAAGTATTGCGTCATCTACGTAAACAAAATGCCGCTTTGATACGGGAAAACGCATCGAAGACGAAAACGATTCGACAACTCCGTCAGAAGCTGAAACGAGCTTTGAGGACAGGTGCACGTGTGGAGAGAAAAAAATTGTCCCTCGATAGTTTTCTTGATCAGCAAAAGAGTTTGCGGCCGGCAGCAAGAACGATGATGAAGCTCCAATTGCACCGGAAAAATGCTCCTTACTCGGAGGAAGAAAAAGATCTTGCAAAGCAGCTTTTTTATTACTCAGCGTCTGCGTATACGCGTTTGAGAGATGCAGGATGCATGTTTTCGGCGGAAAGTACCGTGCGCAATTGGATCTCGGAGGTTGACATAAAACCCGGCTTCTGCGATTTCATATTCCAGAAGTTGAAAGTCAAAATTGAAGAGTTGCCTATCGAAAATAGGGTATGCGCTCTAAAATGGGACGAGATGACAATCAAACAATTTGAAGAATATTCGGAGAAATTCGATTGCATCGAAGGTCTGGTTGATCTCGGCCCACTCGGTCGAAGGGATGAACGCGCGCGCTACGTCTTCGTTTTTTGCGTCGACAGTTTGAACGCAAATCAATCATGGCGTCAACAACTCGCGTATTTTCTTCCCGGGACTGGCATGAAGGCCGAGGAGAT
Source organism: Neodiprion virginianus (assembly GCF_021901495.1). Lineage (NCBI taxonomy): Eukaryota > Metazoa > Arthropoda > Insecta > Hymenoptera > Diprionidae > Neodiprion > Neodiprion virginianus. The sequence continues at coordinate 17,584,100 of NC_060877.1, forward strand.
TCATACCTTGGTCGATGAATGCCTCCGTCGATTGCATGAAGCTGGAGCCGTAGTTCACCTCGTGACATGTGATCAGGGTCCCTCGAACCAAAAATTGTTCAATTCTTGTTTAAAAGTGTCAGAGGAGAGTCCGTGCTTTATGAGCGGTGGCCGAAATTACTTTGCGTCATTCGACTTTCCTCATTTGATAAAACGTCTTTTGAGCACGTTGCGAACACACAAAATACTGTACTGGAGGGGTCAGATTATCGCTTCGTACGAAGATTTTGTAAAAACTTGGAGATACGATAACTGCAGTACTACCTCGAATCCACTCTCTCACATCTCCGAGGCGCACTTGTTTCCATCGTCCTTTCAGGCGATGAACGTTAAGCGTGCTTTTCAAATTTTGAGCCGCCGTTTTGCAGCGGCAATAACAACTGCAGGCAAGGATCCGCACGGGCTCAACACGGAAACGTGGCAGGCTAGCGCAGCTTTTGCTGAGCGTATGAATAAAGTCATCGATTCATGCAATGCCTATGAGCTTTTGTGCCGAAATCCTGATAAGCGTGCGCTTGCCGACAAGAATCCTGAGATCGAGGAAACACTGACAGAGTTCATGAAGTTTTCTTCGGAATGGACGATTGCTGACCCAAGGAGAAAGGGGACGGCTGAAAATACTTCGCAACCACCGGTAATGAAAAAGGTGCCTTGTCTGAGAGGTCTGCCTCTGACAGTAAGAGCTATTCTACTTACGTATACGACGATAAAAGAGAAGTATCCCGGATTCGAGTTGGCAGCCGGACTGTGCAACCAAGATTCCGTCGAACACCTCTTCTCGAAATTTCGCCAGCGAGGTGGTCACAACCCAAATCCCACGGCTCGGATGGTTCGCTTGTCTCTGAGACACATCCTTTCTACCGGATACATCGGCAGCGGCAGCAGAGGAAATGTACAATGTCCTGACGCCGTTGCTTTGATAGAACCCTGCACGATGGTAGCTCGGGCTTTCGATACGCCAGAGAGTAGGTATGCCTGCGGATCCCACCGAACACGAATTCGACGAGGATACGGCAGAAGTTGAAAATGCTGTGGAAGCTCTGAGGCAAGAGCAGGAAACAGAAATAGCGAATGCGGAGACGTCGAAAGAAACGAAGTTACCGAGCTACGAACTTTGTGCAATCAATTATTTTGCTGGTTACGTAGCTCAGCGCAACCTGCGCAAATTTCCGTGCGATCGATGTCGTTTTGAAACCCTTAAAACTCCGATAGAAGCGTCATCGCCGAATGAGGTGTATACTGAACTTCGGGAATATGAACATGCTGACGCTGATGCGCCATCGGTGTCATATCTTAGCCGGCCCACAGACAAGTTCGAAAGCATCGTCAGATCGCAACTCGAAGCTTTTTATCGATTGTGGAAGACGCACTGGGCTTGCGAAGGTCTTTTGATCAATCTTATAGATGATATTATTACAGATACTGCCAGATTGTATCCTGACTGGTTTCACGAAGGTGATGAATGCCTTCAGCATCGCATAGAGCTTCTACGCTTTATGGTCAAAGTGAAGGTTTTCGCTCAGACTACATTCAACAATCGGGCAGTAGGATCATCTCGTACTATACACAAGCTGAACAGTAAGTTACAAAAAATTAAAGGTATTTAAATTGAATCGAAAGCTCTTAATGCGAAGATGTACCCTGACGTCAACCGGAGGCTCCATAGCTGCGCTTCATGACACTTTCTGTTGTGAAGACGTACCCGGGGAGGCTCAGTGAGTTGCGCTTAAGCATTCTCTTATTGAAGTCGTACCTGGCGATTGCCAGAGGCTCTATGAGCTGCGCTTCATGTATTTCCTTTTTTTGAAGTCGTACCTGGCGATTGCCAGAGGCTCTATGAGCTGCGCTTCATGTATTTCCTTTTTTTTTGGTTTGAAGTCGTACCTGCCGATTGCCAGAGGCTCTATGAGCTGCGCTTCATGTATTTCCTTTTTTTTGGTTTGAAGTCGTACCTGGCAATTAACAGAGGCTCTGCGAGCTGCGCTTCAACCCGTATATAAATTTTTTGGTTGAATATCGGAAAATGGCATATAGCCCTAATGGCTAGCTAGTTTACATGCTATAATAATTTAACTGGCGAATCACTGGCTCTATACGTAATGTTTCTATATTTAACCCAAAAATTTAAATACGGGAACGGGGGGTGGTGTTGATTGCCTTCTCGTGGTGCCCCCCGAAAACGAGTGCATTAATTTTTCTTGCTGAATATCAAGTTAAATGTTCATGCTTATTATCCTGATTCAAGAATAGTTTGGAATATTATTAATTTCATTCCAATTATAGTGCACTCGGCTAAACAATCAACAAAAGTATGATTCACAAAATTCTTTCAACACTTTTCTTATTGACGTTCTGTGAAATCCAGATTTTTTCTCATCCGGGTTACCATGTTACGTCCGTGGGTAGAGTTTACTCCTGAGCGGAAGGAGTAACCTGGTTGGCTTCGCTTTTACGTTTCAGGTCAACCGGAAATCAGGATGGGATTGACTAAACTGAAGTATATTGATATGTCGATTATAAGTTTATTCCGTAGAACATGAGATAGCGGTAGGAATGAGTTGTGTGTTGCGAAAAGATATATATGAAGGCTAGATGTGGAATTGTCGAGTGTCAGAATAGGAGTGTACCTAGAGACGTGAAACGTACGGGTGCAGAAAAGGTGTGACAAAGCTAGAAGTAGGGAATGGAATTTGAAGAGTAAGCATGATAGTGAATAGCGTGAGACTACGTAGAGATGAGAGGACAGGACAGAACTGTGGGAGAGTTAGCGAGTAGGAAAAATAGAAAGAAGTGTTATGTTGGACGTAACACCCCCCCAGTCAGAGGGAGCATAGCGGTAGGTATGGTCCCGAATATGGGAAGCAAGAAGGTGGAAATGTGAAACATGATTTTAAAGTATGTGCTTAAAATTAGTTTTACAATTATTCTTATTATAGGTAGTGTATGGTTTATATTCTGGATTACGTATGAGCGTAAGGCATAAAGTTATAATACTATGGTTACATAATGTTGTTTAAAGCTAGGCGCCTAGGGTTAATGCGCATGGAAGCGGGTTAGTACTTAAGACTAAACAACAATGATTTTTTTTTGATTAGCTGGGTACTAAGTAATACCATTTTTTTTTTTTCTTGATATATCGAGATACAGAGTTTGACCTATTTTTACAATGATATTGGTTATGAGTGTAGATATATTTTGGGCTAATTTTAAACTAAGGGTATAAGATCGTCACTACAATTATTTTAGTGCAGTAGTGTACACAAGTATTTATTTTATTTATGTCTGTTTGACAGCGCAACAGCAGATCTTGATAGCAATATAGTAATTGCCTATTTGTAATAAGGTTTTCGTAAGGTGGGTGGGTTTAAAGGAAGCGGAAGTGGTGTGTGAGGAACTGCATGATGGGTTTCTACTTCGTTGGGAATGGGTAGGACGGAAGAAGTAGGTGGGTGAATAACATTCAGCTCGATTGGATTGTCATACCCTGTTTGTATGGCTCTAAATGTCTGGTTCGTCTTTTTTGTTTTGCAATGTGTGCACAGAGTAATGACCTTGCATGAGTGACGGTAGAATAAGTATAGGGTTGCGAGAGATAGCAAACCAACACCGCTGTAAGTAAGAGTGTCTTTGATGTGCAACATATAGCGCTGTGTGCGGTGGTGTGTGCTGATATCAGTAGCTTGTTTTGCGATATCCTGCAGCGATATGCAAGAGTATGAGACGTAATGTAACGCGATCGCAGGCAATATGGTAGCATGCTATTGTCGGTTGTACTGTAGTAGCTATTGAAGGGGTAATGTGGGATTTTACTATGTATGTGCGATTTTCAGTTTATTGAGATGAACTATTTTAGTTTTGTTTAGCGTGAGGTATATTTCGGCGTTAACGTCATCTATTATTCGTTTGATTACATACGGGCCTTTATAATGATCTTGGAATTTTGACCTTGTTTCGTTCAATAGGTAGACAGTTTGTCCTACTTCAAATCGTTGTGGGTTAATTGTTCTGTCGTAGTGTTCTTTACTTTTCTGTTTAGCTTGTTTCAGGTTCAACGCGGCGCGTTTACGGATGTCTGTGAGATTCGCTATTAGATCGAGGAGGAATGTATCGTATGTATGCGTGGATGTGTTGCTTAGTATCGCGTCTGTCGGTAGTTTAGCTTCCGAGCCGAAGATCAGCTGGTGAGGTGAATAATGTGTACTGTCGTGTTTTGCTGTATTATAGCAGAAAATGGCGAAACGTATGAATTCATCCCAGTCTTTACCTTCGTTGGTGTAATGTTTGATGTATTCGGTAATTACAAGGTGACTTCTTTCTAATGAGCCGTTTGATTGCGGTCTATAGGCGGTTGTTCGTAGTTGTTTAATTTTGAAGAGTTTACAAAGCTGTTTGATGACTGTGCTCATAAAATTCTGTCCTTGGTCTGTAAGTATTGCTCGAGGAGCACCGTAACGTGTAATGTATTCTTTTGCGAATGCTGCGCCTATAGTTTTGGCGGTGGCATCAGGTAAAGGGATGGCGTCCAGGAATTTTGTCAAATTGCATTGTATCGTCAAGAGATATTTGTTGTTCGATTTAGTAAGGGGTAGAGGTCCAACAATATCTAATGCCACTTTGTCAAAGGCTTCTGCGGGCGTGTCAGTGATTGCCATGGGTAATTTTGTTTTGATCCTGACTAGTTTTTTCCTCTGGCAACTGCCGCAAGATCTGATGATATTTTGAATTTGCTTTTTCATATTTGGCCAAAAATATTTTTCTCTTATTTTATTGAAAATTTTTGTAACACCTTGGTGTCCTCCGATCAGTGACTCGTGGTACTCTTTGATCATGTCTTCGCGTAATCGTTCGTCTGGTATAATTGTAGTATTTCTACAAAGTGTTACTCGAATGTCTGAATCCGCAAAAATGTGATAAATGAGTTTTTTAAAGATAGATCGTAGAATATCATCAACTCCTGGTCCTGACATGGGGAATGATATGGACCGAATGTCTAGTCCGGACAAGATAATCCTCAAGTTAACTAACGTGTAGAAAATGTCGTCAAGTCTGCCCGGGTCTGATTGACGTGGTTTCACTACGAGGGTAAATATGTATTTGTTGTTTTTCAACCGAGTTTTAATTACGTCGGATATTTCTGGATTCTGGTTTTGAAAAGATTCCATGCTTATTAGATTTCCGTCTATCAACTGTTTTTCTAGTCCTTCTGTCCAACCACAATTAGCTGATACGAAATGAGCGTAATTATCGCACAACATGAGAAGTCCGTCATTAGTTTCGGTTACGTTGGGTGTTGGTAATATGTCATTTTGATTTTGTATGAAGTAATCTAAGCAACAAAAGTTGTCATTGTCAATATGGGGGCGGTCCGGTTTTCGCTCTTCGGGATTGTCGCGACGTTGTGAGCCTAGAGGTGGTAGCATTGCCGTAGGTACAACGGAGGCATCGCTATCCGTGTCTCCAACAGCTGACTCCGGATCATGTGTCACGGAGTCACTCTCCGAGATATCAGTTGGGTAGCGCGAGGGAGTAGAAACCGGAGCATGTCTTGGAGCTGACCTAGTGCCGGTCCGACGCATTGGCCGACGAGTTAAAGGGGGAGCAGGGATTCTGGGTGTTGATGCGTCTGCTTCGGATTCAGAAGATGTCGAGTCATAAGTCGGGTTTTGATAATTACAAATGGTGATCGTTATGTCGGAGTCTTTAAATATGTAATGGATCATCCGATTAACAAGGTTCCAGTCTAACTTATCTAAGCCGCAGCCTAGTCTTGGAATCGAAAGCGATTTGACTTTGTCTTGTTCTAAGCAATTCTTTAGATTGACTAGGGTGTTGAACAGTGTCTCTTCAGTTGGTTTTTGGTAGTGGTATTTTTTGGTTACTAGATTGTAAATGAGGCGGTTACCATGTGGCAGTGTCAATACGGTCGTTACTTCAGGGTCTAGTTGTTGTAGTTGATCTCGGGTGATTATTTTCCTATTTATTAGTTGTCCCGCGACTCCTCGTGATGTCTTGCAGTCTGCCGAGATGCAGTGGGCTAGGTTATCTTGTCTGTCGAGGAGATTGGCGCGTATCTCTTGAATAAATTTACTATGCGTTAATGGTAGGTGGTTAAGATCTGTTACGAATTCCGTGAATCGAGGGGCGTAATTTCGTCCTTTACTGGTAGTGGCTTCGGGTGTCGGCTTATTCAGTGTGTCGGACTGATCTTCACGTATTTTAATACTACGACCTTGGGGCTTACCGGAGTTTTGGTTTGATTCAGATGAGGTGAGTGGTTGAATTCGTTCCGTAGTTTGCTTGATCGTTTCATCGACTACGATCGGTGCCTCCGTTGCGCTGCTATTGTCAGTCATACTGGCATTTGAGTCAGAGGTACCAGTAGAAGTCGAAGTGTCTTGTAATGCTTTGTTTCGTCTTCGTGGGGAAGGGTTGGTGGATTCATGTGCAGATTCATGCGCTCGTATTGGGTGCTGGTCTACATGTTTCATTCGCTTGTGAGCGCCGGTAGATGAAGATAGCGTATCCGGTTCGCGAGCACGTGTTGGGTGTTGGTGAGCTATTTTGGTGCGTTTGTGAGCGCTGGTAGACGAAGACAGCGTATCTGGTTCGCGAGCACGCGTTGGGTGTTGGTGAGCTACTTTGGCGCGCTTGTGGGCGTCAGTAGATGAGCATTCTGTATCGGGTCGTGGCCGTTTTGAGGTAATAGGTAGAATTCGGAAAGAGTCGACAGGTGGATTTCTGGAAAGCGCGTCGGCATTAGAGTTCGCTATTCCTTTTTTATGTTTTGTGACGTACGAATATTCTTCCAACTTCAGTCTCCAGTGCATTAAACGAGAAGTCGGGTCCCGTACGTTTTTGATCCACTTTAGTGGTTCGTGGTCTGTTACCAGAGTAAAGGTTCTACCGTAAAGATAAGGACGAAAATGTTTGACGGCGTAAACGACTGCTAAGAATTCTTTTTCGGACACCGAGTAATTGATTTCGGCCTTTTGTAACACCCTAGATGCATACGCGATTGGTAAATCCTCGCCATCTTTGTCTTGACTAAGTATTGCTCCTATTGCATACTTTGAAGCGTCGGTTGTTAGGACGAAGGGTTTTTCGAAGTCTGGATACTGCAGTATCGGTTCTCGACACAGACTATCGCGTAGTGTTTCGAACGCAAATTGATGTTCTGCTGTCCATAGGAAAGGGCTATTCTTCTTTAGCAAATTATTAATAGGTCTAGCAATTTTTGAAAGGTTAGGAATGAATCTTCGGTAGTAGCCTATCAAGCCTCAAAATTGTTTGATCTGTTTAGGATTCTTGGGAACTGGGTAGTTTTTTATTGCTGATATCTTCTCCGGATTAGGTTTCAATCCATTTTGAGTGATGACGTGACCTAGGTATGCTACTTCTATACGCAAAAATTCACATTTATCTGGCTGCAGGGTTAGTCCTGCATCAGACAATCTCTTCATGAGTTTCCGAAATTTGGTTTCGTGTTCCTCCAAGGATCGGGAGTAAATGACTATATCATCCAAATAGACAAACATATCTGTACCCTGTAATCCCGATAGAACCTGATCCATTAGACGTTGAAAGGTGGATGGGGCATTTTTTAAGCCAAATGGCATTCTAGTATATTCGAAATGGCCGTGAGGAGTCGAAAAAGCGGTCTTTGCGCTGTGATCGGGATCCATTGGAATTTGGTGGAACCCGGAAGCCAGGTCGAACGTTGAGAAATATTTTGCGGAGCCTAGCTGATCTAGTATATCGACGATATTTGGTAGCGGATAAGCGTCGCCAATGGTTTTTTCGTTCAGTTTCCGGAAGTCAATGACCATTCGCCACTTCTTTTCGCCGCTAGCATCTGATTTCTTGGGGATGATCCAGACCGGAGAATTGTAAGGAGATGAAGAATGTGTGATAATGTTCTGATCAAGGAGTTTGGTCACTTGTTTTTGTATTTCGTCTTTGTGTACTCTTGGGTGTCTGTATTGTTTGGTATGAATTGGTGCGTCATTGGTAGTAGGGATCGTATGGCTGACTAAGTTTGTATGTCCCAGGGTGTCACCCGGGAGGAAAAATAAATGGTTGAATTCGATAGCAAGATTAACTATTAATTGTTTTTCTTCGTCGTTCAAATGATCCAATCGTAAGTTTTCTTTCAAAATCTCAAGGCGTCTCGAATCGTAATTTGGGGATGTGGGAAGAACGCGATTCTCGATCCTTTTTTGTTTTTCGTGTAAGACCTGTGCTAGTAAGACCTGTCCGCTGCTTGCAGTACTCGTATGCGTTAGGTGTGTTTTTGCACTGAGCGTGGCGGTGCTCGCGAGTTCATCGACTTCTTCTAGTGTTACGACTGGTCTTCTTATTTCCACAGCTGATTCGTTGGAATTTATTGCATAAACGTAAGCAAACCCTTGTTGGTTGGTAACCAGGGCCTGTCCCAGGAATATGTTAGCGCCTACTTCCAACTGTTCTATGAATCCCGTTTTTACAGAGGGATTCGAAATTTTTAGTGCAATCACCTGGGCCGTTCGTGGTGGTATCAATATGTAGTCTTCGTTTAGGAGTTTGAATGGTTTGCTAGTATTGTTCGGTATTATTTTTTCTGTATCGGAAGATATCGTTGCATTTTCGTTCCGTAAAAATATCGATCCTAAGATTCCGTCTTCTTGTATCGGAAACAGATCGTCGACTATATGGAATATATGAAGGTTGTCACCGATTCGAATGCTAGTTGTTCCTACTACTTTTATTGGCTCATGTATAGCACTGGTAACGTGGATCTGATCTTCGAGTAATTTACACGGAACATGCGGATGTATTGCTCCGAGTTTAATTATGTTTACATCAGCACCGGTGTCAACTATAAATGTGCTGGGTTGTCGTGTGAGTTCACCGGTGGTTATTCGAACCTTCGGTGTTTGTGTGACAGATGTTATGAGGATACGCGGTGGTGTTTTTGTGTTGGTTCTATGATTGTTAAAGGGAATAACGCCGGTTTCGCGAGAGATAAGGTAGTTGTTTTTGAAACAGATAGTCGCCTTTTCCGAACGTAAAAAGTCTGCACTCAGTATACCGTCTTCGATGATAGGGAAGGAGTTATCGACAAGATGGAATTCGTGGCGTGTATTAGCTAACTCGATGTAGAGACTTCCTATTGTTCTGATGGATTCTTCCGTTATCCCTGAAATCTGCCTCATGTCCGTCTTTGTGACGTGGACTCTTGGGTCGATTTTATCGATTTTTAACAAATCAATATTAGCGCCAGTATCTATTATTAGTGTCACGTACCTATTCAAAGACTGCGGGCATTGTGTTCGAATCTGTGGAGGGCCAGATTCTAATTGTACGGAGCTGACGTTTGGTTTGGACGCTCCTCCGGTTTGAGGGAGGTCGATGCGTCCGCGCGGCCGTCCCTGAACTCGTTTAAATGGTTCGCGTTGCCTGAATATTCGCGATGTTGCTTTGCTTCGTATGAAACTTCCGGGTGGATGCCTGTATCGCAATTCTCGTTCGAGTAGTCTTGTGTTACGTAATCAACCCTGAAGTTCGATCGTGAAGGATTTGGTGTGTTACACTGTTGTGAGCGTTGACTGTCATTTCGCGTCTGGTCTAAAGGTTGGTTTGTCGGGTCTCTTGCTCGATATTGGGTATTGGGATTGTTCTGTTGTTGACGATTAGTGTTATTTTGGAAAACTCTTGAATTTTGGTAGAATTTTGGATTCTGGGGATATTGGGAACGATTTGAGCGGCAATTATCGTTTGAGTGGCCTTTGCCACCACACCGCGTGCAAGTTGTGTTGTTGCGCTGCCTCGTTCTGCACTCTTCTATACTATGACCTGCCTTCTTGCAGTATCTACACACTACTAATAGGGAAGGTTGTTCAGGACAATATTTATCGATGTGATCGGTTAATTTACATATACTACATTTTATATGGTTTTGTGTTTCGTAGTTAGTATCACGGTATGAGGCTAGTTTAAGTCTATCTGATAATAGTTTTTCAGTCTTGGTGGCCGTGTCTATAGCCATTTGTAGGGTTTGTGGATTCTCATGAGCTACTCTTATTTCTAATTCGTCTAGTAATCCTTTGATAAATCTTAGTCTTGCGGTCTCTTTGATATTTTTCTTTAGCACTTGAGCATTACTGATAGATTCTGAGGCATCTATTGATTCGCACGCTTGTCTTAACAGATGTTTTATTCTAGCACCGTAATCCAGAACACTCTCGTTTCGCCTCTGTGCCGATTGTGCGAGGTCTAGCTGGATATCTGGGAGGTGTTGTTTAGACGCGTAGGCCTGTTTTAGGCAGTATAGCAAATCTCGAAGAGAATCCGGATTATCTGACTCTATGTACTTACTCGCGTCGCCTTCGATTTTCGTGCGAATGAGTGTGGAGAATAAATTCAGTTCTCTGGCTAAGACAGCCTGTTTTGCGCATTCTACTTTAGTTATGAATTCGGATACGGGCATATTAGTGCCATTGAACGTGGGAATCAGAGCTAATGCATCTTTAAGAGGCAGGTGCGGAAAAGTGCCTTCGGTAGCCATGTTGTAAATTTTAATCTAGGATTTGTCGACTTACAAAGTGAAGATGAAGAGGAGGAACGGAATAAAATGTTGCATTCTTCCGTGAGGATGTTGGTCCAGCGATTTCGTGTCTGTAGCCGGTGATGACGTCGGTGTGCGTTGTGTCGTACTAGAAGTCGTGAAGAATGAAGATGTCGTCGTAGTAGCAGCAGGAGATAGTCTTTCAGCAATATCGATTTGGAGATACGGATTTGTCTGTGACGTTCGTGTGAATCAGAGATCGTTGATTGCGTTAACGTAGAATATGGCTTTCAGAGTGTCTTCAACACTATCACACAGTGGTATTACTTTTTTATTAACATCACTGAGCTTGCACACTTCAGAACCGGTCTACCAGATGGCACATCATGCGTAGCACACACGTAAAATTGTATCACTGGATTTCCGGAAAGCGAAGGCCACCGCTGCCACCAATGTTACGTCCCTGGGTAGAGTTTACTCCTGAGCGGAAGGAGTAACCTGGTTGGCTTCGCTTTTACGTTTCAGGTCAACCGGAAATCAGGATGGGATTGACTAAACTGGAGTATATTGATATGTCGATTATAAGTTTATTCCGTAGAACATGAGATAGCGGTAGGAATGAGTTGTGTGTTGGGAAAAGATATATATGAAGGCTAGATGTGGAATTGTCGAGTGTCAGAATAGGAGTGTACCTAGAGACGTGAAACGTACGGGTGCAGAAAAGGTGTGACAAAGCTAGGAGTAGGGAATGGAATTTGAAGAGTAAGCATGATAGTGAATAGCGTGAGACTACGTAGAGATAAGAGTACAGGACAGAACTGTGGGAGAGTTAGCGAGTAGGAAAAATAGAAAGAAGTGTTATGTTGGACGTAACAACCAAATAACGAAACGGAAAAAAAAAATGGAAAAAAATCTACACACTCTCGGAATTGTTTTTTTTTTCATTCTTTTTTTCTCTTCTCGGTTATCAAAAACACAAAAAAGAAAGCGGGATTAAGCAAGAATATGAAATAAAAAAAAATGTAAGGAAAAAAAAAGTCGGTCCACTCTCACTTTCATTTATTTTCTCTCTTCTGAGTTACCCGTAATGAAAAAGGGGCGGGGATTAAGTAAAAAAAAGAGGCGCCAAAAACGGGGAACAAATCGATTCACTCTCGGTATTTTATTGTTTCAATTATTTGTTCTCTTCTAAAAGAAAAAAATAAGTAAATAAAAAAGAAAATAAAAAAATAAAAAGCGACCCAGCATCGAACCCGTGTCCCGCAATACCCCACCCTCATGTGGTATCCACTCAGCTGCGCTACAGCTACTTCCGTGTACGTCTGTTCGCTTGATATGTTTACGGAGCTTGCTCGGAATTCGCTGATGATTCTTTGGAAGATTCAGTTCGAGAAAAAAATAATTTCCCCCAACCACTTGCCCATTGCACATTTTGCATAAATGTTATCGAGCTGGCTTCGTATAGTTTTACATAGACTGAATGTACAAATATTGGAAAACACCAGGCGTCACATATTTTCATATCAATAAAAAAATAATATTCATTAAAAAAAAAAAATAAGTATTCGGGCTGGGAATGGTTAATTATTTTGGTTCAGCGTCCGCTAATTGAATCCAAAATTTATCAAATCTGGAGATACTTTTATTCACTGACATTCATAATTGAAACAAGAAAAATCCCAATTCTTGCATTCCAGGAAACATCTGTGCGAGCGGGGACAAGGATGGGATTGGCAACCACTTGCTCGAGCGACCGAGTATATCTATATATACACGATTGTGGGCCACCTTCGGTGCATGGCCGCCTAGGTGTCAGGTCGGAAATGGGCCACCTTCGGTGCGTGGCCGCCTAGGTGTCACGTCGACGCTCCAATCCAGCTGGTATCACGAAAAGCCGAGCGTTGGAGATCTCCTTACTCATCTCTGGTGACACGAGATTTATATATATTAAGATAATAAAAAATTCAAAAAATTCGTGAAATAAACGGGTTTCGGGGAAAATTGGTAACTAAAAGTTGTTTGGCTTGCTGATAACGAACGTCAGGCTAGATTTGCAAAAAATGTAGTGGCAGATTCAGTATGGCGGAGGTCTAAAATCCAAAACTCCTCAGATTCTCATGGGATATGGTATCAAAGGGTTTTTAAGTCGCACTGATCACGGATTTGACGTTGGACTTCCCAAATTCAATTTGAATAGTATGGAATATCCTCAGCGTGAGAGTGTGTGAAAGTGGGAAGTTCGAAGAACGTACTTATACGGTACAACGAGTAGTCCGCGAATTTCAGGCTTGTCTTTCAACGCTTACTCACCGTCTCAGGAACCACGGATTACAATCCGTTCAAGAGAACGCATTTTATACGTTTACCCGATACTCTAGAAAACCGTTTCTCATTAACGTTTCTATTCTCATGTTTAATTGGCATTTATCACGTTTCCTCTACCATCTATTAAACGCATCGAATAAACGTTTGTGACCGGTATAAAGTTTTCTTTCCTTCAACGTTTATCTATTGTCTCAGAAACCACGATTTATATTCCTCACACGGAAACGTAGTTTAGTTGTTAACTTGATACAAGTAAAAGACGTTTGTCGACTTACGCTGACTATTCGTTTAAATCGGGTATTATCTACGTTGATAAGACGGAATTTAATTGCGATAAAATAAACATTTAATGAGTGTATTCTTTGAAATAGTAATATACGAGTAATATTTGTTGAGCAAAAATACACCTACAATATACGTATTCCTGGAACGTACATTATACGTTTGTTTAAGAACCGTATATAAGAAACGACTATTTTTTATACCTATACCAAATATATACTGTTGAAACGGATTTTTAACGTTTGATTGACGGTCCTGTTCTTATTGAGATTTAGCAAACCTCCACCGCGTCTCTTCCGTGTGCGCGTCTTCATGGTCGAGTAACAACTAACAAAAGTTCTATAAAAGGATGAATTTATATGCTGTCAAGTTAGTTCTCGTTGTCATGTTAACCAAGCATTATGACATTTGAAGATCAGCCTGATAAACTGCCTGTCGCAAATTTTGACAAAATGGTTCGGCGTGGAAAGACGCAGATAGAAAAACGAGATGGAAAATTGCTGCCAAACACCGTGGGACCAATTTTTTGCGGGCCATCTATTGCAGTAAAACTAACGCTTTTCTCTTACTCATCACCCACGGCATTGGATTGCGGTTCGAAAATGTCTACGTGTATTCGAAATCTCTCAATCAGCCAAAGTATTAATTTTTGCAAAAGTAACTTGAAGCCGTACAGGGCGTGGGTTATTTTCCGTTTGGCGAGAACGAGAAGGTCGTAAAACCGGAAGATGCGCGCCCCAACTCTGTTATGATTTTCGACGATGTGTCGTGTGAAAATCAAAGAATATCAGAGCATACTTCAGCATGGGCAGGCATCGCGATGTCGATAGCTTTTATCTAAGTCAAACGTATGCACGCATTCCAAAACACCCGGCGCGTGATGATGCAAACTTATTAGTGCTATTCCGGCAGGATGAAATGAATCTGAAACATATCTACAACGATCATGTTAACACAGACATGATGTATCAGCAATTTAAAGATTTGTGCTCGGCATGTTGAAATGATTGTAATTATAGTTTTACCGTAATTGACAAGGATAGCGAAATCAATGGGGGGAGATATAGGAAGGGGTTTGACTGCTTTATAAGCATAAACTAATATAAAATTGCACAGTTTCATTGCAACAACCGAGCCGGTAACATGGAGAGTACCAAGATTCGTAAACATAGCTATACATTGAGTGAAATATCGAAAGCATCCGATGTCATACGTCGGCAGTACAAGATGCTCAAGTTGGACAAGGACACGACCAAACAGGTTATGGGAGAGGTATTCAAGCCTTTAGTAACACCGTTGCAAGAATTGGTGGACACCTCAAAGCTGCAGCAGCAGCAGCATATTAAACCAGAAATTAAAACGGAACTATCGGATGTTACAATGAAAAAAGAAGAAGAAAAAGATGACGAGAGTACCGGGTATGATGATGATGAGGAGGTTGAGGATATGGACGAGGAGAATTCCATGGATGCAAATGATAAAACGCTGAAGTTTGGTGAAATTTATGCTACAAGTACGCCGGTGAAGAAAACAACGGATTCCAGGGTGCGATATTTGAAATTGTTCAGCTCAAACGATAAGAGGGATTTGGATACCACATACGGCGTTCGAAAGTTGACAAACGGTATGATGATTGGTAATACGCCGATCAATTTCACTGGTAATCTGATCAACGTGCAAGATGAAAGTTACGAGAGAACACCTGGATTACTTGAATTATTGTTCGAAAAATTACCCGATGCATCGATTGTAAATGACATTACATAAAAATTGTAACGATGGAACTCTTCGAGCCGATTCAAAAAGCGCAAAGTATAGAAATTACATTGCACAACACATCAGTTCGCCGAAAAAATCAGGTAAAGGCTTACCCGAATATAATATTGCGTGAAAGAAGGGGAAAGAAGAAAGAAGAAGAATTACATCTATTGGGATGATCCAAATGAAATTCCAGATCGTCTCCCACTACTTATGGCGTCGCAGGTTGCAGGCAATACCAGTCATTCCAACGAAATAGTTACCATCGTTGAAGAGTTGCGGGATGCTGGAATCGTTTATTAGCGGCAGATCAATATAGAAGCATCATTTCTCCAGTGACCGTCCAGTGATGAGCATAGACATATTTGGGCGACATTCGGAGCGTGGAGGAAGTGAAAAATTTATTCGTGGACCTCCGGGCGTTTGATTCAAAATCATCCCCGACAATCATTATGATCTGGACAGTAAACGATTGTGTAACATAGCCGACCCATAACAGCCCAACGATGCTGTTTTTCTCAAAGTTCTCAATAGTTCAGACGAAAAATATCGCGAGAGAGTAACGCTCATCAGTGAGACCCTCAAACGGGTGCGTGTGTGAAACAAGAAGCTTCATGCTAGAGTGATAGTACTGAAACAAACCAGCAAAGAACCAGTTCTGTTTGAAGAGCAAAAGCGACTGGAAGACAGTTTGAAAAATTTGGCAGCACAGAGCGAGAAAAACAACCAAGACGACAATAGCAAAAGAACTTCACAGACCCGCTCGATGCAATTATTCGCGTCGGTTCATAGATGTACGTGGACTTGATGAGGCTGGGCAAGCTGATCTCGTTGACATAACGGCGTACAGTTCGTACAACAAGGGATACAAATACTTACTCACAATCATCGACATATTTTCCAAATACGCGTAAGCGGTGTCGATAAAGTCCAAGAATGGGAAAGATGTGTCTGCTGCCATGAAATCTGTACTGTCCCAGAACCATATACCCATACATGTACACGTTGCAGCAGTGAATTCAAAGCTCTCGTGGAGCAGCACAATATCAACATATATTCAACATTCAGAAAGTTAAAGGCATCCATACACGAACCTTTTAATCGAACATTTAAAAAAAAATGCGGAAGCGGCTTCCTCTCCAAGGATCTCTTAATTAAGTGCATTGATATATTGGGCGATTTAATAAAGTCCTGCAATAACACCAAGCATCGCGCGATTCAGATGAAACGGGTGGATGTCAGCATGGAGAATGAAAAACAACTGTATCGTAGCGTATACAAGCCTCGGCAAATAAAACGAAGTGATCGGACGCGAAAATTCAATGTAAGCGATTGAGTTTGAATCAGCAAGTACAAGAATGTATTCGAAAAAGGCTATACACCCAATTGGACGACGGAAATATTCACCGTGAGTAAGGTGAAAAATACCAATCCACCGACGCGCGACGTACAAACTTACCGATTATCAAGATCATCACATCGAGGAAGGCTTCTACGAGGAGGAGCTCAGTAAAGAAAAATACCCCGACGGCTACCTTGTGGAGAAAGTATTACGCAAACGAGGAAATCTGTTCTACGTGAAGTGGTTGGGTTTTAATAGTTCGCACAATAATTGGATAAATAAAACAGACATGTAATATACCATGTATGTATTTTCAGATTGACAATAAAAGATTTGATCATAGAAATATTTCCACATTTATTCCCCTTTATACAGACATGTGTCATACCCATTACTATGAAAATGATAATAATAATAATAATTTTTGGAATATTGCTGTGCTTCAAAGGAAAACAACTTCCAGTTTGATTTTATAAGATATTTATTGTTTTGTAATGGTACTCGTTGTACTGTGCTTATTTTGATGTGAAGTATCTCTCGGTTCGCTCGTCGTCCGTGTTCTCTGCTTTCCGACTAAGTAGTGAGTTTTCGTCGCAGCCGGTGTCATGTGCGCGCGGCGAAGAGGGGGGAGGGGGGGGGGGGGGGGGAGCGGGGGAAACAAACAGGACCGTGCACCAAGGGCGCCTTCATTCTAACACTCCCTCCCGCACTTGCGTCGGCTCTCGTTATTTCTTACCGCCTGTAACCAATATGGAAAACACAATTAAAATTTATTACTGGTTAACAATTATTCCCAATCCTTTCCGTTCGTTCGCGATTTCTCTCTTTCATTCATAATACTGCTAGCTAGTCGGTGATGCAGTTCAAATGAAAGTCGTTTTGTCATGATATCTGCTAGCTGTCCCTTTGAAGATATCTACTTGATTTCTACTATTTCGCGTTGAAGACATTCTCGGATGTAGGGTTCCTTGATCTCAGTCATATGCCTCAATTTTCCACTCCCATTCATCTTTGCGCTAGCTTCAGCTGCTTTATTGTTATGTTACGTCCGTGGGTAGAGTTTACTCCTGAGCGGAAGGAGTAACCTGGTTGGCTTCGCTTTTACGTTACAGTTCAACCGGAAATCAGGATGGGATTGAATAAACTGGAGTATGTTGATATGTCGTTTATAAGTTTATTCCGTAGAACATGAGATAGCGGTCGGAATGAGTTGTGTGTTGCGAAAAGATATATATGAAGGCGAGATGTGGAATTGTCGAGGGTCAGAATAGGAATGTCCCTCGAGACGTGAAACGGACGGGTGCAGAAGGTGTCACAAAGCTAGGAGTAGGGAATGGAATTTGAAGAGTAAGCGTGATAGTGAATAGCGTGAGACTACGTAGAGATAAGAGGACAGGACAGAACTGTGGGAGAGTTAGCGAGTAGGAAAAATAGAAAGACGTGGTATGTTGGACGTAACACCCCCCCCGTCAGAGGGAGCAAGAAGGTGGAAATGTGAAACATGATTTGTGCTTAAAATTAGTTTTACAATTATTCTTATTATAGGTAGTGTATGGTTTATATTCTGGGTTACGTATGAGCGTAAGGCATATAGTTATAATACTATGGTTACATAATGTTGTTTGAAGCTAGGCGCCTAGGGTTAATGCGCATGGAAGCGGGTTAGTACACTTAAGCCTAAACAACAATGATTTTTTTTTTTTTTTTGATATTATTAGCTGGGTATTAAGTAATACTATATTTTTTTTTTTTTTTTTTTTTGATATGTCGAGATACAGAGTCTGACCTATTTGTACAATGATATCGGTTATGAGTGTAGATATATTTTGGGTTAATTTTAAACTAAGGGTATAAGATCGTCACTACAATTATTTTAGTGCAGTAGTGTACACAAGTATTTATTTTATTTATGTCTGTTTGACAGCGCAACAGCAGATCTTGATAGCAATATAGTAAATGCCTATTTGTAATAAGGTTTTCGTAAGGTGGGTGGGTTTAAAGGAAGCGGAGGTGGTGTGTGACGAACTGCATGATGGGTTTCTACTTCGTTGGGAATGGGTAGGACAGAAGAAGTAGGTGGGTGAATAATATTCAGCTCGATTGGATTGTCATACCCTGTTTGTATGGCTCTAAATGTCTGGTTCGTCTTTATTGTTTTGCAATGTGTGCACAGAGTAATGACCTTGCCGAGGTATGAGTGACGGTAGAATAAGTATAGGGTTGCGAGAGATAGCAAACCAACACCGCTGTAAGTAAGAGTGTCTTTGATGTGCAACATATAGCGCTGTGTGCGGTGGTGTGTGCTGATATCAGTAGCTTGTTTTGCGATATCCTGCAGCGATAGTCCGGTATTAGCCAAGGCATGTACATCTATGTGCGAGGTTTTGTGGAGTGGGGGGATTGCAATTAAGGATAAGTCGGTGGAAATATTAAAATCAAGACTGAGGGATACTTGACTTAGATCCAAGGTAACTTTGGGGACGTAGGAGAGAGTCTCGGTAGATTGTGAGCGTTTCGAAGTTTTGAGAGTGACCTCAGAAGTACTAGCCGTACATAGGTCGTCTAGGGTGATAATGCCTGAACCGGAAAGTGTGACACGAGAGGTCTGGTCATTTGGGCAGAGAGTATGAAGAGTCTCAGGAGTGGAAGCTGAGAAAATCCAAGAATTAGATGTTGATAATTCCGTCCAGTAGGTTCCATCGAATGCGGTCAATCTGATATCACATTGTTTTGAAATTTTTCTGGACGGGTTCAGAAAAAGGTCTACCTCGCAGAGTTTGTGAGTCGACGGTCGGAAAAGCGGTTGTGTCAACTTACATGTGAATTTTCCTAAGGATAAAATGCATTTACTAAATTTGGATTCCGAGATTTGAAAGTACGACGCTCGGTTAAGTGCTATAGCTATGTAGTCGCTGCCAGGTTGAATGTAAGCGAATTTGTTATTTGCAGAGTCGTATGTCTGTCTAACGGGGACGGGAAGCAGTCGGTACAGGTCAAAAACCTCGGAGTTGAGCAACGGAATAGATATCACCTAAAGCAGTCTGGGTTCGTAATACGCTATGTCGATTTTAGAGATTCGAATCAGTTCTTCAGCGTAATTTGGATCCATTGGAATAGGAAACTCTATTTGTGGTCTGAGTGACTGGATATGTTTAAGACTGGAAATAATTAGTTGTGGTGATAGAATTTTAGGGTGGACGATACCTTTTTGAGCGAAGAGGATAGCGTTTACTAAGCTGGACAGGTCAAGTTCATACTCGTTCAAGTGTCGGTCCAGGTCAATTAGTCGGTTAAGTAAAGTCGTTCTGAAGGTATTGTTGGCGATTAAGGCTTTTGAAATAGCTGCATCAGTCGAGAGGGCCGTGAGTAATTTATGTTGTTCGCGGTCGTGGCTTATCATGCTGTCGATTTCTTTCCCGTAGACGCCCAACGTTGACTGTACGATATTTGTCTGTTTGTTAAGCAGGGATGCTAAGTGTCTACTGTCGTTGTACAAGTTGTCAATTTGTTGGTTAAAATATTCTCCGTCTTTTACGTCTAGCGTGCCGAATAAGGATTTTGATACGCTACCAATGAAATTAATCGCGCCTCGTGTTCCGCGATGGTGGGCTAATTTAGCAAGTTCGGAGTGAGTGGATTCGCCTGTGCGATGGCCAACTAAATATTCTATTCGATTTTGGTATAGTTTCATGGTTTTTATTCTATCAGCCAACATTTGAATATGGTCGCCGGTGTAACAGTAGTTTTTGGCGACAGAGCATTTACCTTCTATTATGGTTAAGAAATCTGATGCTTGGTCAAGTCGGTCGAATAAATATTGGAGGTCTATGTAGTTCAGCAAAGTCCATTCTTTGTTATATGTACGTAGGTCTTGCAATTGTTCGAAGAAGATTCCCGGGTTCTGATTCAGTTGCTTAATCGCGACGTTAGTCGAATCGTCTGTCGTGCTGTCGAGAGCACTGCACCTGCAACGATATGCAAGAGTATGAGACGTAATGTAACGCGATCGCAGGCAATATGGTAGCATGCTATTGTCGGTTGTACTGTAGTAGCTATTGAAGGGGTAATGTGGGATTTTACTATGTATGTGCGATTTTCAGTTTATTGAGATGAACTATTTTAGTTTTGTTTAGCGTGAGGTATATTTCGGCGTTAACGTCATCTATTATTCGTTTGATTACATACGGGCCTTTATAATGATCTTGGAATTTTGACCTTGTTTCGTTCAATAGGTAGACAGTTTGTCCTACTTCAAATCGTTGTGGGTTAATTGTTCTGTCGTAGTGTTCTTTACTTTTCTGTTTAGCTTGTTTCAGGTTCAACGCGGCGCGTTTACGGATGTCTGTGAGATTCGCTATTAGATCGAGGAGGAATGTATCGTATGTATGCGTGGATGTGTTGCTTAGTATCGCGTCTGTCGGTAGTTTAGCTTCCGAGCCGAAGATCAGCTGGTGAGGTGAATAATGTGTACTGTCGTGTTTTGCTGTATTATAGCAGAAAATGGCGAAACGTATGAATTCATCCCAGTCTTTACCTTCGTTGGTGTAATGTTTGATGTATTCGGTAATTACAAGGTGACTTCTTTCTAATGAGCCGTTTGATTGCGGTCTATAGGCGGTTGTTCGTAGTTGTTTAATTTTGAAGAGTTTACAAAGCTGTTTGATGACTGTGCTCATAAAATTCTGTCCTTGGTCTGTAAGTATTGCTCGAGGAGCACCGTAACGTGTAATGTATTCTTTTGCGAATGCTGCGCCTATAGTTTTGGCGGTGGCATCAGGTAAAGGGATGGCGTCCAGGAATTTTGTCAAATTGCATTGTATCGTCAAGAGATATTTGTTGTTCGATTTAGTAAGGGGTAGAGGTCCAACAATATCCAATGCCACTTTGTCAAAGGCTTCTGCGGGCGTGTCAGTGATTGCCATGGGTAATTTTGTTTTGATCCTGACTAGTTTTTTCCTCTGGCAACTGCCGCAAGATCTGATGATATTTTGAATTTGCTTTTTCATATTTGGCCAAAAATATTTTTCTCTTATTTTATTGAAAATTTTTGTAACACCTTGGTGTCCTCCGATCAGTGACTCGTGGTACTCTTTGATCATGTCTTCGCGTAATCGTTCGTCTGGTATAATTGTAGTATTTCTACAAAGTGTTACTCGAATGTCTGAATCCGCAAAAATGTGATAAATGAGTTTTTTAAAGATAGATCGTAGAATATCATCAACTCCTGGTCCTGACATGGGGAATGATATGGACCGAATGTCTAGTCCGGACAAGATAATCCTCAAGTTAACTAACGTGTAGAAAATGTCGTCAAGTCTGCCCGGGTCTGATTGACGTGGTTTCACTACGAGGGTAAATATGTATTTGTTGTTTTTCAACCGAGTTTTAATTACGTCGGATATTTCTGGATTCTGGTTTTGAAAAGATTCCATGCTTATTAGATTTCCGTCTATCAACTGTTTTTCTAGTCCTTCTGTCCAACCACAATTAGCTGATACGAAATGAGCGTAATTATCGCACAACATGAGAAGTCCGTCATTAGTTTCGGTTACGTTGGGTGTTGGTAATATGTCATTTTGATTTTGTATGAAGTAATCTAAGCAACAAAAGTTGTCATTGTCAATATGGGGGCGGTCCGGTTTTCGCTCTTCGGGATTGTCGCGACGTTGTGAGCCTAGAGGTGGTAGCATTGCCGTAGGTACAACGGAGGCATCGCTATCCGTGTCTCCAACAGCTGACTCCGGATCATGTGTCACGGAGTCACTCTCCGAGATATCAGTTGGGTAGCGCGAGGGAGTAGAAACCGGAGCATGTCTTGGAGCTGACCTAGTGCCGGTCCGACGCATTGGCCGACGAGTTAAAGGGGGAGCAGGGATTCTGGGTGTTGATGCGTCTGCTTCGGATTCAGAAGATGTCGAGTCATAAGTCGGGTTTTGATAATTACAAATGGTGATCGTTATGTCGGAGTCTTTAAATATGTAATGGATCATCCGATTAACAAGGTTCCAGTCTAACTTATCTAAGCCGCAGCCTAGTCTTGGAATCGAAAGCGATTTGACTTTGTCTTGTTCTAAGCAATTCTTTAGATTGACTAGGGTGTTGAACAGTGTCTCTTCAGTTGGTTTTTGGTAGTGGTATTTTTTGGTTACTAGATTGTAAATGAGGCGGTTACCATGTGGCAGTGTCAATACGGTCGTTACTTCAGGGTCTAGTTGTTGTAGTTGATCTCGGGTGATTATTTTCCTATTTATTAGTTGTCCCGCGACTCCTCGTGATGTCTTGCAGTCTGCCGAGATGCAGTGGGCTAGGTTATCTTGTCTGTCGAGGAGATTGGCGCGTATCTCTTGAATAAATTTACTATGCGTTAATGGTAGGTGGTTAAGATCTGTTACGAATTCCGTGAATCGAGGGGCGTAATTTCGTCCTTTACTGGTAGTGGCTTCGGGTGTCGGCTTATTCAGTGTGTCGGACTGATCTTCACGTATTTTAATACTACGACCTTGGGGCTTACCGGAGTTTTGGTTTGATTCAGATGAGGTGAGTGGTTGAATTCGTTCCGTAGTTTGCTTGATCGTTTCATCGACTACGATCGGTGCCTCCGTTGCGCTGCTATTGTCAGTCATACTGGCATTTGAGTCAGAGGTACCAGTAGAAGTCGAAGTGTCTTGTAATGCTTTGTTTCGTCTTCGTGGGGAAGGGTTGGTGGATTCATGTGCAGATTCATGCGCTCGTATTGGGTGCTGGTCTACATGTTTCATTCGCTTGTGAGCGCCGGTAGATGAAGATAGCGTATCCGGTTCGCGAGCACGTGTTGGGTGTTGGTGAGCTATTTTGGTGCGTTTGTGAGCGCTGGTAGACGAAGACAGCGTATCTGGTTCGCGAGCACGCGTTGGGTGTTGGTGAGCTACTTTGGCGCGCTTGTGGGCGTCAGTAGATGAGCATTCTGTATCGGGTCGTGGCCGTTTTGAGGTAATAGGTAGAATTCGGAAAGAGTCGACAGGTGGATTTCTGGAAAGCGCGTCGGCATTAGAGTTCGCTATTCCTTTTTTATGTTTTGTGACGTACGAATATTCTTCCAACTTCAGTCTCCAGTGCATTAAACGAGAAGTCGGGTCCCGTACGTTTTTGATCCACTTTAGTGGTTCGTGGTCTGTTACCAGAGTAAAGGTTCTACCGTAAAGATAAGGACGAAAATGTTTGACGGCGTAAACGACTGCTAAGAATTCTTTTTCGGACACCGAGTAATTGATTTCGGCCTTTTGTAACACCCTAGATGCATACGCGATTGGTAAATCCTCGCCATCTTTGTCTTGACTAAGTATTGCTCCTATTGCATACTTTGAAGCGTCGGTTGTTAGGACGAAGGGTTTTTCGAAGTCTGGATACTGCAGTATCGGTTCTCGACACAGACTATCGCGTAGTGTTTCGAACGCAAATTGATGTTCTGCTGTCCATAGGAAAGGGCTATTCTTCTTTAGCAAATTATTAATAGGTCTAGCAATTTTTGAAAGGTTAGGAATGAATCTTCGGTAGTAGCCTATCAAGCCTCAAAATTGTTTGATCTGTTTAGGATTCTTGGGAACTGGGTAGTTTTTTATTGCTGATATCTTCTCCGGATTAGGTTTCAATCCATTTTGAGTGATGACGTGACCTAGGTATGCTACTTCTTTACGCAAAAATTCACATTTATCTGGCTGCAGGGTTAGTCCTGCATCAGACAATCTCTTCATGAGTTTCCGAAATTTGGTTTCGTGTTCCTCCAAGGATCGGGAGTAAATGACTATATCATCCAAATAGACAAACATATCTGTACCCTGTAATCCCGATAGAACCTGATCCATTAGACGTTGAAAGGTGGATGGGGCATTTTTTAAGCCAAATGGCATTCTAGTATATTCGAAATGGCCGTGAGGAGTCGAAAAAGCGGTCTTTGCGCTGTGATCGGGATCCATTGGAATTTGGTGGAACCCAGAAGCCAGGTCGAACGTTGAGAAATATTTTGCGGAACCTAGCTGATCTAGGATATCGACGATATTTGGTAGCGGGTAAGCGTCGCCAATGGTTTTTTCATTTAATTTCCGGAAGTCAATGACCATTCGCCACTTCTTTTCGCCGCTAGCATCTGATTTCTTGGGGATGATCCAGACCGGAGAATTGTAAGGAGATGAAGAATGTGTGATAATGTTCTGATCAAGGAGTTTGGTCACTTGTTTTTGTATTTCGTCTTTGTGTACTCTTGGGTGTCTGTATTGTTTGGTATGAATTGGTGCGTCATTGGTAGTAGGGATCGTATGGCTGACTAAGTTTGTATGTCCCAGGGTGTCACCCGGGAGGAAAAATAAATGGTTGAATTCGATAGCAAGATTAACTATTAATTGTTTTTCTTCGTCGTTCAAATGATCCAATCGTAAGTTTTCTTTCAAAATCTCAAGGCGTCTCGAATCGTAATTTGGGGATGTGGGAAGAACGCGATTCTCGATCCTTTTTTGTTTTTCGTGTAAGACCTGTGCTAGTAAGACCTGTCCGCTGCTTGCAGTACTCGTATGCGTTAGGTGTGTTTTTGCACTGAGCGTGGCGGTGCTCGCGAGTTCATCGACTTCTTCTAGTGTTACGACTGGTCTTCTTATTTCCACAGCTGATTCGTTGGAATTTATTGCATAAACGTAAGCAAACCCTTGTTGGTTGGTAACCAGGGCCTGTCCCAGGAATATGTTAGCGCCTACTTCCAACTGTTCTATGAATCCCGTTTTTACAGAGGGATTCGAAATTTTTAGTGCAATCACCTGGGCCGTTCGTGGTGGTATCAATATGTAGTCTTCGTTTAGGAGTTTGAATGGTTTGCTAGTATTGTTCGGTATTATTTTTTCTGTATCGGAAGATATCGTTGCATTTTCGTTCCGTAAAAATATCGATCCTAAGATTCCGTCTTCTTGTATCGGAAACAGATCGTCGACTATATGGAATATATGAAGGTTGTCACCGATTCGAATGCTAGTTGTTCCTACTACTTTTATTGGCTCATGTATAGCACTGGTAACGTGGATCTGATCTTCGAGTAATTTACACGGAACACGCGGATGTATTGCTCCGAGTTTAATTATGTTTACATCAGCACCGGTGTCAACTATAAATGTGCTGGGTTGTCGTGTGAGTTCACCGGTGGTTATTCGAACCTTCGGTGTTTGTGTGACAGATGTTATGAGGATACGCGGTGGTGTTTTTGTGTTGGTTCTATGATTGTTAAAGGGAATAACGCCGGTTTCGCGAGAGATAAGGTAGTTGTTTTTGAAACAGATAGTCGCCTTTTCCGAACGTAAAAAGTCTGCACTCAGTATACCGTCTTCGATGATAGGGAAGGAGTTATCGACAAGATGGAATTCGTGGCGTGTATTAGCTAACTCGATGTAGAGACTTCCTATTGTTCTGATGGATTCTTCCGTTATCCCTGAAATCTGCCTAATGTCCGTCTTTGTGACGTGGACTCTTGGGTCGATTTTATCGATTTTTAACAAATTAATATTAGCGCCAGTATCTATTATTAGTGTCACGTACCCATTCAAAGACTGCGGGCATTGTGTTCGAATCTGTGGAGGGCCAGATTCTAATTGTACGGAGCTGACGTTTGGTTTGGACGCTGCTCCGGTTTGAGGGAGGTCGATGCGTCCGCGCGGCCGTCCGTGAACTCGTTTAAATGGTTCGCGTTGCCTGAATATTCGCGATGTTGTTTTGCTTCGTATGAAACTTCTGGGTGGATGCTTGTATCGCAATTCTCGTTCGAGTAGTCTTGTGTTACGTAATTAACCCTGAAGTTCGATCGTGAAGGATTTGGTGTGTTATACTGTTGTGAGCGTTGACTGTCATTTCGCGTCTGGTCTAACGGTTGGTTTGTCGGGTCTCTTGCTCGATATTGGGTATCGGGATTGTTCTGTTGTTGACGATTAGTGTTATTTTGGAAAACTCTTGAATCTTGTTGGAATTTTGGATTCTGGGGATATTGGGACCGATTTGAGCGGCACTTATCGTTTGAGTGGCCTTTGCGACCACACTGCGTGCAAGTTGTGTTGTTGCGCTGTCTCGTTCTGCACTCCTCTATACTATGACCTGCCTTCTTGCAGTATCTACACACTACTAATAGGGAAGGTTGTTCAGGACAATATTTGTCGATGTGATCGGTTAATTTACATATACTGCATTTTATATGGTTTTGTGTTTCGTAGTTAGTATCACGGTATGAGGCTAGTTTAAGTCTATCTGATAATAGTTTTTCAGTCTTGGTGGCCGTGTCTATAGCCATTTGTAGGGTTTGTGGATTCTCGTGAGCTACTCTTATTTCTAATTCGTCTAGTAATCCTTCGATAAATCTTAGTCTTGCGGTCTCTTTGATATTTTTATTCAGCACTTGAGCATCACTGATAGATTCTGAGGCATCTATTGATTCGCACGCTTGTCTTAACAGATGTTTTATTCTAGCACCGTAATCCAGAACACTCTCGTTTCGCCTCTGTGCCGATTGTGCGAGGTCTAGCTGGATATTTGGGAGGTGTTGTTTAGACGCGTAGGCCTGTTTTAGGCAGTATAGCAAATCTCGAAGAGAATCCGGATTATCTGACTCTATATATTTACTCGCGTCGCCTTCGATTTTCGTGCGAATGAGTGTGGAGAATAAATTCAGTTCTCTGGCTAAGACAGCTTGTTTTGCGCATTCTACTTTAGTTATGAATTCGGATACGGGCATATTAGTGCCATTGAACGTGGGAATCAGAGCTAATGCATCTTTAAGAGGCAGGTGTGGAAAAGTGCCTTCGGTAGCCATGTCGTAAATTTTAATCTAGGATTTGTCGACTTACAAAGTGAAGATGAAGAGGAGGAACGGAATAAAATGTTGCATTCTTCCGTGAGGATGTTGGTCCAGCGATTTCGTGTCTGTAGCCGGTGATGACGTCGGTGTGCGTTGTGTCGTACTAGAAGTCGTGAAGAATGAAGATGTCGTCGTAGTAGCAGCAGGAGATAGTCTTTCAGCAATATCGATTTGGAGATACGGATTTGTCTGTGACGTTCGTGTGAATCAGAGATCGTTGATTGCGTTAACGTAGAATATGGCTCTCAGAGTGTCTTCAACACTATCACACAGTGGTATTACTTTTTTATTAACATCACTGGGTTTGCACACTTCAGAACCGGTCTATCAGATGGCACTTCATGCGTAGCACACACGTAAAATTGTATCACTGGATTTCCGGAAAGCGAATCCCACCGCTGCCACCAATGTTACGTCCGTGGGTAGAGTTTACTCCTGAGCGGAAGGAGTAACCTGGTTGGCTTCGCTTTTACGTTACAGTTCAACCGGAAATCAGGATGGGATTGAATAAACTGGAGTATGTTGATATGTCGTTTATAAGTTTATTCCGTAGAACATGAGATAGCGGTCGGAATGAGTTGTGTGTTGCGAAAAGATATATATGAAGGCGAGATGTGGAATTGTCGAGTGTCAGAATAGGAATGTCCTTCGAGACGTGAAACGGACGGGTGCAGAAGGTGTCACAAAGCTAGGAGTAGGGAATGGAATTTGAAGAGTAAGCGTGATAGTGAATAGCGTGAGACTACGTAGAGATAAGAGGACAGGACAGAACTGTGGGAGAGTTAGCGAGTAGGAAAAATAGAAAGACGTGGTATGTTGGACGTAACAGTTACACCAAAATGTGATCGGGCAGAAGGAGTCACTGAGGATCAGCTTCAAGGAATTGTCCAATGCAATCAGTTCTTGGCATGCTTCGCTCATGGTGACATACTCCGCTTGACATGTCGACAAAGCGACATACGATTGCTTGTGCGTCTTCCAAGCTACAGCGTCCCCGTACAACCTTACGACATAGCCACTGGTCGTAAGAGACCCCTTGCAGTCAGCAAAGCTCGCGTCTGAGTAAGCTTCCATATCGATCCGATTTCCAACGAAAGTTAATCCCAGACTCTTTGTTCCTTTGAGGTATCTGAATACCCGTTTGACCATTTGCCATTCATTGTCTGTTGGATTTATCAGGTGTCCACTTGACACATTTACCGAGTGCATTATGTCTGGTCTCGTAACATTAGCCAGATACAGAAGACTCCGTATCGCTTCGCGGTATAGGCTGTTTTCTACTGGCTTGCTCTCGTTAATTTCTTCTCGTGATTTCCGTTCCTTGTTTGCCACCTGCGTGGTAACCATCGGAGTACGTTGCGTATGCATGTCTTCGAATTCAAATCTCTTCAGGATCTTTGTAGTATACATCTCCTGCTTGAGGAGAATCTCTTGTTTTTCTCTCGTTCTTTCGACCTCGATTCCCAAGAACGTTTTCGGAGTACCGAATTCTGTGATTTTAAATTCTTTTTTAAGTACTGTCTTGACCTTGAGCATCCTTTTCTCGTCGTTACTTGCCACTAGCATGTTGTCAACGTACAGTAGCAGAACCAGGAATTTGCTTCCTTCTCGCCGCGTGAAAAGGCAAGGCTCTGTATCATGCGACATCAATCCAGCTCGTTTTGCTACTTCGGTGAATCGAATACCGTTTGGGACTGATGCGTAATCCATACAATGCTCTTTGCAATTTGCATACTTTTGTACGCCGTGTTATCTCGTCATGTTCTGTGCCCTCCGGGATCTCCATGTAGATATCCTTATCTATTGTTCCATATAAAAATACAGTTTTTACATCAAGTTGAACGACATCTAGATCGTATTTGTTGATGATGGCAAATACAGATCTCACCAGAGCTAAACGAGAGACTGGTGCATACGTTTCTGTGAGATCATACGTTTTAAGATCCTTAAAGCCTCTCATGACGAGACTAGCTTTATATTTTGTATGGCCGCCTGTTTCGGTTTTTCTTTTAAAAACTCATTTTGAGTCTATCACGTTGGGTTTTTTATAATGTAACGTTCTTTGACGTCACGGAAATAAATATGGATCCGCGAGTTTAATTATCAAGTCAAAAATCAAGAGCGTGAATAAAATGTTGTGAAAATGCTTTAATTGCATAATATGTGTTTCTCGTTTCAAGTCTGAAACAAGACTGTTTTTACAATAATGTTGGTTGACGCAGCAACCTTATTCTTTTGAAAGACATAAGAGGTTTATAAACGTCTTTTATCTATGACGACTACTAGATCATTAAAGAGGGGGCAAAACGGGTGATTTCACCCTTTGTAACAATATTTTGACTCGATATCCGCTTTGTCAACCAGTGTCCAGACTTTATTCTCTTTCATAGAGGCCAATTCCTCATTGATCGCCTTTTGCCATTCAGCCTTTTTCCTCGTTTACATAGCTTCTTGATACGAGGATGGATGTTGGTTGATTTCGGCCTACAGAGCGTGATAGCTCGGGTCGTCTATTTCGCTCCTCACATCAGATATCTGTACTTTTCCCGTTTCATTCAACTCTTCGTACGCAACCGCATCGTCGTCTCCTTTCGTTTTCTTAGACATCGCGTTTTCAGGATTAATCGGATTTTTCCGTGGTCTAGCTCGCTTTCTTTTGACCTCTCCCTCCGGTTTTGAAAATTCTGATTAATTTTCTCTCGTTTCTTGATCGAATTCAATAAACCAATTCTCTCTGTTGACTTCAACAGATTCGAACTCCCAGTCCTTAATGATTTGTTTCCGGTATTTATCCCCATAAACAAGTTTCTCGTTGAAGCGTACGTCTCTACTCTCGTAAAATTTTCCTTCTGCAGGTCTGAGCAAAATGAATCCAGAAAGAGTGTACGCTACAAGAATCGCTCGTTTCCCGATGCTCCCGAATTTCGGTCCCGTGTTTCTTTGGACTTTCATGTAAGCCAGACATACGAACCGTTTCAACTGAAAGATATCGAAACTCTCCTCGGGTGCAAATTTCTGGATAGGTATCTTCATATTGATAGACTTATGCAGGGTCCTGTTGTATGTATATGTGGCTGCTCCGAGCGCCAGATCCTACATATTTTCAGGAAGTTTCGAATCATTAATAAACGAACGCGCCTTTTTCTGGATCGTCTCATTGAATCGTTCTGCCGTTCCATTGTGCTCGGGCGTGTACGGAGTAGATAGTCGGGATTCGGCTCCGATTTTATTGAGGATTTCGATTGTGTCCTCCGGTAAATTCGGTCCCTTGGTCAGATTGCAAGTAGCAAACCTTCGCATTGTAACCCAAAAGATTTCTTGCACTCTTGATGAACACCTCTAGGCATTCCCCGGTTTCACTTTTCGTTTTCATAGGATAGGCCATCGCTAGTCTCGAGTGGTCGTCTATAAATACCGAAATCAATCGATAACCCTTCGGATGAGTCTTAGGACTTATAGGTCCCATCGTATCAGAATGTATTCTCTCCAATGGTTTTACCGCTCGTTCTCTCGTTTTGTTGAAGGGTAGTTTATTAAATTTCGCTATCATGCAAATTTCACATGCCTTGATCGATTCATCGAATTTTGCGCTATACAAACTTTTATTTTCCGGAAATCTCCTTTGTAAAGACTTCAGGTAATCTATAGATGCGTGTCTCAGTCTTACGTGCCACAATAAAGCCTTATTCTTGTCCAAAAATTTCTCATACCTGTCGTTGAACGGTGTTTCATCGCTCCTAAATTCTTCAGACTGAATATCCTCAACATTGCCGAGTTTTCGATCCCACATCGATAGATCGAAGTTGAAATTCTGATTACTCGGGGCAACTATTTCGCATATAATTTCCTGACTGTCGAGATTTGTCTTTTCGTTTTCCGGTCGCTCGTCTCCGGTACTTCAATCAAAGAAATCTTTTCTGTTTCAGTAGCCTTCTTCTGAGCCTCAAACTTGATCGATTTTGGATTTTCGTCTATTTGTATATTATCCTTTGCTGTCGCCATGCTCCGAGTCATATATCTAGGTTCGTTTTATGAGCTTTCTGTTATTAAATATGCTACTGCTCTCTTCGTTTTACTCTCGTTCGAACATGGGAATTTACCTCTCGTTTTGTCTACTTCTAGCTCAATTTTCCAGAAGGGTTTCTGATAGATTTCCTTGATAAGCGACTCGTGTGACGTAGGATCAAACATATCCATTTGTCGGTTATCCAAGTAAATGCTTAGTCTAATATCCGCGAATTTTCATAGAGATAAGAGATTCTCAGATAAGGCTTTGGCACATATAACATTTTCTAAGCTCATGGACTCGACATTATTTAACTTGACTTCTACCGTTCCAACTCCCTCTATACTACTGTTATGTATTTTATTCTTTTGTCATGTTTATGGAATTGTCAAATACCTACCTATACCCTCCATTAACAAGCTTTCTATCCTTATCGATTACTACAAACCCATATTCGTCTCCGTTCCAGTATGTCATACAAAAGTATTTTATTGGTGTTCACATGAATTTGTACACATGTCTCAGGTTCATCTGGCCCAGCTTGAATAAGACCAGCAAGTTGGTGATGTCGCGCACAAGATGCTTTGGGATTCGAGCGTATGTCTGACAAAGATAGAAGCACTCGACGTCATGGTGTGTACCTATACAGAAGTATGCGCGTATGATGTCCTGCTTCTCACACGCTACATCACCGAATATGATAATTGAGTGAGGTTGCATCTCGTTCGGTGCAACAACGTGCTGATGCTCGTTAGAGAGAAAGTACTCGACACCGTCGACACTTTCTAGCACTTAACTCAGAAACTTATATTTCTGTTGATTGCAACGATTGAGGTATTTCAAGTAAACGTACAAGTTTTGAAACCTCGTTTGGATGCGTTATGAGCGCAAATAATGCGTTGGTTTTACCACGTTTAGATGGTCCGCAGAATACCGCACGTACACTACTCAGTAACACTTTACTATAGCGTTTTATCTGTTTTGCACTCTGTTGCGTAAATTTGTCAGAGTTCACCACCGGCAGCTTGGTTGATTGTGTTTCAAACCTCATCTCGGACGTAATTGGCTGCATTTTTTACAGATCGATTGTTAATAAGAACTTTTCCTCAGTCGCAGAGTGGACATGATTGTGCCCACATACGATGGTAAGCGATCCTCGAAAAAGCTATCAAGTGGGATAGGTTTGGTAACTAGCATCATCAACAAACTCCCGATCGAGTTGCATGTTCCCGGTTACTAATACAGAAGCAATTCCGGTATCAATCCTCTCGACGCAGCGTGTACGAAACACGATATAGCGTATTCGAAAAATTGCGAGAACCTCAAAGCTAGAAGCGCTGCAAATAAAATATTGGCGGAGAAAGCCTGGAAACAGATTTTCGCAAGGGACACAAATTTGGGTGAAAAAGCAACCACTTGGGCTGTAGCTAACACGATGCAAGTAAAAAAAACAAAGTTAGGCAGGGGGCGTCAAGTCAAAAACCTCAGAACGTTTTCTTGAACAAAATCTTGCGCGCGGCAAAACAGTCTGAGATTCAGAGCCATTACAAGAAGACAAGCAATAAGTCTGCACTCAAAGGTGCTCGAGAAGCTGTGAAAAAAGAAGGCGGTGAACATAACGTCTGATCACCACGCGTCCTACAGGTTCCCTTAAAAGTTGACGGATTTCTACCTTTTCTTATACCTACTTTTGCCAGTATCAGTGCTACGAGTGCATTAGCGTGGGGTGCTGCGGGTATTCGCTGGATGCGAAGTAGGTGGTGGGAGAACTGGAATCGATCGCAGCGCGCGCCGTGACCAAAAAAGACACTTCAAGCGGACAAACTCACACTATTTACCTGTGAAATTGACGTATTCTTGCATTATTAAGCAAAAATAAATATGCTTCACGAAACCTGCTGCATAGTGAATAATGCAAGAATAATGGCAGAAATAGTAATCACAAATTCTATAAATTTCCACAAGCAAGTTGGAAACGAAAACAATGAATGAAATGGATAAAAGCTGTCAAGAGAAAAAAGTAAGTAAGCTAACCTATAAAGCACAAGGTTAAAGTTTGCATCGTTGGAATGTAACGAAATTTGACCAAAAACAAAAAACGTAAATCAACTAAAAATTATCCCGCTCGGCACAAAAAGTGATCACAACGCAAAAAAATACATACTGGCCCTGTATGATGGTAAAGGATGAACTTGATATTAATTTAGATGTGCATTTTTTTCGACAAATTTCATTGCATTCCAACAATGTCAACTTCAACGTTATTATAAGGCAACATTTTTAATATTATATTTTGTACGTTGTAGCAAGTAGCATGTGAGAATGGTTCAGTTATTATAATTTATTTGTTGTTCTACTTCAGTGCCGATGGATCGCCATGGTACCTAAAGCCACATTTGGATTTGCAGTGCACACTTCATTGGAGGCAAAAAACCTGATGAACAGGACAGTCCTAGTTGCACACCAAAAATATTTCCTGATATATACACCTCTGCAAGGGTTGATGAAAATTTAGCCACGTCAAGGTACAAAGGATTCATGGAACACAGAAACAAGAAAGAAAAAAATGCGGCAATTGTACTTAATATTGATGACAAATCAAGTGAATTTGAAATAATGGAAAATACTCAAAGCTCAAAAATTGGTAAAGAATGCCAAATTGAAATATTTTTGAATGTCGAAAATAAAGGAAAAACACTCATTTGTACTAGATCTATATTTTGCGTCAAAGAAACATGTGACGCTGAGGTTCAAACTGAAATATCAAGCAATTCGAAAATTATCAAGTGCCACAAGAAGACGAAACACCAAGGATGTAATACTGTTGAATAGATTCACGCTGATCAAGCAACCGCAACAGAAAATAAATATTTTATTGGGTTCCGATCACTTAGGGAAGATGAGGAACTCATTAATCTTGCTGGTGTTACCCTTGACAACTTTCGTTTTTTATTAAAATGAACTTCGGAAAATCACAAGTATATGGTTGCCAAAGAAGACAGACTTCTTATTTTTCTGATGCAAATGAAATTTGGTATGACATTTTCAGCGCTGAGTGTTTTGTTTGGTGTACACGGAACAACAATATCAAGAATATTCTATTTGTGTCTTGGAGAATTAGCGACTGCAACATCTAATTTAGTTTTTTGGCCCAGTAAAAGTGTTGTACAAAGAACAATGCCGGACTGCTTTCGTCTAAATTACACCAACACTCGAGTAATTATTGATTGTACGGAGTTTCAAATAGAAGTGCCATCTACAGTTTATAATCGTGTGTGGCGCTATTCACACTACAAAAAGGGTTTTACCGCAAAGGTGCTCATAGGTATTACACCAGGAGGCTTTATTTCATTTAAATCTAAAGTAGCCGGTGGAAGGAAAAGCGATTCGCAAATAACATTTCAATCAGGATTGGTTGATTATTTGGAAAATGGCGTCATTGTTTTGGCTGACAAAGGATTTCCACAAATAAAAATAAATTTTAGATGAAAGTGGGAAAGAAATAGCAATAATTATGCCACCTTTTCTAAGGGATAATACAGAATTTTCAAGAGATGAGACAGATGCTACTTACAATATAACTAGGGTCAGGATACATATTGAAAGGATCATGCAACGGCTGAGACTCTATCAAATATTGAATAAAATTCCTCAAAACTTGTTTTGCCATATTGATGGTATTTTGCATATTTGCTGTGTATTAGTAAATCTGCAGTCCCCAATATTTTCAAAAAAATGCGCCAGTGTATGATTTTTGGGATTTTTTCCTGAATTTTCATTACGATTCCAAGAATAGCATTTGAATTACTAATTAATAAAAAATTCCATAGTGATAAATGTGTATTGCGATAACAGTTTATTTTTATTTAAGAACACAACGATAGCCTAATTAGTACATAAAGTGTTATATAAATAATGTGAACAACGTTATTAATTACTCTTATTAATTACATGTCACAATCACTAATAAATTTTGAATGTTGAACAGCATTAATCGCCTAGGTTTATAATTCTTCTTAGAATTAACTAATATCATAATAATAGAAAATATTCTGAAGTTCTTACATGAGATCATAAGAAATTTTGTTCCTTTTTTTTAAATTACCAGTACTTATTGCTAATTTGGCGGAAAATTAAATGAATATCACAAATGTTGGGTGCCCATGTACTGATTTAAGTTTTCAGTGTTACTGTAAACATAAATTATTTACGTCCTCACCAGTAAAACTGCGCTTTGGCTGAGTCTGTTTATTATTATTCTTTTCATTTATTTCCTCATTACCAATAGTCACATACAAAAGTAGTAAATAATGTTCAAAATGAAATTCTTCACTTTTCAAAATGACATCTTTTATAAAATCTTTATCTCTGTCTACTCTGACTGAGCAACTATCGTTTTCCACTGGAAAATACATGAAGAGATCGCACATTGTCATAGCAGTAACATACATTTGTACTTGGATTTGGGTGTAATATGAGTGTTTTTTTTTAATTCCACGTTACCATTTACAAACTCCAGAAACTGCACATTCCAAAGTTCACTGGCAAAATCCACAATAGATTTTTTCTGGCCAGATATCGGACATTTAAATTCTACCAACTTTCTAATACATTCACCGTGTATGATAACTCCGTCTATACGTGTGCATAGCCAAGGCTGAATTTTGCTTACAATAACTCTAACTTTTATCACACGACAGTCATGAACGTTTTGGTATTGTTCTAGCGCGTGACTTTCATAATTTTTACCATAACAAGTGGCCTCACAATTAATTAATTTCGGGAACAGCATATTATGCACCACACTATCAATTGATTTTGTTTCTCGTACTTTTATATTATGTACATTGATACTGGACCAGATTCCTCATCTCCTGGCCATATACCACTCTTACACTTCGACTGTTCGATACTTTTACAACATAAATAAAAAATGCTCTCATCTTCCATTACAATATTTGCCTCATAAAACTCTTTCAGATTTTGGTTCATTTTCATCTCATCACTTTTATAAACTTCAAACTCTTTTTTAAAAATACAAGAGTTTTTGCGACATTCAACACAATCTTCTACTTGCAAATTAATCTCAACCTGGTCAACTAAACTTTTAACAACTTTGGTAAGACATTCGTCATTTTCTTCCGTATTAAAAGTCGAAGCAACAGCTTTCATTATTAACTTTAATGCTGACTCTCCCTTCAATTCCGAAACATCTATTGGCATAGGATCACACTTGATTTTTTTCTGGCGTCGAATACATTTCTTCAAAGTATTTTCCTTTGTAGTACTTTTCATGGGCGAACTGTCTGGCACTAGGTCTACCCCATTGCTGCTCTTTACTGGTTTTGGAGAAGCTATCTTCGTGGTTGATGTAGTAAATCAGAGCCGCAATATGCTTACATCTACCACTCTGATAGTACACGCAATTACATTTTCCACTCGTAACATAAGGACTAGAATCAATCTGTAAAAAAATTAAATTATTTCTTTGCGTTCTGTTACATTGAAACGGATCATACGTATGCACTACGTCAAAGATTGCGAAAAAAACAGCTTACATTCAAGGATGTTATGTATGACGTCGATGTCACTAAAGTTTGACGAATTACACGAGCTTCGATGGTATAGCTCATATGATCATGTCGTATTTCTTTCACGTCTTGGCCATGTTGAGTAAAAAACTAATTTTTTTCCTTTTATTGCAGTTTGTGGTTGGAAAGCGACGTCGTATGTAACTGCTCCGAATTCAGTTTTGATAATTAATTTGGCCATGTGTAATTGAAAATAAAAAAAAAATACATTTTTAACGGCACTACAGTCCTAAATAATATAATCTGAAATATATATGAATTGTGTTATTTAATTAAATTTGTTTATTTCATTACTTACTTCTCGCGAAGACATTCATGTCAAAGTTTGCCGCAGGTACACCACTAGTTTCAGGTTAGGAAACGGTGTCGTGTGTGATTGCCTGAAAACCTGTTTTGATTATTAATTTTACCATTTTAGACGGAAAATAAAAAAAGGTCAACATTGTTATCGACGCTATAGACTCACATAATCGTATAGAATATATGTAAGTTACGATGTTTCATTGAAATTATTTGTTTATGTACTTACTTCTCGTAAAGATCGCAGTTTCCAGCAGTGTTGCTAGACTGAAATTCTTTGCGGTATTAAATGGCGCTACTAAACGTACCAGAATGGAAAATTTTGTACAAGAAATTTAATACTATAAGAAATTGAGATAGAGCACCTGCGGCTAGTTTCTCGTGCTGTCGAGCTGCAATAGTGCCACCCAACTCCGTGATGCCACCTATAAGTTTACAGGTTAACCGATATGGAATACAACCATGGACGGTCAACGTCCCTGACTGTGTCACACTTACTCTAGTTGGAAAGGACGCATTTAAATGGCTAGTGAGCTGGCCTAGTTGAAAAAACAAATTTTTAACGCAATTACAAAAACGTACTAGATAGGAAAAAGTCGAATCAGCGTACTAGATTTCCCTGAATCCTACTAGATCTTGTTCAATTGTACAAGACTAGCAACACTAGTTTCTAGTCCGCCCTAATTGTAACCGCTAGCTGGCGCTATCATTGCTCAGCCAGCGAACAGTGAAGGCAGTAAACGATGCGAGCGCGGCTAAACAGCAATTGTAGGAAAGTAAACGGCATAACAAAATGATGAAAGTGATCGCCTTAGGTGAATGTCTCCATCTTAAACCGTAAAAGAAGGGTTTCGGTCTTCATCTTTCAAAAAACTAAGTGCGAAGCTACCACGCTGAGTGTTGAGCAACTGGGATTTGCTGAAGTATGCAAAAATCATAAACATTCCATACCCCCGAGGTGTTTTTATGCGCAACGAAATGCCCAAAAACGGACGGCGTGAAGACGAGGCAGCTGTCGTCAATCTTGACGATGTGGATGGCCCCGGGACACTCTGGGTTGCATACAAGAAACGCGGCAACTATGTTGTATATTTCAACAGTTTCGGACATCTTCAATCTCCGTCAGTCCTCGTCAAATATCTCGGTGTTGGTAGCGTTAAGTATGACGATGAAAGATATCAGGATTACGATACATTCGATTGGAGACACTGATGTCCGAAATTTCCAAGGAATGATCTATATGAATACGTCACGTAATTCAATGACGTCAGGCCAACACTTGCAGTCGTGAATGATTCGTTTACGTTAACGATATCCGGAACGTCTTTGATTCTCGAAGCGCAATATTTTTCTTCGACCGAACTTGCTCTGAACAAAAATTAAACATGCTTTTCATTCACATTCCGATCACCGTTGAGACCAAGGATCACATACCGCTTCGGTGAGTCGATCAGGACGGAGACCTGGTCAATTTTCGTAGAGAAGTCATAAATGTGAGACTGCACATCAAATCGCAATAAAAGATAGGTATTATACATAACAGATTACCCAAAAAGAGTTATGTTAATGAGTCAGCATGTCTCGATCACGTCAGTCATCGAATCGATCGATTCCAGAACCGCTAACACGTCGAAACGAAGACTACCTGATAGCTGTGGAACTCAAAGTGACACCTTTTGGAAAAGGAATTTCCGACATGTGAAACTACGATTGTGCTGTTCCGTTGTCTGCTACTTGTCATGAAGGAGGAAATCTTGAGCATTCGAACGCCTGTCATTTTTGACGAATAAATCGCGCACCAAGAAATACATACACACAAACCGTACGCGT
The DNA here is from genome assembly GCF_021901495.1 of Neodiprion virginianus. Lineage (NCBI taxonomy): Eukaryota > Metazoa > Arthropoda > Insecta > Hymenoptera > Diprionidae > Neodiprion > Neodiprion virginianus. The sequence goes on from NC_060877.1 coordinate 17,622,974, forward strand.
CGGAAACTTTCAACAACAGCGATGAGTTTCGAATCACCGTTCAACATCAGGATTTGTGCATTCTATCGAGCAAGAGTTCGCTGCATATCTCGGGAAAATTGGTCAAATTGGACGGCACTGCAGCAGCGATCACAACCCTAGTCAATAACGCTATCTACCATTTGTTCGAAGATGTACGGCACGAACTAAACGCTGTAGAGATTGATAAATGCAAAAACGTCGGTCTGATCAGCCTGCTGAATGGTTTTGCGTCGCTCAACCCTGGTCAGAGTTAATTTATGGCAAATTCTGAATAGCTCGATGTTCAGGAAACGAAAAAATTAACTGATGCCGATGGCAACTTCGATGTAGTTATTCCCTTGAGCATGATATTGGGCTTCGCTGAAGACTATCGCAAGATCATAGTTAACGCAAAACATGATCTGATTCTTACAAAATCAAAAAGTGATTCAAATGCCATTGTTCAAAATCAAGAACGAAGACTTCAGAATCGTGATCGCTCAAGTGGAATGGTTAGTACCGTATGTAAAGCTCTCGAATCAACGAAAAATCGCACTGTTGAATTTTATCAAGAAAACTACATCTGTCTCCATGAGCTTCCGCAGCTTGGAGTTCTACGAATATCCGTTGCTATCGGCAATCACGAAACACGTTTGGACTGTGAAAACGTCCACCCACTTGGAGAAACCACGATTTGTGATGCTCGGCTTTCAAATGAATCGAAAAACCGAGCCCGCAAAAATGCCAGTCATCTTGATCACTGCAACATCACTGACGTCAAGCTCTCCTTGAAGTCCGAGTATTATCTGTACGGTAACCTGAGCTCAGACATGAGTGGCAATCGCTTTACATTGCTGTACGAGATATTCGCAAACTTTCAAGCCACCTATTACGGCAAAGAACTCGATCCTTTGTTGACGAAGAGCGAATTTCCAGAGTACGAACCTTTGATTTTCATCGACTGTTCGATACAATATGAGGCTCTGAAATCGAGACCAGTAAATATTCGTATAAAATTTGAAGTTAGAAATAACTTTTCTACTGGTACATCTGCCTACTACTTGATTTCACATGAACTTACAATTAAATATAATTTTCTGAGTGGTAGGGTGAGGAAATCGCTACAAGAACTTTGAAGGTTGCGACAGTCGATTCAGTATTTTTCACGATGGAGTTCATAGTCGACGTACAAGAATTCAGAAGATCGGATCCCGGTTTTACACCATGAGAGTTGGCAGTTGTGTCACTGAACGCAGATACTAACCTGTCGATTTTTCTCTTAAAACCTCTGTACAATTGTAATTCTTTACTCGCTCCATTTAAAAGCGAAAATTTGTGGTTTGTAACGGAATTATCACGGACTATCCTGGGAAGGTGGCGATTCACTTTTTCAGAAGCTTGAATTCACCTTCGAATGCGTGTCGCTGAGTGATGCTTCAACAACTGAAAAAGCTGATCAAATTAGGATATTTGCTATGTTCCAGTTCTTTAACATCAATTTCATTTTAATTGCCTAAAACTGCAATAGCTACTGTAACTACAACACAAAGTGCAATGACTGGAGCAAGATCAGATAATGCTAGTTTCTGTACTTCGGCTCAATCATCTCTAAAAAACCTGTCAATATTGCGTCAGCATCTGGTACAGTCTTGTTAGTTGCGTCAACGTCTGGTACAGTTGTTCCAATTGCGGCCACGTCTCGCGTAGTTATTCCAATTGCATCGACATCTAGAAAAATTGTTTCAACTGCATCAACATCTGATGCAGTTACCCCAAGTGCATTGTCATCTACGATAGTTGTTTCAAATTTATCAACATCTGATTCACCATACATTATGTGCTTCTAGAACCTTAACGAGTACCGCATCTCATTCAACTGTTAATAATATAATTTTAGGATTTATTATTTTTGAAGGCAGACAAGGGTAACACGAACGTCGTTTCAAATAATCAAACTTATGAGGAAAACATGTTACATAAACTCTCCAACAACAATACCTATAAAGCTGTTAGATTTGATCTTACGTGTACCCTACAACAGGAAGTTAAAAAATTAACGATGGATTGGTTCAAAGGTAAACACATTTCTGATCAACTTGGACGGCAAATTTCAAAAACTGATTGTGTACCACCTAGAGGTTATGGGTTACCTAAAATTCATTCAAATCATAGTTTCTTTCATAGATAGTCCCACCATCAATCTAGCTCGCTTACTTAGTAAATGAATTGGCAATAACATTCTCCCTCCTGCTTCACGTGTCAAAGACAGTTTTGCTCTTGTTAATGCTATCAAGAACTTTCTTCTTCTATCTGACTATGTGTTGGTTTCGTTAGATGTAGTGTCATTGTTTACCAACGTTCCACAAAATTTAGCAATTAACGCGGTGAAGCAGCGTTGGCATCAGTTGGTAGACAAGGTTCCTGTTCCACTCAACGAACTTATCAAAGCATTACATATTTGTTTTAAGACTGCCATTTTTAAATTTAATAATAACAACTAAGCTCAAACCTTTGGTTTACCTATGGGCTCGCCGCTCTCTCCAATTTTGTCGGATTTGGTTATGGATGATCTCGAACAACATTGTTTAAAAAAACTGAACTTTGAGCTTCTTTTCTACTTCAGATATGTAGATGATATAATCATTGCGGTCCCTTCTGCTAAAGTTGACGAAATGCTATCTGTTTTTAATCGATTCCATCCGGGATTACAATTCACCTCCGAAATAGAGTGCAATCGTCGAATTAGCTTTTTGGATGTTTTGATCATTAATGATAACCAGCTCATAAAAATTGACTGGTTCCATAAGGTCACCTGGTCATAAAGGTACCTAAATTTTCATTCTCACTATCCCATATCTTACAAAATTGGAACGATTTATTGTTTGGTTGATAGAGCGATTCGACTATGCAGTATTGAATTTCATAACAAAAAGATGTCCTTGATTCATCAGGTACTACGTAATAACAACTATCCAACTCCGCTTAACAAACATATACATAGTGAATACAATTTCATTTTGTCGGCGATCAGTTCTAACCACAACAATGATGTATCTGTTGCACAAGTTGATCAGAAAAAGTTTATTTCTATCCCATATGTTGCTGGCCTGTTCGAGTCTCTCAACAGAATTTTCTCCAAGTATAAAATCCACATTTTTAGAACCCCCTCCCCCCTGATGTGACGTCACAAATTTTTCAAACTTATCCATTTATTTAAAAATAATCAAAAGGAAACAGTTATTTTCGTTTTTTTCTTATTTTTATCAAATAATCTTTAATAAAATCAACATAGAGTCAAATATTTATGATAACAGAAAGAAGAAACGACTAGTTAGAAACAAAAAGCGATTAATTATGTTAATTGAAGATAAAAAACTTAATCGTCTTGTGTCAATGGACTTTGGACCCACTCCTTTTTATGAGCTATTATTGGAGAATCAGGCACTTTATTTTCATTTATTATTAATAAAAATATCGAACAAGTTGAAAAATTTTTAAAATTTTCCAATCATATATAAATTTCGTGTTTTAGTATTTTAAATTTTAACATGTGACGTCCCAAAGCTTTTGACCTCCCCCCTCCCCGCCCCTTGTCAAACTATGTCACATTACGATGATAACGATGAATATCAAAATATACTACCTGTTGTTAGTGACAGTGAGGACAGTGAGAGCGAAGATTAGAGAACAGTTTTATTCCGCTGATTCATGGCTCTAATACACCTACCTATTATTTTGAGTATTTTAAAATACCTGCTACTATTGTAAAAAACGTGTCTTAATATATAGAAGTACGTGTCTTGAAGTTAAACTTCATCACGTATTTTTCTTCTTTTTCCAGTTTTCCCTCCCTCTTCGTCGTATGTCATTCGTGTATGTACATACATGTATGTAATGTATATGCGTGTGTGTAGAGGATTAGTAAGTAAACTTCAGGGTGTTGCCTATGCCTCGAAGAGCGCGCGCGAACAGAGACTCACGATTTTCCTTCTCATTACCTCATTTTTGAAGATAATTATGTTCTTAAGGCGTCATTTTGAAGATAAAGAATAGATCTGTGTCGTCTGTTTTTCCGAATTTTCGATTTCGCTTTCAGATTTGCGAAAAACGTACTTGAAAGTACGTTATCTTTGAAGTGAGACACAGCGGACAGTGAATTTTTTTTTCGAAATTCGGCAAAACAGGCGACACAGATCTATTCTTTATCTTCAAAATGACTACCTAAGAACCAAATTATTTTCAAAAATGAGGAAATGAGAAGGAAAATCACGAAGCATAAGACAGCAAATTTTTCGCGCAAAAGGCGGGCGCCTGCTAGCGCCACGACCGCGTTGGCCGGCGACCATGCAAATTGCAGGCGAGGAGAGTAGACTCAAACTCCTCCCACTACAATTCCCCTTCTTCGAATCCTCGTCGCTCGGCACGTGGATAGTGTTCCGCGCTTTTATTTTTGTTCGTGTTTTTCTACAGTGTTTTTCATTATTTCGAGTCGGTATTTATTCCCGCAATGGCTAAGAAGAGAAGGAACCTGTCTTTGAAGAAGAAGATAGAGACCCGGCATAAAGATTTTGGCAAATTTCAGGAAAAAATTAGATAAATCGAATTATTTATATGATTGATGTCGCATCCTCTCCGACTTCGAGATTCAATCACTTGAGTACGAATAATCGCAGGGCTCTAATCTAAGAAGGTACTTTCAAGAGCCGATATTGCTGTTCATAATAGCAGTATAAATTCATTCTCAAGTTTTTAATACATACGAAAATATAAACTAGAATGCGTTGTAACGTGTGGTACTAGCCCAGTTTGCATTAGTCGCTAAAATATGTCATCAATTTGTTACGTGTTCAGATTGAATGATCCAAATCACTATTCGGCAATTTGCATTAGTGTTTACACTTTGTCGATCATAAGAAATATTCTCATCACTTATCGTGACTACCTAAGTACCCAAAGTAAAATGACAAGGTATCTGGCAGAATTTTCCATACGAAGTGAATACAGCGCGTACGTATTAGGCCACTAAAATACACGCGTTTTGTTTTTAGAAATAAACTTGACGTAATTCTGGGGTAATCATACATGCATACTAGGTTGGTCTTTATTTAGGGTCAAAATTAATTTTACCCTTTCCGCCCCCTGAATCGGTTGGAAATACGTAAAAAGTGAGGCTGTAATTTTTTCAGATTTTTAAACAAATGCTCAACCCTTGACCACAGGTGTTGAAGTGTTCTATTTAAAATACATGGCGTTTTCCTGCGTTTGCAGTCACTATTTTACTGTGGGCCCAAATATGTTTGTAAAATCTTATAATTTTCAGAAATTAGTTTGAAGGCATGTTGCTACATGGAAAAAATTTCTAAAACCACTACCCTCAAACTCTTGTATGACGTCACCATAATAATGATAATAATTTTTTTTATGTAATTTTTTTTATTATTTTACTTCCTCGTTTTTTCACAAATGTAATAAAAATAGAATAACTTGCTAAACGAGTTACAAATTCTTGAGTATTGTCTCCTTTTTTGCGTCCGGATTATTTTTTCGATATTCACTAACAATTTGTAAAATGAACTGTTTTTGTTGTTCGTTCTGTGTAAGTATTTCATTGTAATCGGTAAACAGACGAACACCTCTTTCCGCGACGTCGTTAATCACCGTTAATTGTTCTGTGATTTTCAAACCGATTGCGTAATTTTCATTTTGACTACAAACGGATGGATCAGTTTTCAGGAACTCGTTATCGATTCCAAACCTTCGGAAAAAGTTGAACGTTTGAGGGGTTACGAAATGATCCATTTCTTTGTCATGGTAACCACCAATATCTTTCAAATTGACCAGGATCCGTTTCGAGAATAATTCATCGATTTCTTCGTGTGGATTCAATTCCAAAACCATCTTGCGCTTAACATCGAATGGCACGTTTTCGTCAAAAAATGACATTGCAGCTGCCTCAGCATTCAGGTACCATAAGTGGTTCCTGAATTTGTTAAGAGTGACATTCGCGACCTCTTGATCAATCGACTTATAGTTGTAGAGGTTTTTCAAAAACTGTAAATCGTTATTTGGCGCTGCTGACGCAAGTGGAGCAGTAAACCATACTTCAACGTATAACATCACGATAAATATCGATGTGTCTCAAACCGCCAATCGTTCCCCGTCTGTCATTGGATACTGTTCTCGAAACACGAACATTTTCAGGCAATATATTGCTTTCACCATTCACCGTGCGTGATGGAATGCTCCCGGGTAAATGAACGTGACGTTAGTGGATGGGACAGATTGAATAAAAAGGAGGGTCAACTCCAGGAACTCCTTGTAGTCGTCTCTCGGTTGAAAGTTTTTCAATGCATTCTTTGCAAATGATCTTATTCTTTCGACGTGGTTAGATATCAAAATTCCTTTGACGTATTCATCTTCGATTCCACTTCTGTAACTGGTTGTGTCTATTTTTTTCCATGTGTTGCGGAAATTTTTGAAGAGTGGAACGTTTGGCCCAGTTGTAAGAGGCAATTTTAGTTCGAATACGCTGCGCAACACCAATTCGAAGATGTGGTGTCTGCAAGGCAAGAACAAAAGACGTGTTTGCAACAGGTTCTCTAATAGTATTGCTGCACCGTTCTTATTTCCCAAATTGGATGCCGTTGTGTCACAGCAAAGAGCCTTTACTGATTCGCAAAGTCCCCAATCTCTTAGGACATCATGGATCGCATTTGCTTGGGTTACCCCTTTGCTGTTTTCTAATGCTGGAACACCAAGGAGCTTTTCAATGGTACCATTTGTAACGACAACAGGTAGTCTATCAACCATTGCCCGTTTTGTTAGATCCATTAATAGTTTTCCATCCCAATGTAAAACGAGAGCGTCCAAAGTTTCAGTTTGGAAAACTTTTTTAATTTGATCAGCTCTTGCTGCACGCACTTTTTGTCGATATAATCGAATCGATGTCCGGTTGAGAATCAATGATCGTAGCTCAACGTTCAGAGCGTCCGCTATTGCAGCAACTAGATGTACTGCATCTCTATCACTCACTTCACATCTATCGAGGACGGCAACCACTTTGTTATTGAATATATTGATATTCCCTCGAGATTTTTTGCACGCTGATGGCCCAGCTTCATCTTCACTGTCGTTATCAAGAGAAATATTGGAGTATGTCCCGATACTTCCTTGAGAAAGAGTTTGAGAGATAGGGTCTTCTTCACTTGACGATAGTTCCACGAAATTGTCTGAAACGAATAATAATTTTTTTGAAATATTTTTCATCTAACGTTCAATGATTAAATAATATTATAAATAAAAGCTATCTCTTACCTATCAAATCAATGTCCATTCGACTTTTGGATTGTCTTTTAGACATAATTTCGTTTCGCCTTTCCTCTTTTTTTTCATTCTTTCGAAAAATCCTTCGACATTGTTGATAAATCCGACGCGACCATTTCGTCTTTGATTTTCAAGAAACGTCCTTTATTCTTGTTTCATCAACTTCTTCAAGAACATTTCCATGAGCAATATCAAAAAAATTATTCAGTTGGGAAGAAAAATGTTCTTCTTTTTCGCGATTTGAAGCTCTTGTCTTGTGTCTTTGCAAACCTGTCCATTCCTGATGCAAAGCCAACAGTTTGTCTGTACAACGGGACTCGTTTTGAATCGGCAATCGCGCTTTGTCCCAAAAAACCTTCACTTCTCTTATGACTAATCTTGCACTATCCCGTGTATTTGATTTCACTTCTCGAATGTTGAAAAACAAAACTTTCAGCACTTGTTTTTTTGATGGCAACTTATTTCCATAGATCTGAGTATCAAGGTCGCCGAGTAAAAAAGTATTTCGGCGTAGATCAGGCTGTACAGTCATTACGAAATAAGGTTGAGGCACATGCCGCTACGAGTCCGTGAGTGTTTTTATGAGAATGGTAACGGGTGAAATTACTGGGAAAACTGTCGTACGCTAGTTGGTTCTTATTTCCTATAGTCACACGGATGAACGTGCCGCAGATGATTTATCGTACAGTGATAGCTCGTCTCTAATTGAGACCAATATGACACGGAAAAGTTTTAACCTATGAGAGTGCGCGCGATATGTCGAATGTACGAGAGATCCGATGAGAGAGAGCGCGATCGGTTGATTTCGAGAGTCGAATATACGAGAGTTTATTCTGCGAGGTCATACACTTGCTCTATCAATGGAGACAGCACCGGAAAATTGTATAAGTAAGTGAATTATAAAAAAAAAAAACAATATGGATGCCTCCGGCGTCGTGTCGTTGTCGAGCGAGAAGGACAGGAACTACTCACGAATGGGGTATTTAATAAAATCCACGAGCGTTGTAAATTCGAAAAAAAAATTATAATTATTATGGTGTTACGTGGGGGTAAGGGTGTACTGAGCGGTGGTAGTTAATGATTAATTGAATAATCAAGCTCCCACGTAACGACAATGAATAATAATTAAAACTAAGAGAAGACCTACCTTTCGATAAGCCGGTAATTTGTAGGATCGTGTTGCTATAGTCCTGTACAGGTCTGTGAGGTTTGTTTGAATTCTTGAGGCAATTTTACAATAATAAAAAAAATGGGAAGAAGGTCGTTCAAAATAAATGTTTAATATGATTTAACTGGTAAAAGTTGAAGTATATTCTGTTTCGATTTGGTTATTGAAATGTCTGGTAACAATCAATGGTGATAATGATATATATAAGCCGAAAGTAATAATTTATGAAGTGTTCAAGTTTATAAAAATCGTGTGTTATACTATTCTAAAGGATATTATTATTTGGTACCAGGAACATCTACTCTAAACGATGGTTAACTAGCTGGTCGTGATTATTGCGTTGTATCTCTCTTTTTAGATTATCTTAAATCAATTATACATACTATTGTTAAGTCTTATTCGTCAATTCTTGGAAACAATAAGTACGATTTAATTGGGGGTAGTGAAGCTACCCACCAATTCTAGACTTGGTTTTGAATGAAAATTACTGAAGTAGATTTTGATTATAAAGGTGAAACAAGAATTCGTTCAATTTCGAAGATTAACACTCGGATTGACTTAGCTTTAGGTGAATCGGTCGACGAGATTTAGAGCCGTCGGATCGTGTCGGTCTGCGTCGGTAGAATTCTGGACCAGGGGCCTCACCTCAAGTTTCGAAGAGTTGATCAATCGAACGATGCTGAACGTCGGTCACTTAGTCTTTTTAGATTTGGAATGATATCTTGTTATCGAAAGTTATAGTTGAAAGTGTCAATTCTCTGATTTTGATGTATGTTAAAATTGATTGGAACGATTATTTATTAAAAACGATAGTGTAATTATTATTATTATTACTTAAGATTACCTAATTCGATTGAATCAGGGCCGAACTCAATTTAATTATGGAAAATGGAATATCATAAAAATGTCTATTCGCGAAATGATGAGATTTAGTAAAGCACAGAAAAGGTGAAAACGTAGAAGAAAGTGAGTCTCTTGCAGCTAACAGAATAACTGAATGCTCGAATTTGACGAATTAGCGCGAGACTTTAGGCCGGTCACAACTAAGATTTTCCGAACGCTACTATTGCTCGATAGAGCTAATCCGGGTTTACGTCCACGCACTTCGCGACTTGACAGCAGTGCTGCCAGAAAGCGAGTAAAAAGTACCCCTTCCCTAGCAGCTTGCGCGCATCTCACACAACGTCAACGGTGCACGTCGGTGTGTCGGGATGGCGACGGAAGCCGAACGATGCCGAGTCAGCTGACAAATCGAGGGGAAATGTTACCCTACCAAGCAATGCGCTCTCTTCATTGCTTGGTAGAGGAACATTTCCCCTCGATTTGTCAGCTGACTCGGCATCGTTCGGCTTCCGTCGCCATCCCGACACACCGACGTACACCGCTGACGTTGTGTGAAATCATGCGCGGGATCTGTGGAAGGGGTACTTTTTACTCGCTTTCTGGCAGCACTGCTTGACAGACGAAAGACGCGGCTTCTTGGGCCCGAGGGTCCAAGGAGCTGCAGTTGTAATAAGTTACAACGGTAATTAGCCAATGAGGTGCGAGGGCGACCTCCTGGTGCCCAAATCCACATGGTCAGCGTTACTTCTCGCTCTTCGACGGTGTTCCGACGATTCTCAATCTCGTCGGTGACACGTTGAAAATATGGACAAAAGATATTTGCATGCAATGTTCACACATTCATTCATACATTCCAATAAGTAATCTATTTTAATTTGGTGGTTCTAAAGATAGTGGTTTATCCTAGTTATTGATTATAGTTTCAACTTAAAAAGAGGGATATTTCCAGTCTGAGCGCTACTGATGCTAATTCAGCAGTCTCCTATCTCAGTTCTTGGTACCAGTTATAAGAAACAATTTTGAACCTTATACTAGGGATCATTGTTGGTCTCTACGTGACTTTTGCCAGGAGGGGTGGAACTCGCCGTTATTAGAATATGAGATTTTGATGAAATGATATCTGTGCATTGGAGAGATTAAAGAAATGAAATGAAATGGAATTTTGAAAAAGGTACGCCAAGGCAGTACGTCGGGGCGTAACAATGGTGATATTTTACAACATTTTGAGGGTGGGGGTTTTAGGAATTTTTTCCATGTTGCAACATGCTTGTAAACTAATTTCTGAAAATTTCAAGATTTAACAAACATATTTAGGCCCACAGTAAAATAGTGACTGGAAACGCAGGAAAACTCCATATAATTTGAATGGAAAACTTCATCCCGCGTGGTCAAGGGTTGAGCATTTGTTTAAAAATCTGGAAAAATTACAGCCTTACTTTCTACGTATTTCGAACCGATTCCGGGGGCGGAAAGGGTAAAATTAATTTTGACCCTAAATGAAGACCACCCTAATGCATACATTACCTACAAAACAGCCACCTACAGAACTGTCATCAAATCAGATACTACTGCTAAGTATAATTTATTGAGAAACTAACGATGATTTTGATATACTATAACCAATGATGACGAAAAAAAATTGAAATCAATATTGAAATTGAATGAAAAAAAACAAAGATTCTGAGTAAAAAAAAAATCGAAGTACGTGGTACTTGGCGGGCTCATGTTTATATTGCCATTACAACATTGATATAGCTCGACTTGTGTTTTCTTGTGCTTGTTTTGGAAAGGCCCGCCATGTACCACTATCTCAAATTTTTTTTTATCAATAAAAATTTTGATTTCAATATTTTTTTTTGTCATCATTAGTTATAGTATATCAAAATCATCATTAGTTTCTAAATAAATTATACTTGGCAGTAGTATCTGATTTGATGACAGTTTTGTAGGTGGCTGTTTTGTGGGTGGCTGTCACATTAACATACTTGGCGAAAGGTTTTTGCACCAGAGGTGCTTTATGGGAATATCAGTATTTTTTGTCGGATTTCGCTTGAACATTCAAAAATTTTGATCGCTCGCTGCGCTCTCTCGATACATTTTTGGGATACAAAATTAATATTTGAGATGAAAATAATCGGTGGAAAAGCCAAGTTAGAGCTTTCTCATAATTACATGTATCAAGTCCAAGGTCTTCTACACATTACGAATAGGAAGTGGTGCTATTTTATAGTTTGGACGCGAAAGGGATTGATTTTTGATAAAATAAAACGTGACGATCAATTCTGGACCGAAAAAATGGAGAAATTAGCAGATTTATTTTACTTTTGTTTGTTACCCGAGATCGCAGATTCTAGATGCGCCCGACAACTCTCAATCCGCAAACTCCCTCAAATCATCGAAGCCCAGATAAGGCCGCGCGTAAGGAACAGTAAATTCACGACCGACAGACGACAAAAAACTGTGATATAAATATATGTACTGTAACCAATTTTTGTTAGTTGAGGGTAAAACGATGAAAACGAGATAATTGGTCACTCTACGGCGCAGTCACTAACCTGAATAATTAGATAGAGAGAGAGGTAATAAGAGAGAAATATACGATTGTTGGGCGCCAGACGCACATGCGTCAAAAATAGATAATTAGAGAAAAAGATGAAGGTAAAGGTAAAGGTAATGGATAAAGGTAAGGTCAGGTTCTACGACGATTTTGCACAGTTTGCTCAGATAGACAAGATAATGATAGAGGGGCGGGGTCGAATCCAATAGATAAAATAAGAAACAGGTGAAGCAGGAATAGTATCAAATATATTAAGTAAGAAGCGATAAGTTTAATGACAAGCAAGTAGCTGAAGAGATTGAGATACAATTACGATGAATGCGATAATTAACAATATTTGCAGCCAGAGAAAAGCTAAGCGAAAGATTTAACAAATAACGGAACGTTTTCCGAATAAGCGGGAAATATGCGCAAGCTCGCGATACTATGATTCGAGGTAATAACTAATACGGTTCTGTAATGAGTATGCAGAACGGAAAAGATATACTCTACTTAAATCAAGCATGAAGCAAATAAACCATAAAATATGAGAAGCGATTATAAACACATGCGAAATACAACAATTGTAATAGTTATCACATTACCAGAATGATCAGAAATAGGCAGACAGGGAATTATGAATTACAAGGTGAATTCAAGCAACAGGTCAAGTAGAAAATTATCATAAAATATAGGTACTAACAGATAATACGTAGTCTCTAGTTTGCGGTAAGTGCGACAGAAAGAGAGATAATATTCGGTACGATAAAAGGTAATTCAAGATAAAGCAAACGATATTCAAGATAATTAATATGCAACGTACGGCAAACCAAAGAGACTACGGACAGCTACGATCAGCGATATTAGCGAAGAAAATAATGAAAAAGATGTTATGCGATACGGCACAATACGCCAATGTCAAATGAACGACGAGCGGGACCGCGCAGCGATGTAAGATCGCTCCCGCGGTACTCTCACTAAGATACGATAATCAACGATAATAGGTAAAGAGACAGATAGAAACTAATCAGAGAAAATATAACGAAATAGCAATGCTCAATAGCTGAGATAAAATTTGATCCTTTAACGGAACGCGCTACTAGACAGCGATATTAGACATTCAAATATTCCAGAAGAGAAAGATAATAAAATAAAGCAATAGTCACTACAATGCGTAAGTAATAGTCAACCAGTCGCGAAGTTACTTGCAATAAGACAGAGAAAGGGACAACATAAGAGATAAAAGAGAATAAGGTACGAGCCCAGGTGGCTCAAGCAGACCAACTGCAAGATAAAGAGAGAAAGAGATAAAGGCAAAGGTACGATATATTGCAAGTAATCTCGTGGCTTCACAAAATAGAAAAGGAACCTCACTCACGTAAAAGAAGATATAGCAGGTACTAGCGAATGCGGTATAATAGCGAGAACTAAATCGATAGATAGCGATAATGGCACTGAATATTACGATAGCACGTCTTGGTTAGTCAAAAAATGAACGTAGAGAGACGAGATGAGCGATGATCCTGATTTTCGTCGAGCTGCTGTCACGTGATTCTTCCTAAAATTTGCGGTATTCTAATTGGACCAGCAGGTCGCGTGGCCTGGTCCACGGGTAGGCGGCGATAATCCCTCGCCGCTTGTTTTTCTTCTCCCTCGACGACAGGTATCGAGGTATCGGGACGTCGGAAGGTGGTTAGAGATGTTTTCCTTCAGCTGTGCGGTATCGTTGGTGAGAGGGGAGGTCGTACTGCTCATGTGTTGCGATATTGAGGTGTGCGGCAATAGTACGTCACCGGTCCTTTGGACTTGCGACCGACTGTAACTCACTCTTTGCTTTACTGGTACTCCCCGTTGTAGCTATTTCGTCGGCGCTGCATCCCAGCCCTCGCTCATGGAAGCCCTCATCCCGGAACGATCTGGTGGTGATGGCCCTAAACCCGGATCCCCACACTAGATCCACCAGATCCACGTGGTCAGCATGTCATTAGCCTATTCCACGCCGCAGTCCTTCGAAAGGATGGTTCGTGAAGAGAAAACCGTCCTCTATTTGGTAGACAACGACTTAGTAGATGTTAGGATCGGTTCAGCTCCAGGCTGATAGTATCGTCGACGGGAGGCTTTGTTGTGTTTTTGACGCACAGCCCTGTACGCCGCCTGACGATGCATCCGAGCGGTAGAAGCATTCGTTCGTGGTTCGGCTCCTGGCCGATAAATCTTGAATAGTCGTAGGTACTGTTTGTGCATCACGCACGACCCTGTTCGACAACTAGATAGGCATCCATCGGGAGTGGTCTCAGCGGTATTCTGTCGTCTGTAGTCGGTGGTGGTCGATGTTGAGCTGGTACGTGACCCCTGTCAGGCAGTGTCCTGGTATCTTGACGCGAAGGTCCCGCAGATGGTTCTCGTAGAGCGTTACAGAATTAGAAAATAGCATACAATTAGCTTAGTAAAGAGAATTCAACTTAAAGATAATGAGTCGTTCATTTTTTGAGTATTGGCCTCAAATCTGCTTTCGTTATTTTTAGCGATATCTGCACCTAGGGGAATGCGATAATTAAACAAAGTGACAGGGTACGAAATACCACGTCACAGTACATATGTACATAAATGTAATACCTTTGTATATAGCTTACGTGCAATATTTCTGTGATTTATGTTTAGTTAGTTATGCGTATTACTGTGCTAAAAATTTGCTAGTCATATCGTTATAATTATATATCTGATTATTCATTACAGGAATACTTTCTGCAGTTTGACCAAACTGCGTGTATATGCCAATTTGTGACGTGGATTTTTCCCGCTCCTCGGTCACTCGTAGAAGATGACCGAGAACTTACCGCATGCACAATCAATCGGCGTCCACGATGTACCCTGAACCTGAAACAATACCGCGAAATTCGTTGAGCGCCTGGCGTGATCAACACGCTTCGAAATCGGTGATACGATATACCGTGACCATATACTCGGTAGCTGAGTACCGCGGAGAGGGGAGGGGTAATTTTGGGTAGAGACAGATACGTCACACGTACGCCAACAAGTTATTTCGCAAAGCAATAATAAAATTAGACAATATATTTCAAAATAGAGATAATAGAGAAAAAAAACTAAAAATAATAACAATACTGCAAAAATTTGTCCCCGCGATTCCAAACGTCAACGCTCAGCTTTAGAGAAAAAAAAAGAAAGAGCAATCAAAATAACAAATGAAAAAAAATTAATGGATCCAGAATACCACTACGGCCTACGTGCGCTAGTCGCTGTACCAATCATAACCGCTAATTTACACAAAAAAAAAACCAAAAACAAAATAGGACCCGACGCGCTGCCCGCGATCGTCCTCTACAGAATGGCGCTAATCGCCAACTTATTACTAACGGATTATACCAAAAGCCAAACGGAAACGAGGCTTGTCGTGTCACCCGCGACTATCCTCTACAAAAGGATATTCTTGTTAGCACGCACCCGAGCTCAACTTTGTCCACGACAGCGGGACGCGGTCGCGAATTCAAATGCTTCCCGTTAGACTGCTCGCGACCTATACGAGAAATAAGGCTGTAGCGGACTAAGTTGAAGTGACCCCGTGTAACGGAATTCGGTTGCACTCAAATTCGCGACAATAATGTCTCGGCTCAACCCGTGACTCGACTCAACCTCCTCGATCACCCGAAATTAACGTTACTTCCGTACGCGCAACTCAGGCTACGGTCACCAAGCAGAAGTATCGGCTGAAGAGTCTCGAGTACTGTCGTTAACGCCAATCTCCACTGGCAATCCGTTCCTCGGCAAACCTTTATTAATTATCTCTCGAGATTCTCTCGCAAGAAGGTTAGCAGCGCTTACCGCTCCACATCCACGCCACGAATGCACCAACTCCCTCGTGGTCCTTGGCTGCCATTCCCCCTCACAATTTCTACCTTCTACCGCGCAACAAGAGAAAAACCAAAACTCGGACACTGACTATCTCGCGACACACATGCTTCTAGATTGCTCGCCAGAACTCGAGTGATCTCCGATGGCCGATTGTCCGCGACGCCGATCTCGTCACGCTAATCCTCCGTGACGTCATTCCCCTAAGAATGCGCAACAATCGATCTGTCATCGATTTTGGGGATTGCGCAACTTGCCGCGCACCTGTCGTCGCTACGCGCCGCAGAACTTAAGGCTAGATCGCGATGTCGTCTCCCGCGCAGCTCTACGGGGTCCTGGGGTTGGGCGGGGTGGTGCTCCCTCGTCGCTAGCTGGTCTCTCGCGGTTGCCTCAGTTGGGCGTAGGCGGGGTGAGCGGGGAGGCTGCGGCGCGCCGGCCGCCAGCGGGAATCGCGTCCGCCTTGGATTCCCGCGCTGCAGGGATCTGCGTTGCCTCCCCCTCCGCAGCCTCGGTGTCCATCCCGCGAGATCTCCGCGGTTTTGCCTTGCTTTGAAATATCTTCGGCGTCGGAGTTGCTCGCTGGATGGTGGCCGGTGTACTCGAAAAAAAAATAAAAACAAAAGCCTGCAATATCTTATTGTTACGTCGCTGTTTCGTCCCTGTCGAAGCTTGGGTGCGTGACTCCAGTTCTGGCGCTCTCTCTCCGATTATTTCGCGACTCGATTTCCGAACCCTTATCCCGGGATTCCGCCCAGGGTTCAGGGAGTACCTTGTAATGGGCAGGCCTAATCGAAATGCCACGTCGCAACTCCCCCCCCCCCCCCCCCCTAGACGGAACGTGGGGTGTCAGAGCGCCAGCGCTGCATCCCGTGAGCCGAACTTCGCGAGGTGACCGCAAACCTAATACAGCCAGACGCCATTGTTCTGGATTCACCGAGAAACTTAAAACCAATGAACGACAAAAAAAAAAAAAACGATCACCAAAAAAAAACTGCTAGCTATCCAAGAAGGGCCGCCTACCCGCCGTCGTTTCTAAGTCCGGGCTTCCGAGGTTCTCCACGAGCTCAACTGGTCCCCTTTCTTACGCCAAGGTTGTCTAGGGGAGCCTTTCACTTCGCCACCGAACCTGAAATTTCGATCGCAGCTCGCCACCAAGACCCAAGGGAAAGAAAGTGACACACCGAGTGATATCCTTCAAAAAAAAATTTTTTTTTTTGTTAATAATCAGTTATACAAAGAAAAAAAAACCAGAACAAACAAGAATAAAATAAAAAAAAAATCTTTGGGTCTCAACCCCTCCTGCCAGGTCGGCCCCGGTCACGTCCCCGGCCGGTCGCAGACGCCAAGACACGCCACCGTCGGATTTCTATCTCGAAGCTCAGCTCCTCCTCGCTCCTCGCAACGGGGGGTTCGGGGCGGCTTCCCTCGCGACAGGAAGGTTCGGGGCGGCTTCCCTCGCAACAGGGAGGTTCGGGACGGCCTCCCTTCCAACCTGCGGAGTCGGGGCTATCATCCTGGAACACCCCGGTGGGTAGGGGAATCTCCCTTGCCATTAGTGGGGGGATGTCTCCCCTCGTCACGGTCCCCTCGCAAGAAACCCCCGACTCGGTTTACTGGCCTGGTCGTGGCAGGCGGATCACGTCGTCTTTGGGTAACTGGGCCATTCGCACCGCCCGCAGAACAGCCCGAGTACCAGATCGCAGTCTTGATAGGAGTGGTATCGCCACCAACAGTTCCAACAGCCTCCGGCGGGCAGCCATTCCCGCCACCTGGGGCTCGCTGGGGCTACTCTCCCCGGCTGATGGTCGCCAGGGGGAGCGGTACCTTCTCCAGTACCAGGAGGTCCAGGATCGCCCGGACATCGTCCTCCTCCCTCGCGATCCCTCCGCCAACTATGGGGAAGAGTCAGTCAGGATCGTAGCTATCGCCTGTCACTCCTTTCCTCTCCCCGAGAAGCCTGTTTCCCCCTCACTGTTCCTCCCCGTTACTATGCGCAGGTGCCTCAGACTCCACGTACCGCTTCAAATCCTTGATGTGGTGCCGACCGAGACCCCGTCCTTCGCTGTTCTCTAATTCGTACACGACGGGCGAGATTACCCTCGCCACGCGAAACGGACCCGCGAATTTGGGGGCTAACTTTGCAGCTACCTGTTGGGCGGCGGACGACAGAACTCGGTTTCGCTTCCACACTCTATCGCCAACTGCGAAACGGATATCCCGGTGCCCTTGGTTATAATACCGCGCCTGTCGCTCGTAGGCGTCTTCGAGGTGTTTGGTCACTGGGTCACGCAATTCGCATAACTTCGCCATTCGGTCCCCCCATACTTCGGGATGGGAGACGGGGATTTCCGCGGGACCTTCCACGAGCCGTCGCAACTGCGTCCGTGGTTTGGTACCGCGGCCCAAATTTAAGAACGCGGGACTGACTCTCAATGAGCTGTGCACGGCGGTATTGTACGCAAATCGGAACTCGTGAAGGTGTGCATCCCAGTCCCGATGACCGACTTCGATGGACGCTATGATCATCGTCTTTATTACGCGATTCACCCTTTCCACGGGGTTGACTTGCGCGTGATACGCTGGTACCTTGGCGTGGGTAATATTGTACGCGACGCATAGCTCGTCGACGGCCTTATTCGCGAATTCCGTGCCGTTGTCCGTCAGGAGCACCTCCGGGGTACCCCATCGGGACAGCACGAGATCTTCCAGGGCGGCAAGAATATTTTTCGCGTTTGATTTTCGCAAGGGCGCTATCTCCACCCATCGGGTAAACAGATCTTCGAAAACTAAAAGGTACTCGAAACCGGCCCGACTTCTGGGAAATGGACCCATGACGTCCGCCGCAACTACGGTCCAGGGCGTGTCGACGACCCGTCCACCCATAAGGCCCACCGGTGGCGCCTGTTGCACCTTGCACTTTTGGCAGCGCTCGCAAGCCCGGACCATCAAAACGATATAGCGATACATTCCGGACCAGTAGTAGTCAGCTTTCACTCGGGCGTAGGTTTTTTCGGCGCCAAAATGCCCTGCCTGGAGGTCTTCGTGGACTTCTGTGAAAGCGACCGCTGCTCCCTCGGGAGCACTAATTTCCACGGCGCCAAGTCCGCTAGTATTGGTTCTACTAAGGGGTCTGTCCGCAGATGATGTAGCCGCCCCTCGACTACCGACCAAGTCCGGAACTTGTGCAGGTAGTCCAGGACGTCCTGGACGCGGTGTTGATACCAGGTATCGATGACGACTCCCCAGGCGGCTTTACGCCCCGTCCCTGGTCTGTCGTTCCCAGCGACGTCGAGGGCGGCCAGCTTTTCCGTCCCCTCGTCTTCGCCTTTGTACATCCGCGATAAGGCATCCGGCACATGGTGCATTGCTCCTTTCTGACGTTTAATTTCGCAATCGAACTCGAGCAAATCGAGCGCCCACCTAGCTAACCGACCCGTCGAATTCCGCAATTTCCGCTACCATTTTAGACTCGCGTGGTCGGTTATCGCTGTGAAGTGATATCCTTCCAAGTACGCTCTAAACTTCTTGACGGCCCAAATCACCGCGAGGCATTCCTGTTCGGTCGTGGAATACTTACGTTCCGCGTCCGACATGGTTCGACTCGCGTACGCGATCACATGCTTGATTCCGCCAATAGTCTGTGTCAAGACGGCGCCAATACCAAAACTACTCCCGTCGGTCTGCACGACGAACTCATGCTTCAAGTCGGGACACGTTAGAACCGGAGCCGACGTCAAAGCGGCTTGTATTCGTTTAAACGCCGTTTCCTGCTCGCTACCCCAGCCCCATTTCTTATCTTTTCGCAACAACCGGGTAAGGGGCTCCGCCACACTCGCGAACACGGGAGTGAATTTCCGATACCACGAAGCCATACCCAAAAATCGCCTCAATTGCAGTAGATTTTTCGGCGCGGGATACTCTAGATTAGGTTCCACCTTGTCGGCTTCGACCTGTAGGCCGTTCTGGTTCACCTTGAACCCTAGATACCGGACTTAGCTACGACAGAATTCGCACTTTTCCGGGTTGATGGTAAGCCCCGCCAACACTATCCGTTCGATAACGCGAGATAGCCATTTTAAGTGCAAACGAAAACCGGTGGTCACTACAATAATATCGTAGAGATATGCGAAGGCATGTGGCTCCATCTCTAGAGTAATTAATTTGTCAATTCACCGCTGGAAGGAGGCTGGGGCTCCGGTAAGCCCGTATGTCATTCGCACGAACTGGAATAATCCGCGACCTGGGACCGTGAACGCCGTTATTTCGCGACTCTCGCGTGTCAAGGGAATATGGCGGTAAGCTTGACTCAAGTCTACAGTCAAGATGTATTTGGCTGACCGCAATTTATCCAATATGCCGTTCATAAACGGTATCGGGTACGCATCCTTTTTTGAAACGCTATTTTTTTTTCTGAAGTCCAAGCAGAACCGATATTTCCCGTTTGGCTTCTTGAGCATCACGATTGGCGTCGACCACGAACTTTGGGAGGGTTCGATTACTCCATCCGCGAGCATGCGATCCACCTCCTCGTTAATAGCCTCCTGCACTTTCGGAGATACGAGATAGTACCGCTGCTTGATAGGTGCGCTTCCCTGCACGTCTATTTCGTGCTCCGCGAGATGGGTGAGGCCCAAGTCTCCCGAGACTTTCGGTAATTCCTTTGCTAAGAATTCTTGTAATTCGCGATTCTCGCTATCCGCTAGCTCTACGATGCCGCTACAACCTGATACATCGGTAACTTGGATCGACCGACTCTCCTCAAATTTTCCCTCGTGTTCCGGAACATTCGCAATCCTCCATGATTCGCGCGCACCGTCAATCGAAAAGCCAAATTTTTTCCAAAATTCATGCCGAGGACGCAATCTCCAACTAAGGTGGGGATAATCCGCAACGAAAACTCATGCGCGACACCCAGCAACGTTGTCGGAAGCTCTACCTCTCCGGTTATTGCCTCTACCGATGCATTCGCCACTACGACACTCGAACAGCTGGGTGACTTTACTTGTCGTCCGTACTGTAACGCGATTTGGTGTCCGACCGTACCGAGGAATGTTCGCGACGAGCCGGTGTCTAACAACGCCCTGACCCATGTGCCCCCGATACATACCCGCAAAAACTAGCGTTGGCCGAACTCCATGGTCTGCATCGGAGAGCACGTCGCGATTTCCCTCTCGACGCCACGCAATGTCGTGGTGCCTTTCATTCGGGGCGCCGCGTCGACACTTAACGAGGCTGCCCGTCCTGGTTTCCCGAGCACCGCGGACAATCGGTTGAATACACGTCGTCGTATCCGCAATGATAGCATAAATGATAGTCACAAATTGGCGCCCGACGTGGGGCTTTCGCAAAATTTCCGCTGTAAATTCCTGAGAAAGATAGTAGCATTGCGCATTTCGGAAATTTCGACTTAGCAACGTATAGCGCTCGCCGAACAAAAGCAACAGCGTTCGGAGAACACGGGGGAGAGAGGTCGCGAGACACTTCCGTCAAGCGTGTTGACGTTTGGAGTACAGCGAGACAGGTGTGAATACGTAGCAAGGAAATAAAACTGTATACATAGGGTGGCGAATAACATCGAAAATTTGCGATTTACGAGTCAGGCTTCGAGTTGACGAATATACCGGGTGACGAAAAAGTACCTCATGTATATCCGCACCTCCCATTTCTAATAATAGGCATAAAATCGCCTGCCTTTATCGCCCATCTCTTGCTTGTGTCATTTTCATTTTCTTTTGTTATTATTTTTGATTTCTGATTTCGTTTTGTTTTTCTTTTGTCTTCTGCGGTTTCGAAAATTTTTTTTTTTTATTTTGTTTGTTGTGTGTTTCAACGACGGATTTCAGCATTGCGGTCGATTTTTTTTTTGTTTTGTTGCTGGCGCGAAAATATTTTTTTTCTTTTTCTTTCTTACAGCCCGTGTTTTTTTTTTTTTTTTTTGTTGTTTTTCTTTCGGTTTTGTTTCATTTTGCGTACGATATATCTTTTGCTGGCGCTTTTATTTCGCAAATATTGATATCACTAATATATTAACGGTGATTTCACTAATACGAGAAAGCATCTCTCTCACGTTCTGCTGTGGCTTGTGGATAATAGTGAATTAATTCAACAAGTTTCGCGGAAGGCTCCATATTGGATACCCTGCTTGCGCTCAGACTCTACCTACGGCTTTTGTCTTTCGGTCCGAATAGTTTGATTTTGCGTGCTTCTACTTTCATCACTGTTCTTTTTTTTTCGCGTGCTTTTATTCTCATCACTGTTCTTTTTTTTGTGCGTGCTTTTAATTTCATCTCTGCTCTTTGTTTTTGTGGGTAAAATCAACATGGCGAAGGTAACCGTTGGCGCGTGGTTGTACGACATGACGAGCGAGGAGCTCGAGTTAGCATTAGCGACCGCGAGGGTGAATTCCACCAGTAATTTGCTGGTACGTCGCGACCGTTTCATGCGACACCTCTTGCGTGCACGCGGGGATCTGACAGTCACTTGGGAACCCGAGGACGAGGATCTCTTCGCGGGGTTGGCCGAATTAGCGACCGCTGCAGAACCGGTGCGTGAACAGCCCCGAAGGGCTGGCTATTCGCGGCTGTTAGAACCCGTGAATATCACCATCGCGACCCGGCTAACCACGGTAGCAACGACGAGTACGGTGGTGAGCGGAGCCGTCGCCTCGGCGGCTATCACCACCTCGGCGGTGTATGGTAGCGCCTCGCGGCCGACCGCGTATCAAGTTTCGACGCGGATACCGTTCCACTCGATGCTGTTTTCGATGGCGAGCGGTGCCGAGGAGCACTGGGGAGAGGCCTCCCCAATCCAAGGGCAGCGACAGGTGCACGAACAGCCCCTAGTGGATTCCACCCGACTGGTAGCAGGGACGTCAGCTACGCGGGTCGAGTTCCGGTCGCTACCGGCCGACCACTTCACAATTCCTCGCGACATGGCGACCGCTGCACTGCCGGCTTGGGCCCGGGATCTAATCATGGAATAGCGTACCCGGGAAACGATTCGTGACATCCCGAGGGCCTTGCGAGGTTGGAACCTCAATTTCTCGGGGATTGGCGAGCCGAGTGTCGAGGATTTCCTTACGCGATCGGAGGAGTGGCGAAGTCTGTCGGAATTGAGCGAAAATGAAGTGTTGAGTTCGCTCACGATGATCTTCTCGGGCGTAGCCTTGGAATGGTTGCGTGGCGAGAGAGATAGCTGGGTCACGTACGACGAGTTTCGCGCGGCGTTGCGCTTGTGGTTCGGGGACGGGACAGTAGGAAGTCGCGTGGAGGATCAGGCTAGGTCGCGAACTCAGGGACCAGTCGAGTCGGTGACGGAGTACCTATCCTGCGTTCGGGGGTTGTTGAGGCGGATGCCGCGTCCGTATACGATGGAGCAGCGACTGGATCTGGCTTTTAAGAACCTGCGACCCAAAATTCGCGAAGTCCTCCGTAGAAGGGAAAATCGAACGTGTAGCGAATTGATTTATCTCGCCACGGAGCGGGAAAGAAACCTCGCGCTGTCTTGCCACTACCGCCCCCCGCCCACGCCGAAAGACTCATTCATTAGCGAATTAGCGTGCCGGACCAAAACCGCGGCGACTCGGAGCGAGCCTGGGTAAGCCGCCATTACCGAGTCAGGGGTCGAGTCAACCGTAGCGCAGACGATAGAGAAGCTGCTCGCGGCCTAGGTGCAAGGTCTCGAGGAGAAGTTGTTGAAAGCAATGGCGGTCGCGACTCAGAGAAACAAGTCGAGCGGGGCACCGCCCGGTGGCGGAAGCCCGGCTTCAACGAGGCCGACCTCGCCGAAGCGACCCGCGCGAGGAACGAACAGGGGAGCGGTCCCCTCGGCTAACCGGCCGGCCACGCGCGTGCCCCGGGCCGTACAATATCGTGGCCACAAGGTGTGGGACGAGAACTTGTGCATGAATTGCCATCGTCCCGGTCACCGGCTTAATAGCTGTCCGGACCCTTTGCGGATCTTTTGCTATCATTGCGGATACGACGACATGTATTCGACCTAGGGCGGCTGGGTGGTCTAGTGGAGTAAGGCTCCGGTAAAGCATCGCTAGATACCAGGTTTGATTCCTGGCTCCGTCGTTAATTTTTCGAATTTACCAGTTTTTCAAATTTATATCTTCATCTATTCGACCTATTGTCCGCGGTGCTCGGGAAATCAGGACGGGCAGCCTCGTTAAGGTGCCGCTGACCTGGCATGTCCTATATATATTTCGTGACGTCAGAAGCGGGGAAATCGCCCGCACAAATCCTGATAAAACGGGGGTATGAATCTGACTGGGAAAATTTTTAAAAGATAGCTTGAATAAAATTGTGCGTCTGTATCACAGTCACTACTATCGCAGATTATTGATAACGTCTAATGAAAATAATGATGAACTCTATAAAATCACGTCGCGTCAAACATGGCCGATCGGGCTAGCGACTTGTTGAATATTCACCGTTTGTACGATATTAGAATTTCTTTCACTTTTGCCAGGGAGATACAGACGTACAAAAACACACACGTAATCCGGGAAAACCTATAGCACCAGTCCGTTTTCTGTAAATATGTCACGATTTGTGCAGGCGATTTTCAGGTGACAGGAGCCCGTTCTGATGCACGAGAAGTCTGTAATTTAGTTCAACGTTGAACCTCCAGAAGCGCTGTAGTCGACCGAAGCGGTACCAGATGGTAAAACGACATGGTAATACGCACACGTCCTATGTTTCTGCTAAAGCAGCAATCTGCAGTGCCGACGAGAGCATAGGCTTTCAGGTGGATACGAAAAAATGTACAACTCACTCAGAATAACCGCTAGATTTTGAAATTCGTGCATATCATAAGGCATCGTTTGGAAATTGTAACATCAGTTCACAATCGCGGTAACTATTCGTAATCGCACGTAGCCCGACTGTTATGTGAACGAGACATTCCATGCGAAACCGACCAACCCGTGACCCCGACCAATTTCGATTCTATCGAAAATTTTACACTTTCTTGTACCTGCCAAAAGCAGTCTTTCTGAAATATTTTAGATCTTTGTCTCAACCCATCCGAACACCTTAAATTTATCAAAATTTCGCACAATTTTTTTTTTAAATGCTCATGGCTTTTCCAAAACCCGATATTAAAATAACATACTGTTTTTTTTCTCGTTTTGAGTCGTAGTTCCGCAAAAAAAATTATTCTTTTTCATTTTATAGAAGGGTTTTGGGGCATTCTACATCGAGTACGCACCACTTTAATCTGCCTTTTTTCGTGGATTTGATAGAAAATCATTAACAAAAACGAAAATACCTATCCCTTAATTCCTGTTCGTCGAAAAGGCAGATATAAATGGAGAATAATTGACATAGAATGCCCCATATACGCTCCGGATATCCTCATCTAATAGTAGTATCGATGTCCGCAAAATTGTCATACTTACAGATTATTGACCGAAAGATTAGATGCGGCAGTAAAATTAATACCAAAATTGCAGAAAACACGCAAGTATAGGCATGAGGGTTCAGGGTTGAGATAAAAAATTGTGCTCTTGAACAGACCATTATTTATTTATTTATAGCAAATTTGGGGGAGGGGGGGGCGGTTGACAATCGTCCGAACCTGTTTTAAAGATTACCCTAATATATACGTGAAATTGTTTCTGAACCGGATGTGTTTAACAATAGTAGAAATACATCCCGCAAAAAATCTATGTCACTGTACATACATACAATTACCGCATACAATGGTTCAAGATTCGTTGCAAGTATTTTACAGGGCCGATCCTTGTTAAAACTCTGATGAAGATTTGCTTGCCAATTTTTTCTGTTTTTAATTCTCAACAAATAAGGATTTCATACTAAAATTTGCTTCATTTCATTGGTCAATTACGCCTAGTTCTGAATGATGCTACCAAATTTTTTTTTACATCAGACGAATTACCTGAAAGTTACTCATTTGGTAGAAATCGTTATCAAACTACATACCGTGACTTCTCGTAGGTGGTATACGTTACGGATGCGCTAGTGAGTTTTGGGTTGGTTTCCGCATCGTATACGACCTACGAAAAGTCAGGGTATGTGTTACTGCTGTACATCGAAGTCCGGCACGGTCAATCATGCGCCCAACTGAAAATTGCTACGAAAAACCATAAAAAATCGTTCGAAGACGTTACAATTTTCTACGGATTCACTCCAATCTTATAAGATTTCACAGAAATTTAGAACTCTCGAAGGAATCAACTTCTTCGGATTCCAAGTACTATCCCTCCTTTTTTGAAATTCAATACCACTCGTTTATATTATAATCCTCCCTCTAGTTTATTGAATGTGAAACAATAACAGTTTTCCGTGAATTTCTATCAAATGAGGAACTTTCATGAAGCAATTTTTCTAATGACGAAATAACTTATGTAACATCTATGATATCTGGCGAAATTGCCAAACAATGCAGAAATAAAACATTTATCAATAAGTAAAATTGATTCCCTCAACCATCGTACGAGAGATTTTGTCATGAATATAGGACTTTTTACGTGTGTATCAATAAGTGCTATGAATGAAAAATTCCTAATATTTTAAACATTATTACCTGCATTTCTTCTCTGCCAGATATTTATTTTCCATCAGATTGACGCGGACGGGTAAAGTACAATATAAAAAAAACATTCGCGTTTTATTGTATCGGTATAGGGAATACGTGTTACGAGTGCTGACTTCAACCCTGATTTTCTAGTAAATGCATGAAACAATTGTGTTAAAAATTTGTAAAGATATTAATCGTTATCCAAATGAAAAGTTTTAAAAAAACCGAGCTCGATTACACACCACAGAGCTTACCGTAGTAATATCTTAATTTTATTTCGCAGTAAACAGATAATTCGGGCATGAATCCAAACTAATTCAAATCAGCTTGACTTCATTTTCCAGAATTCATTTATTTTTCAGTTAATTCTCATTATTTCAGTTAGAACTTTTAGTAGTTCAGTTTTCAGTTATTTCGTATTAATTCAATTAATTTTCATTAATTCAGGTGCATTATAATGAATTCACAAACCGATCGGCACGACAATTCACCGAGTTATTTCCCCCTCGGGCTGCACGGTAGGGTTTTCTTGAACGTGATTCGTAAATAGGAGGATTATGGGAAGTTGTGGGATGAATAGTACTGACCAGATCAAGGAGAGTATTTCGAAAAATTATATTTTATTAACAAAAAAAAAAATATTTAATAAAAATTAAAAGTCAGTTGGTCCCCCCCTCCCTCTCCCGCCCCTGCGGTTTCGCCGACCACCTCCTCGACGGCGGCGGTTTCGGTTGCGGCGGCTGCCTTCCCCTCGAGGAACGGGACCGCCGGTGGCCATAGCGGCTGCCACTGCCACCCGGACAGCCTCCGTGATCCGTTCCTATCAACAACCAAATAATTGTGATCCAATGTCACGAGCATATTTGACCGATGAGCAGCTATTCTATATGAAATTATAAAATACGAAAACAGTGAAAAGTAAAACTGTTTCGCCACGGCAATGACGGTATACAGCGGTTCACACGCGGCGAGGGTATAACATCCCAAATCCTTGGGCAATAAAAATGTGTCAGAAAAATATGGTATGCTTCGCGAAGATATCTACTGACGGTCATCGTTACATTATACTGGCTTCTGCATAGTTTTTGAAAATTACACAATTAAACCACTTTTTAATTCTTAGACAGACTCTTTCAATAACTGCAAAAAAAAAATTGGAAACAATCAAATATGTAGTTGGGGACGTACCTCAAGCGTCGGGCTAGCCGCGCGATCTGGCCTTGCCGCCGAGGCGGCAGCAGGTGAGGGAGGCGGAACCACCATCGTCGGGGACTGGATTGGCGGCGGTGGCGGCTGTATAGGGGCCGCCATCAACAGCCCCTGTCGCTCGCCGTACAATTCCGGAATCTAGGCAAAGAAAATGCATAAGCACACGCGTAATTGTGTACGAAAACACAAGATTACTTACCGGCGTTAGGGGCTGTTGGGGCGCCTGCCGCGATCCATACCACTGGGGCGGCGCGTAGCCCCAGTGGTATCCCGGATGTTGGGGATTCGGGGTGACCCCCCACGCCACCCCCGGCTGTTGGAGTGGGACCGGGGGCCTCAGCCGCACATTGACACCTCCGGGCCATTGAGGCTGTGCCTCAACGCCCGGAGGTGCTGGCTGGTCGGGGTCCACCCGAATCCCCGCTGGATTTCTATTCCCTTGATTGTTATTTGCTAAAAAATAAAGTTCGTAAAATTAGTCCCATGCCAAATCAACGATTTATCAAAATCAACGCGAGCGACCTTCCCTACATCTGCGTTGCTAGTGCGGCAGTTGCCAGGTGTTTAGGTATACATACAGTACTTGGAGATACAGAAAAATATATCGCTCACGAATAATATAATTCATTCAAAATCTTGGTCCCGAATTCACAGCCTATATACCGGATCGCGATGGCCACCAAGCTAAAAATAATCGATGCATCGGTTAATCGAGTCGAAAAAAAATTATGGAATAAGACTCGATTGAATCGGTAATAATTTATCGATTAATCGATCATTTGATATTTTATTGAGATTGTGCATTCGAATCCCTAATTTAGTGCGGTTTATAAATATTCTCGAGCTGCTGAAGCTGAATAGAGGGTGGCTCAAAAAAATAAAAAAAAACAAACAGAAAAATTAACGCCCCAATTCAAAACCTGAATAAACTAAGATCGCGTTTCTCTATCCGCAAGATCTTTTTGAAGCGAAGCTTTCCAAATCAAAGCTCTTACGCACGTTTGTAATGGGGATCTAACTCAAGAAAAGTGAAACGTCAGAAAGGGAAGTTGCAACGCGTATTGCTGCTGTGAGTAAAGCGAACCAGAGTACTAGAGAAGGTAACTGCGAAAGATTCAGTGTAATCGGGTTATAAATATTATAACTATGAATGATTTTATAAAAAAACGCTCGGTGCGCGAGCGGCTTGTACAGCGTTCGTGCGCTGCGGTAACGGAATATTACGCGTTATTCGCAAATTTTGTTAACAGTGCGATGGTACATTTCAAAGTTTATTGTCATTTAATTATTTACAATGTTTATGTGTATCGTTGATCGTACCCACGTACCATTCGTCTCGCCGTTAATTATTTTCAGACATGTGTGAAAATCAACATTTGTCATATGTAAATTAATATTTAACAACAGAGAGCGTAGAATAGGTATGCGAAAAAAATGATTAACGAGTACAAAATTTTTGATTTCGATAATTTCGCGTGGATTTCGACGTAAAAAATGTTGAATTTCACAATGAAAACAGTGGGACGTATTTTCATAATAAAAAACATAGTTAACAATTCCCGGAGTTTCCGAAAAAAAATCCACGACATTTCCATGACTATTCCAGAATTTCCGAATTCACAGGCTTTCACAGGTTTTCCAGAATTCCCTGACCAGTAGCCACCCTGTTATTTATAGCTCAAATGATATACATACATTACATAAAAAAAAACCTAAAAAGATGTAAGATCAACATTTCTCACGTATTATGTGAGGATTAACATAATTTTGATTATTACGGAATTTGGCTTTTTGCGAATGGTATTGGATTGGACCTACTACCTTAAAATATTTTGTACGCTATTGATGTTTTTCGATAACACCAATAATGCAAAAGAATGCATATTCTGCGTGGAAAAAAGTATTTACGCGCCAAATATTATGATTGGTAACAAATTACTTACGGTTCATCGTTGCCGATGGTTCGTGAACGACTGACTCTCTTCGGTGTCCTTTGGCGGCGACGCTTGCGCTTCACACACGCCACTGTCCCCACTATCCGCGCGGCCGTCACTTCTGCGTTTTCTCGCGTACCGTCTACATCCACTTTTCGCGGCGAACGAAGCAAACGCGAGTGTTTTGGTAATTTGCCGTGTCACAAGTTCTAATCACGTGCAAATTTTCACGCAGCCAGTGTGTATACATATATTTGTTACAAAAAACAATAATCTTGTGAGTGCAACAATGGATAAGTCACGTCGCACGGCTGGATCGAAAAAAAGGTTAAATTTGACGCGCCGATGAACGAATCGTTCGTTGCAATGGTAAGTGTTTTATAAAAAATATATACTGCAAATTTCTGTTGTGCAATTATAGATATCATATACAAGAATCCTGGCAAATCTGCACTTGCTATGCAGGGTGATTCGTAATTCACAGCAAATACTTGACAGGGCGAATCTTTATCAAAATTGGAATCGAAAGTTCCTAAGAAATTTTTCGGGAAAACGTCTTTTTTCATTCAAAGAAATGAAAATTTAATTTTTTCGGTTTTCTTTTTCGATCAACCGTTTAATTTCTTGGATCGAATTTGTACGTAAATGGACATCCCTCGCGGAAACAGCCTCAACTTGGTGTTAATTCGTACCCCCGACTTAGATAATGCTGAATTCCCACAAGAAAAAAAATTGTGGGTACGAATTTACACCAAAGTCGCCGCTTTTGTCCGTGAGGGA
The DNA here is from genome assembly GCF_021901495.1 of Neodiprion virginianus. Taxonomy (NCBI): domain Eukaryota; kingdom Metazoa; phylum Arthropoda; class Insecta; order Hymenoptera; family Diprionidae; genus Neodiprion; species Neodiprion virginianus. The sequence goes on from NC_060877.1 coordinate 17,653,182, forward strand.
CTTCCACGAAATATTCGAGAAATTATTCATGGAGAAAAAATTTGTACTACAATTTGTGAAAAAGTTAACCAGCGAATTTTGTTCTCAATTCTGATGATGATGCGGAAAAATGTATAAAAATTAAAACTAAACTGATAATATTCAATTGAATTTCAATTGTTTTTTACGAAGAACGTCGTTTTTTCGAATAATTAATCAGGAACTTTCGACTTTGATTTTGACAAGGAAATCCTATAATATATTCGTCCAGACTCCGGAATCAACTCGTAGTCCCGTTATGTTGTTCATTTCCGGACATAAGCAGCGAAATTATTATTGTAATTATCTTTATGACGACTGACGATATTTTGACACAGGACTAGTTAGATAAATTAAAATTTGTGAATATCTTTAGCATTTCGGTATGAACAATGCAAGTACGTTTCACTCCGCACGACGTATCGTACAAGAGAACAACATATAGTTTGTGACGTGGATTTTTCTGCACCTCGGTCACTCGGAGAAAATGACCGAGAACTTACCGCGTGCACAATAATTTGGCGTCCACGATGTCCCCTGAACCTGCAATAAGACCGCGAAATTTGTTGGGCGCCTGGCGTGATCAACACGCCTCGAAATCGGTAATACGATATACCGCGACCATATGCTCGGTAGCTCAGCACCGCGGAGAGGGGAGGGGTAATCTTTGGGTAGAGAGAGATACGCCACACGTACGTTGACAAGTTATTTCACAAAGCAGCGAGAAAGTTAAACAGTATATTTCAAAATAGTGATAATACAAAAAAAAAAATTAAGAATAATAACAATACTGCGGACGCTTGTCCTCGCGATCCCAAACGCAAGCGCTTAGCTTACAAAAAAAAGGAACGAGCAAACAAAATAATCAATGAAGAAGAAGAAAAAAAAAAGAGAAAACAAAAATATGAAGGGATCCCGAAGACCTCTACGGCCTACGTGCGCTAGTCACTATACTACTCGTGACCGCTAATTCACACACTAAAAGAAACCAAAAGCAAAATCGGACGCGACGCGCTGCTCGCGATCGTCCTCTACAAAACGGCGCTGATCGCCAACTTAATACTAACTGATTATGCCAAAACAAAAAAAAACTAAACGGAGGCGAGGCTCGTCGCGGCACCCACGACCCTCCTTTAGGAACGCATATTTTTATTAGCGCGCACCCGAGCTTTACTTTCTCTGCGATGGCGGGACGCAGTCGCGAATTCGAATGCTCCCCGTGAGACTGCTCGCGACCTACACGAGAACGGAGGGTGTATCGGAAAAAGTAAAATGACCCCGTGTAACGGATTTCGATTACACTCAAACTTGAGGCAATAATGTCTCGGCTCAACCCGTGACTCGACTCGATTTCCTGGATCCCCCGAAATTAACGCTACTCCCTTACGCGCAACTCAGGCTACGGTCACGAAGCAAATGTGTCGGCTAAAGAATCTCGAGTACAGTTGCTAACGCCAATCCTCACTGGCTATCCGTCCTCGGCAAGCCTTTACTAATGATCTCTCGAGATTCTCTCGCAAGAAGGTTAACAGCGCTTACCGCTCCACATCCACGAGACGAACGGGCCCACTCCCTCGTGATCTCTGGCTGCCATTCCTCGCAAATTCGTCACAATAAAGAAAAGCAACAACGCACAGTCGATTATCCCACCCGCTCTCTATAGACGCCAGAACTTTAGTGATCTCGGATGGTCGCAACGCCGATCTCGTCACGCTAATTTTTCGTGACGTCATCACCCTAAGAATGCGCAACAATCGATCGGTCATCGATTTTGGGGATTGCGCAACTTGCCGCGCACGTGTCGTCTCTACGCGGCGCAGAACTTAAGGCTAGATCGCGATGTCGTCTCCCGCGCAGCTTTACGTAGTCCTGGGGCTGGGCGGGGTGGTGCTCCCTCGTCGCTAGCTGGTATCTCGCGGTTACCTTGGTTGGGCGTAGGCGGGGTGAGCGGGGAGGCTGCGGCGCGCCGGCCGCCAGCGGGAATCGCGTCCGCCTTGGATTCCCGCGCTGCGGGGATCTGCGTTGCCTCCCCCTCCGCAGCCTCGGTGTCCTTCCCGCAAGATCTCCGTGGTTTCGCCTTGCCTCGAAAGATGTTCAGCGTCGGAGTTGGTCGCTGGAGGGTAGCCGGTGCACTCAAAAAAAAATAAGAAAAACAAAAGCCTGAAATATCTTGGTCGCAATGCGCTATTTCGTCCCTGTCGAAGCTCGGGTGCGTGACTCCAGTTCTGGCGCTCTCTAGGATTATTTCGCGACTCGATTTTCTAAACCCTGATTCCGGGATCTCGCCCAGGGTTCAGGGAGTCTCCTGCAACGGGCAGGCTTAACCGAACTGCCACGTCACAAGTTATACCACTTTGTATTAGACAACGTTTACGGAGTAGACTTTGTATAATTTCCCACTGGCAAGCTGTTTTACTTTTCAAATACATAAACAATATGTAGCATAATAAAAATAAAGTACGAAATTAATTCGTTTACGAACAAATCAGATCCTCATTATTGAACACAGATAACGTGCCAAGATAATAAAGATTCCACAAATTAAAATTGTTTCAATACAAAACGTACCATACAGTAATTATTTTATCTCTACAGTGAATTAAAATTGAGTCGAAGCATAATTGGAATTTAATGAATTATTCTTAAGTTACAGCATATAGTCCAGGCAAAGCGTGCTCAAAAAATAGGCTCGTGAGAATTTTGGGTAGAATGCTTTTTTTTTTTTAATTCTCTGGGGGGTCGGCCATGAGTGTGAAACTCAGTTTCCGGGTCCGAAAGGGTTAGCGAACGGCCGCCATCTTGAAATTGAGGGTGTGATTGGTTTTTGTTATTCACATCCGTAACCGTGAGGTTGACAAAAATTTTGTTAAGAGCTTTTTTGTGGTTGATACAATTACCCATAACTTTTTCCTTTAACTTTTTGCACTAATGTTAATAATAAAAAAATTATAAACCAAAAACGATGAAAAATTAGGGAATAGAAAACTTTGAGGCAAGATTATTAATTAATTTGAAATCTGACAATAAAAATGCATCCAACCTTTTTTATAGAGGATTTTGTTATAAACAATTTGACTTATTATTTTTTTTTCGCTTCGTTGTTATTGATTCTTATGGTAAATACTGACTAATAGTTTGTAAATTATACTTTCAAACAGAACAATATAATAAAAGGAAAAAAACGGCTCGAAATCACTTATCAACTATTTTGAAATTTAAATATAGCGAAAAATAACTAAAGAATTCGTTTTTACAGTTTTATATTAATTCGATATTTGAAAACAAAAATATTATATCTGAATTAATTCAAACAAATCATTGAATTTAAAAATTCTCTGTTAGAAATCATTTCGAATTATTAACATTCAGTCAATTCAAATTAATTAAATAAAAAAATAATTAACCTCAACGTCATATAATAAATTCCAATAATCCGTAAGCAATGGATACCTTTTAAAACTAAAAACAGAACGAATAAACTTTCGAAAAACGACAGTTTTTTTTCTCGATTACGAATAATTAAGAATTTAATAATCATACGAGCTTTATATTCTTATAAATTTCTAAACTTCGGGTTATTATTATTTACTTTCAGGAACAAATAAAAGAAGAAAGGAATTTGGATGTATTCCGTTTAAATTAAATGAAGAAGAAATAATAGAATTTAATTACCGTAAGAATCAATAACAACGAAGCGAAAAAAAAATTATAATTCAAATTCTTTAGAACAAAATCCTCTATAAAAAAGGTCAGATGCATTTTTATTGTCAGATTTGAAATTAATTAATAATCTTGCCTCAAAGTTTTCTATTCCCTAATTTTTCATAGTTTTTGGTTTATAATTTTTTTATTATTAACATTAGTGCAAAAAGTCATAGGAAAAAGTTATGGGTAATTGTATCAACTACAAAAAAGCTCTTGACAAAATTTTTGTCAGCCTCACGGTTACGGAGGTAAATAACAAAAACCAATCACACCCTTGATTTCAAGATGGCGGCCGTTCGCTAACCCTTTCGGTTCCGGAAACTGAGTTTCACACTCATGGCTGACCCCCCAGAGAATTAAAAAAAAAATAGCGTTTTACCCAAAATTCTCAGCGAAATCACGCTTTGCCTGGACTAATAAAGATGACCCCGACACGCGCTCATAGAAAAATTAACAATGCTCCAGAACAATAATACAGTGCTCCCCCCCTAAGATTTCAGACTCGGGGCTCTGGTTCCAGGAAAAATATCTTAGAGAGGTATCCCCTCTACTCTTAAAAGGTGGGGCTGTTAAAAATAGAAGCATGCGCAGTGACACACGAAATACTTAAAAGAAGCGCGTGATATTTGAAATGAATTATTTATTTCTTTGACATCCGTTGACATAGGTTATCGTTTATAATAATATTGCACTTATTTTACAGTACAAAAATATCAAATTTGAGTGTTATCTTCAAATAAGAAAATTAAAATCAACATAAAATTCACAACTTGAGTTATTTCAAGGATATTTTATAAATTATGGTATTGAATACCACGTAAAGTTAAACTTTCAAATATAAATTCGTACATTAGCAATATTTAAAATAATTATTAATCAAATTATCAACACACTATACATTACTTATCCATTAGGTATAGTAATATCACAGATATGTATCAATAACTAATTAGGAGGAAAATTTTCAGAGTTCAAGTTTTCAACTTGAGATTTTAATAACCCTCTTAATTCAAACAACGTTGTATTTTGACTAGACAAATTGCAATCATCACAATATTTTGTCAAGGTTTCAACAGCCTGTATGACTTCTGTACTTGAAACTTTTGGTTGAATTAGAAATAATACTTTCATGAAGAATATCGCAGCTTTCTTGAGTTGTAATATTTTCAATATTTAGTGGATCAATATTTTCATTAATAATATCAATGATCTCTTCAGTAGTACAGCAAGGGGGGTTCTACACGCAGATTCCGGTTACCGACACTTACCGACCGAGCCGACCAGTCCGCCTATACATTCTCCCCAGACTCAAACCCTTTTCCGCTCCGCGCAGCTCAGACTCAAACCCTTTTCCGCGATGACGTCACAGTCTGCCGTACCGAAGGTCAATTACCGACAGTTGTATCCATCGAGGGTCAAAATCATGCTGTTTTACCTACAATCTTACCGACAGTTGATCGATCGAGGGTCAAAATCGTGCTGTTTTACCGACAATTTTACCGACCGAAGGTCTGTAGTGCTCGCCTGTCCCACGATAGGACTGCTGATGTGTAACATGAACCACTCCGAATTCCTTTCCCACGGTAGGACTGCTGACGTGTAACGTCAACCACCTCACATTCCTTTCCCACCTTATCAACCACGTGACATTCCAAAATTAATGGTTCCGAGAATTGTTTGTCTCAACGTCGCACCGAAATCCTTTGACCGCATACCGCTCGCCGTCGAAACTTGTCGATCGCATTGTTTTGTCTAACCACCTTATCAACCACGTGACATTCCAAAATTAATGGTTCCGAGAATTTGCTGATGTGTAACATGAACCACCTCACATTCCTTTCCCACGTTATCAACCACGTGACATTCCAAAATTAATGGTTCCGAGAATCGTGTTTCACTTATTCGGTTTGATATCCAAGGTCGACCGATAGTCGCGGTACAGAGCCTGCGGTGTCGGGTTACTATCGCTCTTGGAATGCCAAAAGGTGCGCGCGCATCCGTACAGCTGCCTTATAAAAAGGACGCTCATCACAGCAAACGATCATTACGTCACAACCTGTCAAGCATACGTGAGGAAAGAGCTCAAGATGGAATCCGCGAAGTGTTTGAGATTGATCGATATTATGGAATCGGCGTTCAAGATTTTATCGGAAAAATCGTCGCCGGCAGAAATTGCAAAATGGATTCGACTCGGAACCCAAAATATCAGGCTTTTGAATAAAATCTTACGCAACAACGCCTCAACGATCGGGGAGAAGACAAGAATTTTGACTACAATTGGAATTCTGAAATCGTTGACAGTCAAATTTCAACAATTGCAGAAAGTGGGTGACGGATTACGAAGCCGACGAAGAAGCGATCGAGTACGGAGGGAAGATTTGGAATCAGCTTTCGAGAGTAGAATTCGAACTGGATCCATCGTCAATTTGAAGCATAAAGATGTGGAGAGATTTCTAGAAGACGCAAAGGTACTAGCTGTGGCGAGACTGAAAAACGCTCTGAAGAAAGACGGGAGCTTGAAAGCCAACGTTATCCTGGCTTGTAAATTTGAACTCAGAAAAGTTGATCGCACGGTGGAAGAGATCAAATTTTTTAATACGAGAAATGAAATCATCCTCCAGACAACGGATATCAGCGAATGGTTCATCGAAAACGCGACGGAGCGTTTGTTGAAAAAGGTGGAAGATTTCCAGGAAAAGGATTCAGGCTGGTCGCTGACCGAAATAATCAATTTGACTGTGAATATCAACAAGTACGTGCCACTGCGAGGCGGTGTCTTCACATACACACCACTACCCAAAGATATTCAAGATAAGAAGGCTGTCGTCAACATCCGTAACAGCGACTCGTATTGCTTCCTCTGGTCGGTCACCGCAGCTCTGTTCCCAGCCGACAACAACCATCCTAACGCGACCAGCTCGTACCCACATTTCAGCTCAGTGCTACGGTATGATGGTATAACGTTTCCTATGTCTCTAGACAAAAACACCATTTCAAAATTTGAGAAGCTCAACGGTCTTTCAATTAACGTTTATGGTATAGACCAAGGTGATCGGAAAAAAAGTGATATAGTACCGATTCACCTAAGTCAGAATAAGTCTGATAAACCTACAATTCATCTTTTGGCGATAGAAACTGAAACCACTGACGATGACGATGACGATGATATGGTAAATTATGAAAAAAATAGAATCTTTCATTTCACTTGTATTCGAAATCTGTCTCGATTGACAAGATCTCAAATTTCCAAGCATAAATGTCATACTTGGTTGTGCGATAGGTGTCTGTCTCATTTCAATTTCGAAAGATGTTTGTTGAAGCACCGAGCTGATTGCATGAATTTAAACAAAACAAAAGTTATTCTACCTACAGATGAGGAAAAAATACTGAAATTCAAAAATTTCAAGCACAAAGAAACCGTTCCATTCTGCATTTACGCGGATCTCGAATGTTTACTGCAACCCACACATGAAAGCTTTGGGGAAAATAGAACAATTTATCAGAAGCATCTTCCGTATAGTATAGCTTACTATCTGCATTGCGCGTTTGACGATTCGCTTTCAAAATTCAAAATTAATCGTGGAGAAACTTGCATCCAATGGTTTGTGAACGAGTTAAAGGAATTGGCACTTTCGTTAGAGGGATACTACAAGACTGTTGTACCGATGGAACCACTAAATTTCAATCAGATCAACGAATTTGATTTGTCGGCGGTCTGTCATATTTGTGAAAAACCGTTTACGCTCACAGACGTGAAACATCGGGATCACTGTCATTTCACAGGAAAGTACCGTGGTGCTGCTCACCGCAGCTGTAATCTAAATTACCAAAATTCGCACACCATCCCAGTGATATTCCACAATCTTTCGGGTTACGATGCGCATTTTCTGATCAAAGCTCTGGGTAAGTCATTCGAAGGTACTGTTCAACTATTACCTGTCAACAAAGAAAAGTACATTTCCTTCACTAAATTCGTTAAGGGGACAGATATAAAGTTTAGATTCATAGATTCGTACCGTTTCATGCCTAGCAGTCTCGATAAATTATCATCGTATCTGGACGATTGTCGAAAAACAATAACACGTAAATTCTGCAGTAGCTTGAACAAATTTCGGTTATTGACTAGGAAAGGTGTCTTCCCGTACGAATACATAGACAGTTGGGAGAAGCTCGAGGAGAAACATTTACCAGCCAAAGAACAGTTTTATTCAAAATTGAACGACCGGAATATATCAGACGACGATTACGCGCATGCGTGCGACGTATGGCAAACTTCTAACGTCCAAACTTTGGGAGAGTATTCGGACTTGTATTTACAGACGGACGTGTTTTTACTGGCTGACGTTTTTCAAAATTTTCGACAGAGCTGTTGGACGACGTACAAACTGGACCCGTTACATTACTACACAGCGCCCGGTCTGTCGTTTGATGCAATGTTAAAATGTACAGACATCGAACTCGAGCTTCTCACCGACATAGACATGGTTATGTTTATCGAAAAAGGTATTCGTGGTGGTGTATCACAGTGTTCGAACAGATACGCAAAGGCCAACAACAGGTATATGGGAGAGAAATTCGATCCTGAGATCGAAGAATCTTATCTCATGTACTTTGACGTCAATAATTTGTACGGTGCAGCTATGAGCTTTGCTCTGCCATACAGTTCCTTCGAATGGGTATCAGACTTCAGACAATGCGACGTTCTTACCATCTCGGACGATGCAGAGTTTGGTTACGTGCTGGAGGTAGATTTGGAATATCCTGCGGAACTGCATGAAACTCATAAGGATTTACCATTGTGTCCGGAGCACTATGTACCTCCGATTTCGACCAATAAACAGCCAAAATTGACGCCCACGCTATTTTCCAAGAAAAACTACGTTGTTCACTACCGCGTTCTGAAACAATGTTTACAATTAGGTTTAAAATTACTCAAAATTCATAGAGTTCTCAAATTCAAGCAAACTCCGTGGCTGAAAAAATATATAGATTTAAATACCGATTTGCGAAAAAAATCTGACAACGAATTTGAGAAAAATTTTTACAAGCTAATGAACAACGCAGTTTTTGGCAAAACTATGGAAAATGTTAGGAAGTATAGAGATGTCAGGCTGATCACCGAATGGGATGGACGGTACGGTGCGAGAGCTACCATAGCCAAGCCTAATTTTCACAGCTGCACCGTGTTCGACAAAGATATGATTATCGTTGAGATGAGTAAGATGAAAGTTAAGTTGAACAAACCATTGTATGCAGGTTTCTCCATAATGGATCTAGCTAAAACGTACATTTATGATTTTCATTACAATTACATTAAACAGAAATTCGGCAACTTAGCAAAATTAATGTATACAGATACAGACAGTTTAATTTACAATTTTACCGTCCCCGACATTTATGAACACATGAAGGCGGACTTACATAAATTTGACACGTCGGATTATCCTCTTGACAACGCTTACGGAATGCCTCTAGCGAACAAAAAAGTTCTCGGTTTGATGAAAGACGAGAACAACGGCAAAATCATGCTCGAATTTGTAGGGTTACGAGCTAAACTGTACGCATTCCGAGTGATGGGAGATGAGACAGACACTAAACGTGCCAAAGGAGTCAGAGGATCAGCGTTAAGAAAAATAACCTTCAACGATTATCTGGACTGTGCGTTGAAACGTGAAAATCTATCCTCAAATCAGCATTTGATCATGAGTCGAAAGCATGAGGTGTACACCGTAGAACAGCAGAAAGTAGCACTGAGCTGGAATGACGACAAGCGGATCGTATTTCAAAATACAACCGACACGCTTCCGTGGGGCTACAAGCCTAAGCTTTGTAATTTATAACTGTACCATGTCGATTGTCTAAAAAGACGCATACTTGTTGTGTGTCGGATATAAAATAAAGAGGAACATACGTTTTTACAAAAAAAATTCATTTATTAAAATGTTACATGTCCGATTCGTTTATCCAACTGTTGTGTGTATTGTCAAAACCTAACCATTTAACGTATATTTTTCTTCCACGCTTCTTGAGCACCTTCTCCACCAGATAGATATCCGGATGCTTAACCTTGAGGAGCTCTTGTTCGTAGAAACCACCAGCGATGGGTTGATCTCGGTAGTCTTTGAGCTTGTACGTCACAGGATGAGTATTTTCCACTCGACTTATCGTGAATATTTCAGTCGTCCAATTGGGAGTGTAACCTTTCTCGAAGACATTTTTGAATTTGCTGATTCGAACTTTGTCGCCGGATTTGAACTTTGCCGATACGGTAGGTATCGCTCGAAGCCCTCCGTACGCCTGACGTAACAACAGCCTCTCGTTTGCAACGGTGACATCCGACGGTTTCATTCTTAGGGTTCGGTGTTTGACGTTGTTGTAAGCCGAAACCAAATCGGATAAGATATCGAGCCACTTGTAGCTTCCTTGCATGCTGAACCGTGTCCACATTTTACCTTTCAGCGTGCGATTGAAACGTTCACAGATCGAAGCCTTCAAATTACTGTACGTGGAGTAAAGTTTGATTCCGTAGCGTGTCATAAGCGATTCGAATTTCGAGTTGTAAAATTCCGTTCCTCTGTCGACGTGTAAATTTTTCGGTACCCGTCCTTGGACAAGCACAGATTCCATTGCCTTCGTAACATCGTCTCCAGACTTGCTCTTTATCGGTACAGCCCACGCATACTTTGAAAAGATATCAATGACTGTGAGCATGTACTTGAAGCCTTTGTTTTGTCCAGCGTACGACGTCATATCAACAAGATCCGCCTGCCAGGTCTCGTCGATGCCGCGCACGTCTACACGTCGACGCGGGTAATTCCGGCGTGCAGGCTTATGCAGTTCCGTCACCAGTGCTTGCTTTTCCTCGTTCATATTCCAACGCTATTAGTCTGGTGTCCAATTTGGAAATGATTTCCGCGTTTCGAATCGACAAGTCTCTGCCTGTTTTAAAGTCTGTGTAGAAGGTATCCAAGGCTTTCTCCGTGGTGATCTCCAAAGCTTTGATCATTTGATCGAGGTTGTCGATTCGTTTTTGCAGCACGCTGAATTTTCGTCTCAAGGTTTTTAAAGTTACAGCATTGTTCGGCTCTGCGGGATCTGCGACTTTGCACAGTCTCTTGTTCCGTATATCGTAATGCCCGTCCGCTGTTATTTGAAACCCGACACCCGGAGGACCGCGAGTGCTCGCGGTCGTGTTTTTATTCAGCTGACGTCCAAACACGTCGACGCTCATCTCGGTAATGAATGCAAAAATGACGGGAGCTGCTTAATAAATGATTCCTGCTTCGCGTAGCTCTTCGATAATGGAGATTATTTCGTTATTGTGACTCGGATTTCCCGCTGCCTGAGATGCCAGGAGTAAACGAAGACGCTCCACCAACTCGTTTGGATCATCCCAGAAGACGTATTCCGTTTCAACACCTTGTCGAGTGAGCATAGCTTGCGGAAGTAGACCTTTACCCTTTCGGCGAGGTGACGGAGAATAATCCATCAATTCGGCAATGACATTTCTAAATTTGTAACTGTTATCGTTTCGAACAGCCCCGTCGGATGAGTAATACTTCTTATGCGCGTTCGTTGCGAGGATTATGTTTTTAAAATTTTCCCGATCTCCGGCGCTCACAGAAGAACCGTCGGGCTTCTTTTTGAACAAAAGTTCCAGCAAACCCTTCGTTTTCGGGTAACGCGTGTCGCCAATACGAACGTAGTCACTCTCAAAAGATATCAACGAATCACCGATCATCGGTCCGTTTGAGAGGTTGCGTACACCGTACACGTTGTCCAATTCGCCTTTTGTCTTCGCATCTCTCATCAGTGCAAAATACTCGTCCTCGACCGGTGTTTCTACGACTGTTTCATCCCCCGCCGAAGCAAAGGAATCGTCCATTTCCGAGACAGTTTCATTTTTCGTTTCATTTTTCATCTCCTTTATTTCTTCTTTAATTTCTTCCACCTCTTGTTTGACAGGTTTGGTGTCTTTTGTAACATTCACCAGTTCTTGCAACGGAGTCACTACTGGTTTGAAAACGTCACTCAATTTCTGAGTCGTAGATTCCCTGCCCGACTTGAGCAATCTGTGTTTTCGACGGATCGCAGCACTTGCTTGAGCGATCTGATGCAGGACATCTTTTCGCTTGGAAATTTCAGAGCTCTGCATGTTGACGCAACTGAGTCTGCAGCGCTACTGGGTCTCTCGCTCGAAAACGGTAAATTTTATTCCTTTTCCAGGCTAACGAAAGAATCGAATCCCCTCCTGTATCGTCCTTCGTTGAGCTCACTGTCTTTGTCGATCACCAGAAACCCGTACTTCTCACCGTTCCAGCATGCAGAGCACACACTTTTAAACTCTGTGTAAGACATATCGGTGTTCACATGATCGTTGTATACGTGTCTCAGGTTCATATCGTCTTGTTTGAATAACACGAGTAAGTTTACGTTGTCGCGCACGAGATGTTTGGGAATACGCGCGTACGTCTGACAGAGATAGAAACAGTCAACGTCGTGATGTCTACCCATGCAAAAGTAGGCTCTAATATTTTCCTGCTTCTCGCACGCTACATCGTCAAATATGATTATTGAGTTGGGTCGTGCTTCTTCCGGTGGAATCACTTGCTCACGCTCGGTAAACGCAAAATACTCCGTACTCTCAACATGGTCCAGCAATTGCTTCAACAATCGGTATTTAGGTTGGTTGAGAGATTTCGAGTAGATGTAGATATTTTCAAATCTGAGTCCGTTGGGATGGGTTATAAGTGTGAGCAACGCGTTAGTTTTACCACAATTCGACGGTCCACAGAATATCGCACGTACACTGTTCGGGAGTAATTCACCGTGGCGTTTGTGCTTTTCGACATTTTGCTCCGAAAGTTTGTCAAAATTCATCACGGGAAGCTTGGTAGGTTGTTTCTCAAATCGCATCTCGGACATGACTGATCGGATTTGCTATAAATACCCCGTTTTAAAGCACTTTTCTTCAGTCAACGCACGAATATGATCGCGTACAGAGGTAAACGAAGCAGCAGCAGCAGGCGGCAACATCGTGGCAAGGGTCTGGTGAATAGAATCATCAACAAACTTCCGATCGAGTTGCATGTTCCCGGTTACCAATACTGCGGTCCCGGTACGAAGTTGACGAAAAGACTCGCGAGAGGCGATTCCGGTATCAACCCTCTCGATGCAGCGTGTAGGGAACACGATATAGCGTATTCGAAAAATCGTGAGAACCTTGAGGTTAGAAACGAGGCTGATAGGGTGTTGGCTGAGAAAGCTTGGAAACGGGTTCTCGCAAAGGACGCAAATTTCGGTGAGAAGGCAGCCGCTTGGGCAGTAGCTAATACAATGAAAGTAAAGTCAAAACTCGGAATGGGAATGCGAAAGTCAAAAAATGTGACCTTGAGAAAAATTGTAAATGCTGCAAAACGTTCTATGGTTCCAAGCAACGATGCAAAAGTAGCTATCGAATCTGCACTGAAGGGAGCTGAGAACGCCGTTGAAAAAGCGGGTGGTAAAGTGCGAACACCTCGCGTCCTACCGGTACCTTCGAAAGTCGGTGGTTTTCTACCGTTTCTGATTCCTATTTTTGCCGGTCTCAGCGCTACGGGTGCGTTAGCCGGTGGTGCGGCCGGTATAGCAAAAGCTGTGAACGATGCGAGCGCGGCTAAACGAGAATTGGAGGAAAGCAAACGACACAACAAAACTATGGAAGCTATCGCGTTGGGCAAAGGGCTTCACATGAAACCATACAGAACAGGTCTTGGTCTCCATCTTTCAAAAAACTAGATGCGATGCTACCACGTCGAGCGTTGACTGACTGGGACTTGTTGAAATATGCAAAAATCTTGAAGGTTCCGCATTTCCGCGGTGTTTACATGCGAAACGAAATGCCCGAAAACGGTCCACGAAAAAACGAATCAGCTATAATCAACCTTGACGACAAAGACGGTCCGGGAACACACTGGGTTGCGTACAAGAAACGCGACAATAATATCGATTACTTTGACAGTTTCGGCAACCTTCAACCACCCTCGGACCTCATAAAATACCTCGGCGTTGGTAGCGTCAAATACAATCATGAGAGATACCAGGATTACGATACATTTAAATGCGGACACTTGTGTCTGAAATTTCTAAGTGGCGAGCTATATAAACATGGTGCGTGATTCGTCAAAGTCAGTCTACCACTCGCAGTCATGGATGATTCGTTAACGTTAACGATTTCGGGAACCTCTTCGCCGCTAACACCTCGAAACGTGGAGTTCCTGATAGCTCTGGGTCTGAAACTGACACCTTTTGGAAGAGGAATTTCCGACAAATAAAAATCCGATTTTGCTTTTTTATCATCTGCTACGTGCCATGGAGGAGGAAATCTTGAACATTCAAACACCAGTCGTCTTTGACGAATCCGTTGCGCATTACGAGATTCACGCTCACAAACCTTACGCCTCGTCAACTTTCAACAACAGCGATGAAATTCGAATCACCGTTCAGCATCAGGATTTATGCATATTACCCAGCAAAAGTTCGGTACATATCCACGGACGACTCCTCAAACCTGATGGTACAGCTACTGTGAACACACAGCTCGTAAACAACGCCATCTGTCATCTGTTTGAAGAAATTCGCTACGAAATTAACGCAGTTGAGGTTGATAGAAGCAAGAACGTTGGCTTGACAAGTCTCATGAAGGGTTACGCTTCCCTGCACCCTGGTCAGACTTGGCTGATGGAGAACGCTGGATGGCTCGATGTAGAAGAGAAGAAAAAATTAACCGATGCCGATGGTAACTTTGACGTACTGATACCGCTCAGCATGATATTGGGTTTCGCCGAAGACTACCGCAAGATCGTTGTCAACGCTAAACATGAGTTAATTTTGACGAGATCAAAAACTGACGTCAACGCAATCGTGCAGACTCAGGAGGAGGAATTCAAAATCACGATCAATGCAGTGGAATGGCTAATACCGTATTTGAAACTCGCGGATCAGAAAAAAGTTGACCTACTAAACTTCATTCAGAGAGATCCGCCTGTTTCGATGAGCTTCCGCAGTTGGGAATTGTACGAATATCCCTTACTTCCCACGACATCGAAACACGTTTGGACTGTGAAAACTTCCACTCAGCTTGAAAAACCTCGGTACGTCATTTTGAGTTTCCAAACAAGTAGAAAGAACTAGACCGGCAAGAACGCAAGTCATTTCGATCATTGCAATATCACGGACGTCAAGCTATTCTTAAACTCTCAATCTTATCCGTACGGTAACCTGAACCTCAACATGAGTCGTAATCTCTACGCGCTCCTGTACGAGATGTACGCAAACTTCCAAGCTACCTACTACGACAAGAACCCCGAGCCGTTGCTGACAAAGAGTGAATTCCTTCGAGACGTCCCCTTGTTCGTTATCGACTGTTCGAAACAAAACGAATCTTTGAAGTACGGACCCGTCGACATCCGTCTTGAATTTGAAGCTAAAGCCAACTTTCCCGCTGAAACATCGGCGTACTGCTTGATCGTTCACGATCGTATTGTCGAATACAACCCGCTCAGTGGTGGAGTGAAAAAGTTGGTATAAAAGCTGACCCGTTTCCACCATCTCGCACAGTTCAAAGATGGAGCTCATCGTTGACATACAAGGCTTTCGTAGACCTCTCAACAACACCTTCACGTTAAAAGAATTGGCTGTAATTCCAATCTACTCGGAAGCATCTCCTTCAGTGTTTTTCTTCAAACCACCTTACAAATGGAATTTACTGGACGTCAAATATAAAAGCCAAAATTCTTGGTTAGAACGCGATTTTCACGGCTTACGTTGGAGCTGTGGAACCGTACCTTTTGAGGAAGTTGAGCGGACCATTCAAGACAGGCTGTGCAAAGCTCAAACCGTGTACGTAATAGGAGAAGAAAAACGAGATTGGTTGCTCAAAATCGTTCCGAAAGTTGAAATCATCGATATGTTGGACTTTGACTGCCCGTCGCTTGAAACCCTGCAAAAAACTTCAGCTCTGAGATGCGACCTTCACACAATACCCAACGCAATCTGTGCAGCACGAAACGTTTGCATACTCCAGAATTGGCTACAAAATCATCGTACTGTCCGGATGGCGAGGCTGTACGATTTGTGTTACTGCGCAGAAGCGTCTACAAGAACGGTCCCGCATTCCTGGCGAATATATCACCCTGGTCATGACACTGTTGAATAGAATTATTGTACTATTTTTTTGTGAAGTAATTGTCAACCGTACTCTAAAAATTGTACTCAATAAAACTTTTAAAGAATATTCATGAAATAATTTTATACCTTCACCTTAGCTCTTAAGAGAGAATTTTTTTCAGAAGCTTATGTAAGATTCGACCTTGCTCTCCATCCTTGACCGAGCTGTACTCAAACCGAGTTTTGCATTCCTAGAGCGATAGTAACCCAACACCGCAGGCTCTGACCGCGGCTATCGGCCGACCTTGCACTCCGGTCTGAACCCGTCCAAATACTCATCGTAGAGTTGCAGCTCGAAACCCTCCGTCTTTGCTTAGTGGTGTTCGGACATTTTCTTAGATTTTGAGACTTAATTCTAGATACAAAACGTACGTAGGATTAAAGGTATACAGGATGGATAAATGAAAAAATATTCATAATTTCAATCTTTTTTTTGTTTATTATACGTAAGACTTACACACAGAACATTGTTTGAACCGTGGATGAATTTTGTGGAAGTAGAGGGGGATCGCATAGTTCATTTAAGGCGCATAACTGCATGAAAATTCGAACTTGTTGAATTCTCCACCAAGGTATTTCATTTGCAGACGATTTTCCCCGGCCATGCTACACATTTCAGTCAGCTGACTGGAATCTTCTTGTAGAACTCTTGCGATTCTCGGTGGTAAGAAGACGTTGTATTCTCCATCGATTGTCGCCAGAACACGTCCCCCGAATTTTGTTTTGACCAGTCGTAACCCGTTGACGTCGTACACTCCCCCAATTTCGAGTTCCGACATCTTCTTGGTTGGCAGATTCTCCAGGCGGCTGACGTGGTTAACTTTTGCTAGATCCATCGCGTTTCGAGGTTATTTCACGAGTGAGAACAGTTCACAATGAGAATACGATGAGAACAGAGTGACGATCACGATAGACGTCTTTTTATAGGGCAGCTGTACGGATGCGCGCGCACCTTTTGGCATTCCAAGAGCGATAGTAACCCGACACCGCAGGCTCTGTACCGCGACTATCGGCCGACCTTGGATATCAAACCGAGTAAGTGAAAAACAATTCTCGGAACTATTAATTTTGGAATGCCACGGGGCTGATAAGGTGGGAAAGGAATGTGAGGTGGTTGACGTTACACGTCAGCAGTCCTACCGTGGGAAAGGAATTCGGAGTGGTTCATGTTACACATCAGCAGTCCTATCGTGGGACAGGCGAGCACTACAGACCTTCGGTCGGTAAGATTGTCGGTAAAACAGCACGATTTTGACCCTTGATCGATACAACTGTCGGTAAGATTGTAGGTAAAACAGCACGATTTTGACCCTCGATCGATACAACTGTCGGTAATTGACCTTCGGTACGTCAGACTGTGACGTCATCGCGGAAAAGGGTTTGAGTCTGAGCTGCGCGGAGCGGAAAAGGGTTTGAGTCTGGGGAGAATGTATAGGCGGACTGGTCGGCTCGGTCGGTAAGTGTCGGTAACCGGAATCTGCGTGTAGAACCCCCCTTGCTGTACTACTCTCTTCATCACTGAGAATATCAGTCGGATTAAGTGTGTTATCAGAGTGAAACCAGCTTCTTATATCGTCTCCGTTTACATTCGATAAACCTCCATGATTTTTCATCACCTCACAAAATTCATCTAATATCTCAGTACCACCTGCAGTATCAGTCGATTGATCAGATAATGGAGTTCCCTCAGATTGAGAAGTAGAATCTAACGGCCACAACTAAAAATGAAATGGAAATTGTAGTCAACAAGTATCAATTATATATATATAAACATTTTTATCATTCAACATACCGTGCTCCATGATTTTCTGAGTGTATCTGGCAACACTTTATTCCATGAGTCAAGAATCCAAAAAATTACCTCCTTTGTACTGACAGATTTTAAACTGTCCAATAAAGAACTGCCTTTATTGACAGAATCAATGATGTGTGCCATTAAATTACTGCGATAAAACAATTTTAAATTCTGCAGACAACCTTGATCCATTGGTTGTAACAAAGAAGTTGTGTTTGGTGGGAAAAAATGAACTGATATGTCACCTTTTGATAGACGGGGATGAGCAGCGCAGTTGTCAACGAACAAAACAGCTTTTTTAAGTCCTTTTTCGGCTAGGAATTTAGATACAGCCGGTACAAAGGCATCTTCAAACCACTCTTTGAATAGACCGGATGTCATCCACGCAGATTTTTGGCTTTTATAATAAACAGGCAACGTCTTTAAATTTTTAATTGCTCTAGGTTTGGCAGACTTACCAATCAACACAAGAGGTGATTTCAAAGTTCCTGATGCATTACTACAAGCCATGATTGTTACTCTTTCTTTCTTTCCTTTAATACCAAAAGCTCCAGCTTCACTTGCTGCTGTCAATGTTGATGACGGTAACATTTTATAATTTAATGGACTTTCATCACAATTAAATACTTCATCTAAAGATAAGCCCTCTTCAATAACAAAATCTTTAAACTGAGATTTGTATTTATCAGCAGCAGCAGTATCAGCAGACAATTTTTCTCCGCAGATTTTTTTATTACGAATCTTGTGCCTCTGTTGCCATTTATAAAGCCAGCCGTTACTTGCTGAAAACTTATTTTTAGCACCCATTTTTTGATGGAAAATTTTGGCTTGAAGTTGGACATGAGTACCTTGGACTGGAACGCCAGCAGCTCGTTTTTCTTTGAACCAAAACCATGTAGCCATGTCAACATAATCATTATCAATTTTTCTCATTCTTTTAACTTCAGGCAATTCATCACCATATTCCGTCACTAAATTATCAAACTTTTTTTTATTTTTTTCCCACTGTTTTACTGTTTGCTCAGTAACATTGAGGTTATGAGCAATAACATTTTTTGGGGTTCCATTACTCAATTCTTTTAAGGCATTTACTTTTACCGAAACGGGTACCGCTGTCGGTTGTTTACGCTTTACAGAGTTATTATTTTTATCGCTTGACATTAGATAGTTTTTTATTTACTATCGATCTAATTATTAATTATACTTAATACTACGAATATCACTTGACTATCTATAAGTATATCTGTGTATATGTAGACAGCTGACTTATAGTAGCGGCTTAAGCGCATGCGCAAGTAAACAACACTGAGTACAGTGGGGAAGCCGAATTGCGGGGAAATGATAGTAAAATGAGGGGAAGTAATATCTTACAGAGGGATATCTTAGGGGGGGAGCACTGTAGGTAGGAAGCCGAAAACTTTCAGAAAACTTCTTCGAAGCATTGTCAAAATGTTGGTGTGATTGAAAAATGAAAACTTCAAATTTCGTCGTACAACTTTTTCATTGTACGAGTATAGTATAATAAGGAATCCTGCTTGAAATCTTTGGAAAAAATCGCAATTTTGTTTATATTCTATATTCAGGATTGTAATTGGGCTTCAAAGTCGAGGGATACATTCAAGTTTGTCGTGTTAAAGTTTCAAAAATAAATATCAGTACTGAATAAAGTTACGCCGATTTGAAGTGAAAGAAAAAATATCTTTTGCTTTCACAAAAATGACCTCTTGTATTTCAGAAACTATAAAAATTATCAGTAAGGTGTATTTGGGATAAAGATGCGTAATGAAACCAAAACAAGTTGTCATAGTGTTAGACAAGTGCATGGTGATCAAGTTGTAACACAGTTAGAAAAGTATGGTGACGCGATATACAATAATTAAAATGTTCCAACATGTTGCTTACAACAATTTGCTTATTATTGTTATTATTACAACAAACGCCGGTAGTTGATAAGATAAGAAAACTTGTTTTGGCTTTTATTTTCCGTGCCGTTGAGAAATTGTTTTTTATTCTGTATCTCTGATTATACCGGGCAATGAGCTATTTTCGGCAAATTTAGTTTCCGAAGATAATTAGAAGTGAGGCCCGCGAGGTATTTGCTAATGAATTTGTCCATCTTCCCTTGTGTAGGCGGCGCCGCGTGGCGTTCAATCGTGCAACAGCCGAAGAGACCGCCAACTCTTCGGCTACGATAGCTGCTGCTACGCACGCCGAGACCCCGCCTGCGCAGGCAGGTAAACCACTCGAGGTCGTATTGAACCTCGACAAACCGAGCACGTCTGGAGGTACTCGCCGACGCATGTCGACTCCCGAACTGTTACGCATCTTGCAATCAGAAGATGATGATAGCGACGCAGAAGAACTTGGGGACCACGATAACGTTCGCGACAACGATTGCGACATAGAGAGAGCCGCTGCAGTATCCGACTTTGAATGGCCTGAAGAAGACGGCCTGTCCGATTACGAGTTGGTTGTATCTGACGCTGAACCCGACTCGTACCGTTTAAAAGAAGCGCACATCGATGGCCGCCGTATTGTAAACTTGGAGCATCTTTTCACTGATTTCATCCGGAAATTCGGGAATCACGCACCGACCCTAAATTGTCCGATGCGTTCCCTGGTAATCGTGGATTCGCGCCGGCAAGGCTTGAAGACACAAGTATTTTTTCAATGCCAAATGTGCCTTTACAAAGACAGCGTCTGGACTGAACCGGAAAATCTTCAATCCATGGACATACATCATAGCGCGGTGGCCGGATGCATAACGAGCGGAATAGGGTATTCACAATTGGAACAACTCCTTACAGCGGTTGATATCCCAAACATCTCGCAGCGGACCTATCTGAGGTACGAGAACGATATAACGGTCCAGTTCATGAATGTCGCCCACGATGAAATGCGAGCTGCTGGAGAATTTGAGAAGGAATTAGCTCTCAAGCGAGGTGACGTCGTTGATGGCATCCCTCATATTCCCGTCGTAGCGGATGGTAGCTGGATGAAACGATCTTACCGAACCGGAAAGTACGACTCTCTGTCTGGAATTGGAGCGATCGTCGGGTATCATACGCAGAAGGTCCTCTTCATCGGAGTGCGTAATAAATTTTGTGCCACGTGTGAGAGGGCGGCCCGTACTGGGAAGGAACCTACGGAGCACACGTGCTACAAAAATTGGGATCGAAACCGCAGTTCGACCAGCATGGAGAGTGACGCTATCGTCGACGGATTCACGTCCAGCATTGATACGCATGGACTTATCTACTCCACTTTGATCGCCGATGGAGACAGTAGCGTGTACAAGAAGATCTTGGACAGCAATCCGTACCCGAATATGATTGTCAAGAAGGTCGAATGCATCAATCATTTGTTGCGTAATCTGGCAACGAAAATAAAAGACACGCTGAAAAATAAAGGTCGCATAGGGAAATTGCGCCAAGTTGTGGAAGGTAGCGTACTCAGGCTGCGAACTGCCGTATCGAAGGCTGCAAAGTTCAGATCGACGGAAGACGGTCCCACAAGCCTGAAGGCCCGCCCAATAAACATTGCTGGTAAATAAATCGTAAGAAATTCGTCGAAAAATAACGTTGTATATAGTTGAATAATCGTTCAGCACATACGTTTTTTCTCGTGAAAAATGTCCGCCCTGATATAGGTTTTTTCTACTGCGCTCATCAACGTTTTCTGTTAGTGATTATGATCCGGATATTCCACGGTTGAAGTAAACGTCGAAATTACGGTTTTCAGAAACGTAATGAAACAAGTATGGAAGAACGCAATTTAAATGTTAACGTAGGCGTTTAATATATACCTGTTATAGCCACCATTTTTCGTGGTTCAAACACGTTTAATAAGCGTGTTCATTGGAAAATTTTTTTTATAATAATACACGTACTTAATGTGTGTTGATTTAACGTAAAAACGATATCCGTAAACAATTATTATACGTTTAATTGAATACACTTAATCGAATATCACGCGGTTCCGATAAACGTGTAACAACCAACTTGAGAATATGTTTTCGGTATAATTTTTCATGTACTATATTAATACACAAGCTGTTAAAAGCTTCTTGTATGGTCAATATGGACTTATCTCAGGGGTTAGATGATACAGCAACGCTCACATTCTTAGCTATTTCAGTAATGGTAACTTGCACCAATTAAATGATATTAATTATTTTACATCCACACCCATGTATTCTTATGAGAAATACAGGACAACTAAATGAGATAAAGCACACACCTTTGCGAAACATGATATATATTTATTATAAGTTACTTTCATTCAAGGCAACAATGACAATAGTTACATTGCACACGTATCGAAATATCCGCTTTAACAATGTATCCGAAACATAACAGTAGTTTTTTATATACCAGTTTGTCTGTATCGTTGATGCGGACATTTTATTATGCCAACGATGTAACTGTGTGAATGTTGACTGGGATGTATAAATAAACATACAGTCTTTTACATATACGCATACCTCAATTGTACAGATGTACTCACAAGAGTATAGAAGTATAGCAAATAGTAAAATTAAGTAAACATGAACAAACAAAAACTTATATCCGATACAAGAGGTTTGATAACAAATAAAACATGAAACAAAATAATCATACAATGATTATACCCTAACGAGGAAAATTGTTAACTTTCATCTCGGGACTAGGTAAAAAATCACAATCCTGACAAAGTAAAATAATAAAAAGTATTGGCACATTATTTCAAAAAAGAACACAGACGCTATAGAAAGCGTTGTCTAGGTACGCAGTACGCATAAGTTTTAATTATTATTCGACCGCAGCTGGAGCATTCACTTCCTCGATATCACTGCTGATCCGTCAAATACCTGAAAATACATAGTATTTAACACCTGTATTCTAGGTAGAATAATCTTTATGTGCCATTTCAACGTTCTCTCAACGTGTCTTGACAGGTCTATTATACATCATTTCAACCACTGTGTGTTTATTGGGAAAAGATGCAGCCACTAAATGATCGTTCATTCGTACATGATACGTATGTGTTAGCGATCTATTTCACTGGATAACCTTATAAAAGAAAAACGATGCCTGCACAAGTAAGAATGAAGCTAACAATAAATATCTGCGGCTTCTATTTGCAATCAGTATATATTCCATACCATAGACATGCTTCTTATAGCATTATCCACAAGCAATTCTATTGTGCCTACATCCTTTCGGCGACGTTCAAAAGCAAGTACGACGCAATCACAAAGTATTTGTTTCTTCTTTTTATTGTCAGGTTATTTACGCCTGTATTGTCATTTTCGTCTGTATTGAATCATCGTGATAAATTTTTCCAAATAGAAAATACATTTGTACTTACCAGCTTATGAAGGCTCACATAAACACGGACGTGCACTGACCTCGGAAGTTGGTCAAATTAGACTGATTCACTGATCGCGTGAGCTGAGAGCCTTCGCGAACGGTGGTGGGGGGGGCATTCTGGCGCGTCGTCCTCGGCTCTCAGCGTGCAGGAACCGTACGAGTTACAACACGCTGACCTAGCGAGCCAATCAGAGGCAGAAGAAGAGGCGCGAGTATTTCACGCTAGGACATTCTCGATTCTTCGCGACCGCTTGTCGTTTGATACATGCGCTCATTATACGTATATGTAACATCCATGGTACACGAGCTTCATCTACGGCCACTCGCTTTCCTAGCATGGGTTATTCCAATATATACATTATGGTATAGGAAAACGTATGTTTTACAATTAATAAAGACGCCGCGAAGGGATGCACTTATATGCTCAACTACGTAATTTCTTGGTGACCTTTGTAAAAAAATCTGTTCATCGATTTTTCAACTTTTTTTCCTATGTTGGGGAATTACCAATAACACAAGGAAAAGAATTTGAAAAAATGGAGGTAACATATTGTTCTACTTTACAATATTACGTAGAATAAAATTATCACTTCTAGTGTTATGTCACCTGAATTTTTTCATATTTTTGATGATACTTACTAGTTTATCGAATGAAAAAAAAGATTGGAAATCGAATGACCAGTTGTTTACAAAATTTAAGGTAATCAGAAAAACGTGCTGAGGAGGATAACAAAACGTTGAATTTTAGTCACTGCTAACATGAGAAAAACTTGAATATAATGATTATAGTTCCAAATTCAAACATCGCAATATGTAAGTAAATGATGTAAAAGTTGATTCCTGCCCTCACTATGTTGAAAAGGGTAGTATTCTTGGATATGAAGGTCAGAAAGGTACGAAACAAATCTTGTTTACGTTTCGGCCCGAGTAGGTATATAATTCTGTGTGTCGATATGACAAGTCTATGTACGACGTAATTTTCACGTATTACATGTGATCAGTAGATCAAAAGTGTATTGACTTAATTATTAAACAATTAATGAGAACATATTGGCAAGGTATGGTAACTATACGAAACGTTAAACTTGTGTTACTGGTGAAGGAATAAAATATGTATATTAGCTGTTCATGAGACTAGAAATATAATGGATTTTACCACACGTTTATACTACGGATCTCGCTTACCACAATAAAACGTTGATGATGGAACGCAGAAATTTTGTATTTTAATACCTACAAATATACCGATTTTTAACGAATTTAAATTGACAATTGAGCTAGTAAACAAAACGTTGATTATTAGTCTAGAAACCGTTGTTTAAATGTTGTAGAAAAGCAGTGAATGAAACGTTAAACTTGTGTTACCGGTGAAGGAATAAAACATGTATATTAACTGTTCATAAGACTAGAAATATAAACGGTTTTACCACACGTTTATACTACGAATCTCGCTTACCACAACAAAACGTTGACGATGAAACGTAGAAAATTTGTATTTTAATATCTATAAATATACCGGTTTTTAACGAATTTAAATTAGCAATTGAACTAGTAAACAAAACGTTGATTATTAGTCTAGAAACCGTTGTTTAAATGTACGTGTAATGAAAATCGTATAATATTTGTGGAGAGACAACGATTAATATTTTACTGAAAAATTACCGTATATCGAACACGGTAATATTTTCTACCTATACCATAATTATACGACCTTAACGTTTCTTCAACCACATTTTAACCGGCTCATGTTTACTGGGCGGAAGCTTTCTGGAGATATTTTGAATATCCCGAGCCACGTGTTTGGTGAGCATAAGAAGTGCGCTGAACTGGGCTACTTTTGCGATGGATCGTTGAAAGAAGGCGAAGAAAACCACGTTCCAGCTCTAAAGGCTTTCGGACTGTACGACAAGATACAGGAAGCCTTTTCTAGTCTGAGTTGCTACTCTGACAGCATAATATTAGGCGTAAACAGCAATAGCGTGGAGAGGTACAATTCCATAATTTGCAAATACATCGGTGGTAAACGAATAAATTACGGGGCCAGAGGTTCGTATACCGGAAGATGTGCCGCGGCTGTCATACAGTTCAATACGAATAAATCTTTGAGCGTATTGAGTGAAGCTGTCAATGAGGAACCAACAGCGACCTTGAGGCACATGGAAGAGCGGCACATTCGGAGGAATGAGAATAAAGCAGCTAGCAGAGACAGGTGTGCCGAGAAACGAAAAGCTGAAAAGACAAACGACTCCAGTGCAACATCGCGAAAAGTTGGACGTTCGAACACAACCGAAGACTACGGACCTAATTGTCAACGTCCCGACTTATCGGCGGACGAAAACGCAATAAAAACGCAGTATCACTACGATCAGCTGCTCGAATGGCAAGCGAACCGCGATGAAATTGAACGGACAACAAGGCAGCAAAGACAAAGCGAGCGTTGGCTGTCAATACGCAAAAAGATATTGACTGCATCGAATTTTGGACGCGTGTGTCGCATGCGAAGTGATACATCGTGTAAAAACACCGTCAAATCGCTGCTGTTTCCGACACCGTTGCGGCTTCCTGCTATTGAATATGGCCGGCAATGCGAAGAACAGGCGCGAAAACAATTGGCCACCGAGCGCAATATCAACATCACGGAGTGTGGGTTGTTCATCGATGAGGAGCTACCGTACATCGGCGCGTCGCCAGACGGTGTAATCGGCGACGATGGGATTGTGGAAATCAAGTACCCGTTTTCCATAAAGAACTTCGCCCCGGAAGAAGCGATCGCACAAAAAAAAGGAAATGTGCATCGTATTTTTGACAGCCGAGGCGAGAACATGAACGAGAGTCACGTGTACTTCTACCAAGTGCAAGGTCAGCTGCACGTCACCCGTAGAAAGTACTGCATCTTTGCTGTTTGAACACCACGAGGTATGAAAAGTATAGTCGTTGAGAGCAACGCCGACTTCTGGTCTAAAAAAATGCAACCCTTCTTGACGAGATTCTATAAATGTTGTATGGTACCTGACATCATTGACAGCCGCCTGCTAAGAAATATGGAGATCAGAGAACCACAGTACATTTTAGACGCTCGTCAGGAAAAAGAAAACAGGGCTGCAAGTAAGGCAAAGGACCAAGCCAAATAAATAATATTTCAGTTTTGTTTCCTCGTACCACGTTTCTGATGAATGTACAAATCACAGTTACTCACAGTTGTCCGTAATTTCAATCGAGAGATAGGGTTTTATCGTTCTAGTGGACAGTCGTATGACAGATAAAAATTCTTCGTGACGAATCTCCTGTGACGTAATTTGTGTTGTACATTTATCGTGGTGCAGGTAATCGTTAGAATACAAAATTCCATACTAGTATAATTTTGAGTTTTTCATACAATCAAGCTTTCGAATATATCTATCATATGTATTTAGTTGTGAGGTATTTAAAATATTTCAGCCGCCTATGTTGCTGAATTTGTAGTACTGTGCGTGATATTCGTTTGTGAAATATTGGAGGTGATCAGAATATTATTTAAATTAGAACCATTTTATGTTATTAAGGTACATAGCCATTACACATTCCTGTGAGCATGCCGCGACGCGTTACGAGAATTCCAGGAAATGATTACATGAATAATGGCATAAAGACATTAGAATCTCTAAACATCCTGATGGGAAATATGTTTATCGAGCCTGTCATACGACTGTCAGCTAGAACGACACCCGCTCTCGATTGAAATTACGACCTACGGAGATTCAGATCGATTACTGGCGCATTAGCGGTTTGCCGGTAATCTCTTGTGAATGTTCAAATGATTTGTTATACATTTTTTAAGATATTCAGTAACCAAATTGTATACGTGTTGCAAATTTTTTTTTCTCTGTTTTATTGATATATAATCATTTTGATTTTTCGTTAGGAGTGTGCAGAACAAGAATTTTATCGGAGCCTAGATTCGAATGCTCAGAGGGTTCAATTATTATAATCGTACGGTAATTTTTTTTCCGATAATTGGTAAAATTTACACGTGTTGACATATACCCTAAGTACGATGCAAATATGCGAGAAATTTCAAATCTTGAGGAAAATAAATAAGACGACTGTTATTATTTCATCATATAAACCATAAAACGTTAGTTGGGACGAAATTTAGGTTCTTGAGTCCGAAATATCATCCTGACAAAAAATGACCGCGTATTTTCCAAAACAATGAAAGCTTTTTCGAAGTGATATATGAGCATAAAAAGTCAAAACCTATTTCTACGATTTTTTTTCCGGAAGCGCCGAGTCATTTAATTTTGTTGCAAAATGAGCGCGCAGTGAACTTGAAGAATCAATATCTCATCTCCGGTTCTATTTGACGTAGAAAAATGATTCACAGCACATTCGCGAGCAGAGAGGATAAGCTTTCGTAGAAAACTTTGGTTTATCCGGAAACATTGAACATTGTAATTGTTATTAACAAACGAATTGTTTAATGGTACGATTTTTTGTCGAGGCTTCTACCATTTTATACATTCTGTAAAAAATCTTTCCGATTACAAATAATCCGTCGGGTTTGACGAGGAATTTCCCATTCATATTCATTCCGAATGACCATACGTTAGATATCTGCTATCGGTAGTAAAATATTGAACACGGTGAAATTTAGAGTGATTCGTAAAAAATGAATATCTTAATTTCAAAAGAATTATCTCAAATTTTCGGATTATTCAAGACCATGCAAATTTTTAATCACATTATTCCATTTCATCAGATTCGACCATTCGCTTTTAACATTTTTGGGTAAAGTGAGATGTCGCCGACACATGGTTGTAAGAGAACAGAAGAGGACTCATGTATTTGTATGTGTCTTTATATGATAAGGAGGAGAGGGCACGAATTCTCTGCCAAAGTATATTTTTATCGACATGTACTCATCATGTTATGGATTCTGCATTGAAAAAGCAAAATAACCAAATAAACACGCTTATATTTCACAGGATAATTCGTCGTAACCGTTGGACGGACGCAATGTCACATGCCGCGAGGATATCTTCATGGAGTGGTGAACTATGTTCAAATTACATTACTTCGCAAAGGATGTTAGAAACTTCCATCAACCGGGAGAAGGAACTGTTTCGCACAACCCGCAGCTTCATAGTACCTCGAATCTCAGATACTGTTTCCTTGCATTTGATATTTCAGAGGGTATAAAAATAATCCTCAACGTCGATGTCAACAATTGTTTCATATATCCATAGTAACATGAATAAAATGTTACAATATTATATATAATCATTTTTTGAAACCCTTTTCACTAGTAAAATAGCTTCGAACATAAAATAATTTCATTATTGTCAGTAGAGTTGTGTGTAACAAGCGATGTACAATTTCAGAATGATTCCGATACAGTAATACCCCGAAGTTACGCTATGGGTCGTTCCGGCATTGACAGCGTAAGTCGAAAAAAACGTAAGTCGGGGTGCACGTTTTATACGACTGTATAATGTACATATATATATATATATATACGAGTATATATATGTATAAATACTCACCAGAGATAATCATGTATGTACCTCATAGAAAACCTCTGAAGAAGAATGAGAAATACTCTTTATTTTGGAAATATAAAATGTCGAGCACAGTCGTCTGTCGACACAAAGTTTTTTTTTTCTCGCGCACAGTCACTATCCGTAGACTGAGCGAATAATCGAATACAATGTAATGTACGGACGGAAAATAAACATGACCATTCAAGTTTGCCGACAAGGAGAAGCGGAGTTGGGCGGGGGGGGAGGGGGGCGACCGATGGCGTAACTTCATAAAACGAAACCACAACGATTCGTACCCGTTTTGTTTCAATCGTATTTTTCGAACATATTTCCAAATATTTACGAATGGTAAATGGTGATATTTATGAAATAAAATACTTCGTGCTGTGTAAAATTGATATTGCGCGATACGTTTTAATGTATATGGGACATTCTTTTACAACCAAACACCTTTGTGACCGGCACATTTTTGATTCAGCTAAAATTTTTTTCGACGAGTTCTATACCGAAAAAATAAGGATACGTATTCGAGGATTTTTTATTTCACATATTTCGTAAAATAGAGGGGATCGAAAATTTGATAATTTGGTATTTTTTGGCTTGGAAGACTCACTTTCAAAAATTCATAACGCCAATTCTATTTGAGCTGGAAAGTTCGTTTTTTTCATCTCAAAGCTAATGAAATGAATTTTATTACAACAGTTGTTTCATTAACGATTATTCCGAAATTTATACTGTTATGAACAATTAATATGTTTTAATCGATCTTTAACAATTGCCCCAACCTCGTAGCGAGTTCTTAGCACAACCATCGTATTCTACGTCAAATTTTTCATCCATAACATATTTTGAATTGATGGAGAATACGATGGTCGTGCTGAGAACTCGCTACGAGGTGAAGGCAATTGCTAAAAATCAATTTAAACATATTAATTATTCATAACAATATAAATTTCGGAATAATCGTAAATGAAACAATTGTTGCATTAAAATTTATTTCAATAGCTTTGGGTTGAAAAAACGAACTTTCGGGTCAATCCTGTTGGTATGGTTACCGACTCAGATTCAGGCCTCTTACCGACCGCGTTTTGTCTAATATTGTGTTGCGCTACTCCCCGGTGGAGAGTACCACCTTCGAATGGTTTGGAACCTAGGAAACTTACGCAGAGGGCGCTTCGATCGATTACAACTTTTAGATCCAGGTCAGCGGCACCTTAAGTGTCGACGCGGCGCCCCGAGTGGAAGGCACCACGACATTGCGTGGCGTCGAGAGGGAAATCGCGACGTGCTCTCCGATGCAGACCATGAAGTTCGGCCAACGCTGGTTTTTGCGGGTATGTATCGGGGGCACATGGGTCAGGGCGTTGTTAGACACCGGCTCGTCGCGAACATTCCTCGGTACGGTCGGACACCAAATCGCGTTAGAGTACGGACGACAAGTAAAGTCACCCAGCTGTTCGAGTGTCGTAGTGGCGAATGCATCGGTAGAGGCAATAACCGGAGAGGTAGAGCTTCCGACAACGTTGCTGGGTGTCGCGCATGAGTTTTCGTTGCGGATTATCCCCACCTTAGTTGGAGATTGCGTCCTCGGCATGGATTTTGAAAAAAATTTGGCTTTTCGATTGACGGTGCGCGCGAATCATGGAGGATTGCGAATGTTCCGGAACACGAGGGAAAATTTGAGGAGAGTCGGTCGATCCAAGTTACCGATGTATCAGGTTGTAGCGGCATCGTAGAGCTAGCGGATAGCGAGAATCGCGAATTACAAGAATTCTTAGCAAAGGAATTACCGAAAGTCTCGGGAGACTTGGGCCTCACCCATCTCGCGGAGCACGAAATAGACGTGCAGGGAAGCGCACCTATCAAGCAGCGGTACTATCTCGTATCTCCGAAAGTGCAGGAGGCTATTAACGAGGAGGTGGATCGCATGCTCGCGGATGGAGTAATCGAACCCTCCCAAAGTTCGTGGTCGACGCCAATCGTGATGCTCAAGAAGCCAAACGGGAAATATCGGTTCTGCTTGGACTTCAGAAAAAAAAATAGCGTTTCAAAAAAGGATGCGTACCCGATACCGTTTATGAACGGCATATTGGATAAATTGCGGTCAGCCAAATACATCTTGACTGTAGACTTGAGTCAAGCTTACCGCCATATTCCCTTGACACGCGAGAGTCGCGAAATAACGGCGTTCACGGTCCCAGGTCTCGGATTATTCCAGTTCGTGCGAATGACATACGGGCTTACCGGAGCCCCAGCCTCCTTCCAGCGGTGAATTGACAAATTAATTACTCCAGAGATGGAGCCACATGCCTTCGCATATCTCTACGATATTATTGTAGTGACCACCGATTTTCGTTTGCACTTAAAATGGCTATCTCGCGTTATCGAACGGATAGTGTTGGCGGGGCTTACCATCAACCCGGAAAAGTGCGAATTCTGTCGTAGCTAAGTCCGGTATCTAGGGTTCAAGGTGAACCAGAACGGCCTACAGGTCGAAGCCGACAAGGTGGAACCTAATCTAGAGTATCCCGCGCCGAAAAATCTACTGCAATTGAGGCGATTTTTGGGTATGGCTTCGTGGTATCGGAAATTCACTCCCGTGTTCGCGAGTGTGGCGGAGCCCCTTACCCGGTTGTTGCGAAAAGATAAGAAATGGGGCTGGGGTAGCGAGCAGGAAACGGCGTTTAAACGAATACAAGCCGCTTTGACGTCGGCTCCGGTTCTAACGTGTCCCGACTTGAAGCATGAGTTCGTCGTGCAGACCGACGGGAGTAGTTTTGGTATTGGCGCCGTCTTGACACAGACTATTGGCGGAATCAAGCATGTGATCGCGTACGCGAGTCGAACCATGTCGGACGCGGAACGTAAGTATTCCACCACCAAACAGGAATGCCTCGCGGTGATTTGGGCCGTCAAGAAGATTAGAGC
Organism: Neodiprion virginianus; assembly: GCF_021901495.1. Lineage (NCBI taxonomy): Eukaryota > Metazoa > Arthropoda > Insecta > Hymenoptera > Diprionidae > Neodiprion > Neodiprion virginianus. The sequence continues at coordinate 17,684,705 of NC_060877.1, forward strand.
GTACTTGGAAGGATATCACTTCACAGCGATAACCGACCACGCGAGTCTAAAATGGTAGCGGGAATTGCGAAATCCAACGGGTCGGTTAGCCAGGTGGGCGCTCGATTTGCTCGAGTACGATTGCGAAATTGAACATCGAAAAGGAGCAATGCACCATGTGCCGGATGCCTTATCGTGGATGTACGAAGGTGAAGACGAGGGGACGGAAACGCTGGCTGCCCTCGACGTCGCTGGAAACGACAGACCAGGGATAGAGCGTGAGACCGCCTGGGAAGCCGTCGTCGATCCCTGGTACTAACACCGCGTCCAGGACGTCCTGGACTATCCGCACAAGTTCCGGACTTGGAGAATTCTTACTCATCATATCCGGACTTGGTCGGTAGTCGAGGGGCGGCTATATCATCTGCGGGCGGACCCCTTAGTCGAACCAATACTAGCGGACATGGCGCCGTGGAAATTAGTACTCCCGAGGGAGCAGCGGTCGCGGATTTTCACAGAAGTCCACAAAGACCGTCAGGCAGGGCATTTTCGCGGCAAAAAGACCTACGCGCGAGCGAAGGCTGATTACTACTGCCCCTGCGAATGTATCGCTATATCGTTTTAATGGTCCGGGCTTGCGAGCGCTGCCAAAAGTGCAAGGTGCAACAGGCGCCACCGGTGGGCCTTATGGGTCGACGGGTCGTCGACACGCCCTGGACCGTAGTTGCGGCGGACGTCATGGGTCCATTTCCCAGAAGTCGGGCCGGTTTCGAGTACCTTTTAGTTTTCGAAGATCTGTTTACCCGATGGGTGGAGATAGCGCCCTTGCGAAAACCAAACGCGAAGAATATTCTGACCGCACTGGAAGATCTCGTGCTGTCCCGATGGGGTACCCCGGAGGTGCTCCTGACGGATAACGGCACGGAATTCGCGAATAAGGCCGTCGACAAGCTATGCGTCGCGTACAATATTACCCACGCCAAGGTACCACCGTATCACGCGCAAGCCAATCCCGTGGTAAGAGTGAATCGCGTAATAAAGACGATGATCGTAGCGTACATCGAGGCCGATCATCGGGACTATGATGCACACCTTCACGAGTTCCGATTTGCGTACAATACCGCCGTGCACAGCTCACTGAGAGTCAGTCCCGCGTTTTGAAATTTGGGTCGCGATCCCAAACCACGGACGCAGTTGCGTCGGCTCGTGGAAGGTCCCGCGGAAATCCCCGTTCCCCATCCCGAAGTATGGGGGGACCGAATAGCGAAGTTAGGTGAATTGCGTGACCTAGTGACCAAACACCTTAAAGACGCCCACGAGCGACAGGCACGGTATTATAACCAAGGGCACCGGGACATCCGTTTCGCAGTTGGGGATAGGGTGTGGAAGCAAAACCGAGTTCTGTCGTCCGCCGCCCAACAGGTAGTGGCAAAGTTAGCTCTCAAATTCGCCGGTCCGTTTCGCGTGGCGAGGGTAATCTTGCCCGTCGTGTACGAATCGGAGAATAGCGAAGGACGGGGTCTCGGTCGGCACCACATCAAGGATTCAAAGCGGTACGTGAAGTCTGAGGCACTTGCGCACAAGAACGGGTGGAACAGTGAGGGGGAAATAGGCTTTTCGGGAAGAGAAAAGGAGTGACGGGCGATAGTCACGATCCTGACTGACTCTTTCCCATAGTTGGCGGCGGAGTAGCGAGGACGGACGACGACGTCCGTGCGGTCCGGGACCTGCTGCGGTGGGTAAGGATCCCGCGCCCGCCAGCAAGAGCCAGCTATGGTTGGGACCGTCCCGCGCCCCCGAACTGGCTGCAGTGGCTGCCCCCGGCGGGATTCTGGAACTGCTGGTGGTGGCACACGACTACCGGGATTGCGAGGAGGAATTAGGGCTTTTTTGCCACCGGTGCGGGTGGCCGGGCTGTGCCAAGCCCTCCTGCCCGAGCTGTGCCAAGCCCTCCTGCCCGAGCTGCCATGATTAGCCGAGCCGACCGTGCAGGGGCCATCTTCCCCCGCCATCAGCCGTCCATGCAATACCCCCCCTGATGACGCTGGTGGTCCCGCCAGTCCCCGTCGCGAAGAGGACACCTGTCCCGCCAACCCCCCCCCCCCCCCCCGCTCGCGAGGGCCGACGATTTCGTCGGGGAAGCGGAGACCCTACAAAGGCATATTAAAGCGTCCGCGACCGGCCGGGGCCGGGATCGAGGCCGCCCGGGAAGACGCGGCTAGGCCACACTAAACATTTTTTTTCAACTTTTGAGGATTAGAATAAACATTGATCTATCGAATATAAATGGCGTCCGCTTTCTTTCTTGGACCCCAGGTGGCGGACTTTGAGAAAAATTTCAGGTCCGGTGGCGAAGTAGCGGGCTCCCCTAGACAACCTTGGCGTAAGGAAGGGGATCAGTTGAGCTCGCGCAGAATCCCAGAAGGCATGGGAGTGGGCGTCTGGCCATACGGAAGAGAAAAATTTTTTTTTTTGTTTTTTTTTGTTGTTTCATCGTTCTCTTGGGATAGGGTTCTCGGTGAGTACCGCGCAATAGCGTGTGGTTACTTCGAGCTTGCGGTCACCTCGCGAAGTTCGGCTCGCGGGATGCAGCGCTGGCGCTCTGGTACCCCACATTCCGTCTAGGGGGGGGGGGGGAGTTGTAACGTGGCATTTCGGTTGGGCGTGCCCTTTACAAGAGACTCCCTAAACCCTGGGTGGAATCCAGGAATCAGGGTATCGAAAATCGAGTCGCGGAATAATCCTAGAGAGCGCCAGAACTGGAGTCACGCACCCGAGCTTCGACAGGGACGAAATAGTGTATTACGAACAAGATAGTACAGGCTTTTGTTTTTTTATTGATGTGAAACATCTATAGCCGCACGTAAAACCGATTTCCGGCGTGGCGACGCATGCCGTGGCGACGCGTCGCCACGCTATATGATGGTATATATATACAGTCTATATGTAGTAGTGTGTACGGTGTGGCGACGCGTCGCCATGCGCAATCGACTGTACGATTCTCTTCCCACTCGATCCGGCGTCAAGCCATCTCTCTCGCCACACTGAGCTCGGATACCTATAGTGTATACTCCATAGTGTATACAGTGTTGATTACTACGGTACACATAACCTGTGTTTTACTTAAAAACAAATTTTTTTTTTTTCTCCAAAGCTAAGCGTTTGCGTTTGGAATCGCGAGGACAAACTTTCGCAGTATTGTTATTATTTTTATTTTTTTTGTATTACCGCTATTTTGAAATATATTGTCTAATTTTATTCTTGCTTTGTGAAATAACTTGTTGGCGTACGTGTGACGTATCTCTCTCTACCCAAAAATTACCCCTCCCCTCTCCGCGGTACTGAGCTACCGAGTATATGGTCGCGGTATATCGTATGACCGATTTCGAGGCGTGTTGATCACGCCAGGCGCCCAACAGATTTCGCGGTATTGTTTCAGGTTCAGGGTACATCGTGGACGCCGATTTATTGTGCACGCGGTAAGTTCTCGGTCATCTTTTCCGAGTGACCGAGGAGCGGGAAAAATCCACGTCACAACCTATATATTATGTCAATATTCTATAGCCTATTTTTTCATTACTATCTGTGACTTGCACTAGTGACGTAGTACTTTCCATAGTTTGCGCTTTCTACAGAATTTATTCAGTCATATAATGTATACAATGCTCGATGCCTTGTTATGATATCAATTTTCTCTATCAAGACTACTGTCATGTTTCACTTATACTGTTTCAATTTAATTTCTATGAGATTCTTTTCATACAGATTTCGTGATGATGTTTATTAAGTTCAAACGAGGTTAATTTTACCTTTACCATTTTATATTATTGTTTGTCAATTTTTATTTATTCAGTGCAAACCCGATCATGGTCGGGAGGTAAAACTGGGCTAGGTGGATCTCTGTTCGATAGCGACCTCCACGTGGTGAGACCTGGGAGATTGATGATAATGTTACAAAGGGTGAAATCACCCGTTTTGTCCCTTTTTAAATGATCTAGTAGTCATCGTAGATAAAAGACCTTTATAAACCTCTTATGTCTTTAAAAAGAATGAGGTTGCTGCGTCAACGGACATTATTGAAAAAACAGTCAGTCTCTAGACTTTAGAAAGAGATCTTCGTGACCAAATACATCTATTTTCTTTCTAAAATATTCCTTGTTCGTGAGACGTCTTTGGCTCGGCGTTCGCTTAAATCGCACAGAGAACTCTTTGATTCTCTTAGACCTTTCTAAATTTTCCCCGTTGTTACATTGGTGTCAGAAGTGGGATGAGCTAATATCGGTGACGAAGTTAATAATTTTTTAAGGAGAACAAAGGCTCCTTCGCATTCGGAAGTCCAATCGAAAACAACTTTAATTCCTGTAAGAGCATGGAGGGGTCTCGCTATAGAAGCAAAGCCCTTAACGAAACGTCTGTAATAAGTACAAAGTCCTAAGAAACTTTGAACCTTTGCTTTTGAATCGGGACGAGGCCGATTCAAGACCTCTTCTATTTTAGAAGGATCTGTCTTAACACCTTCCGCTGAAACGACGTGTCCGACAAAAGTTACTTCCTTTTTGAAAAAATGACATTTTTTGGGACTCATTTTTAGACCAGCTTGGAAGAAACGACTAAAAACCTGCTTAAGATTTCCCAATTCCTCATCAAAAGTCTTACCAAACACAATGATGTCATCGAGATAAACTAAACAAATCTTGCCAGTCAGACCTTGAAGGGCGAATTCCATCGCTCTTTCGAAGGTAGCTGGTGCATTACAAAGGCCAAAAGGCATAACTTTAAATTGCCAAAGTCCACCTAACCCTGTGACAAAAGCTGTTTTCGCTTTGTCTAACGGATTCATTTCGATTTGCCAATAACCACTCTGTAAATCAATCGTAGAGAACCAACGGGCACCAGAAATTAAATCAAGGGTATCTCACATCTGAGGAAGCGGATATGCATCTTTCTTGGCTTCTTTCGTTCAAATCACCTGAAGGCCAAGTAGCTCGATGGTTGGAGAGGTTAGGTCAATATGACTCCAAAATTAAACACCGTCCCGGAGTTCTGCATGGTAATGCTGATGCACTTTCTCGTCGTCCGTGCGGGGACGATTGCAAACAGTGCTCTCGTTTAAATAAACAGCTAGATCTTTCGCTTAACGTTCGTCAAATTTCTCTCGTTAAAAATAAAGAAGACTGGATCATCGCCCAGGGGAAAGATTCAGATCTCCTCCTAGTTCGGAATTGGAAATCCACAGGAGTCAGGCCTCAGTGGGAAGAAATATCTTCTATGAGTCAGTCTTTGAAAATTTACTGGGCGCAGTGGGACTCCTTGTTTCTCCTCGATCAGTTGCTTTATAGGAAATGGGAATCACCTGACTCCAGGTCGGTACGTTGGCAGCTTCTGGTTCTTGGAGAAAAGATAGCCGAGATTTTGTCAAGCATTCATGATTCACCTGTCGGTGACCATTTCGCTTCTAATAAGACTTTAGGTAGGATCAGAGAAAGGTATTTTTGGGCTCACTGCCGAGCTGACGTTAAAAATTGGTGCAGAACTTGCACGGTTTGTTTAGCCAAGAAGGGACCTCGTGAAAAAGGGAAGAGCTCTCTTCAAATATATAACGTAGGAGCTCCATTTGAAAGAGTCGCAATGAATATCTTAGGCCCTCTTCCTCTTTCTAGGTCACGAAATCGCTATGCCCTGGTGATAGCAGATTATTTTACAAAGTGGTTAGAAGTAGTCCCAATTACGAATCAAGAAGCTAGCACCGTTGCTCGAGCTTTCGTTCGAGAATTCGTCTGTCGTTACGGAGCTCCTCTTGAATTACACACAGATCAGGGTCGAAATTTTGAGTCGAATTTGATGAAGGACTTCCTTCAAATTTTAGGGATTAGAAAAACTCGTACCACCGCTTCGCATCCGCAGTCTAATGGAATGGTAGAAAGATTGAATAGGACGCTTCTTCGTTATCTTTCTTCTTTCGTTTATCAGGATCAGAAAGATGGGGATGAGTGGATTCCCTTATTTCTTTTATCGTATCGCTCTGCAATTCGCGACACTACCGGTTTTTCTCCAGCTATGATGTTGACAGGTCGGGATCTTCGACTTCCGTCAGATTTAGAAAAGGGCGTCAATCCTTCCGTGGCTTCGTCCCAGGTGTATTTTAATTCCGTTTTCCGTCAAAAATTGGACGAGGTTCATGAATTTGCTAGGGAAAGAATTCGTATGGTCTCCGATAAGACTAAGGATCGTTATGACATTAGAGCTAGAAATTTAAAATTTGAGAAGGGAGATTCCGTTTGGTTATTTCAACCTCGTCGGCAATAAGGGTGTTGTCCCAAACTCCAAAGTAATTGGGAAGGTCCTTATTTTATTGTTGACCGGATTAACGACGTTGTTTCCAGAATTAGACGTTCCCCTCGTTCCAAATCCAAAGTCGTTCATCTGGATCGCTTAGCTCCTTATCAGTCAAGAGCATCGTTTCAGTAGCTCTCTGAAGGTTAGAAAGTTCGTTGACAGGTTAAGGTTAGTTCGATGTTGTTCGATACGGGAAATATTGATACATCGATTTCTTTGGCTTGAAGAGTGTTTCGGTGCTGCGCTTGGATGAAGTAGTGAGCGATAGGTCGATCCTCTCTTTTTTGTTTCTAACCGATATATCAGTTTCTTTGAGTTTTTATAGATTTTCCCCGACGAATCTGCCGTCTTTGGCTGTTCCCGATGTTACCTCCAGCTGTACTGTTTGTCCGGTCTTAGCCTGGGTTCTCCGGATATTCAGATAAGATCGTTCCTTTTCTTTTATTGAATGAGTTATAAATCCAATCAATCGCGTATTTTTCCCCCAAATTTGCTTAGCAAATTGGGAATCATTCGCTTCCTCTCACTTTTGTCCTCCCAACTCTAGGGTGTGCTGTGTCCGGAGGAAACCCCGGGTCAGTTCACCTGTCCTTATCTTGGTCCCCGCAAGAACTTTGGAAGAAAATCTCTTCCTCTGAGATCTCTTCTGTCTCCTGCCCTTCGGTCTGTCTCGTGTCTTCGGCCAAGGAATCTCATGAAGAACTCACTAACTCACCCTTAACACTTACCTTTATAAAACAAGGCACACAAATTTTGAAATTTAATTGAACGCTTAACTATCTGCTCAAGGTTTTCTGTGGTTTACCTTGAGACTGTGGGCAAATGCCAGATAGTAAAAAGGGAGTCTTTTAATTTTTAGAGCCACAGCTCCAACTCACCTTCGAGCACTGACTGCTAGATCACTTTTTTTTGTAATTGTTTATCTTTTCCGAGTCGGGTCGGGGAGTTATGTTACAAAGAGTGAAATCACCCGTTTTGTCCCCTTTTAAATGATCTAGTAGTCATCATAGATAAAAGACGTTTATAAACCTCTTACGTCTTTAAAAAGAATAAGGTTGCTGCGTCAACCGTCATTATTGTAAAAACAGTCAGTCTCTAGACTTTAAAAAGAGAACTTCGTGACCAAATACATCTATTTTCTTTCTAAAATATTCCTTGTTCGTGAGACTTCTTTGGCTCGGCGTTCGCTTAAATCGCACAGAGAACTCTTTGATTCTCTTAGACCCTTCTAAATTTCCCCCGTTGTTACAATATTTTCGTTGTTATATCATGAATTTGCTTACAGCTATTCGTTGCAATTTCCAATTTAAAATGACCTGTGACGACGTCTGGCCGGTATTCGTAAATAGTCACGTATTATTTTTGAGACTGTATTAGGAACAGCTCTCAGCCGATCAAGCTATGCTTTGAGCTGACTCAAGACAGTCCTGCAAATCGAACCTGACTATGAATACCGGCTATTAGACTATTACCGGTCACGTGATCGCATTGCGTAGAAATACGGACGCCGCCGCGCCGGCGAATATAATTTTCGTTGAAATATTAAGAATGTATATCTATATCAACATACGTATAAGGAATTCTACGTCGCGTCAATCAAAAAATGACCTTGTATTTTTTCAATCTATTCATACTTTTTTTCACAAGAAATAAAGGTACACAGAATCGATACGCATTTTGGTGTTCGTCTGAATTATGTTTGTTTTCGAAAGTTACAAGACAGTCATTCAATTTTGATGCAAAACGAGCGCGCTTATATCCGGTTTTATTCGACGTACAGACATCACTTACAGTGCTTTCGGAAGGTGAACGAATAAGCTTTCATAAAAAAAATGCAGTGTTGAATATTATTAAAAATCCCAATTTTTATAAACAATTCAAATGTTTGACGATTTTTACTTCATTTATGACAAGTTTTCGAATTATAAAAAAAAATAGTTTCGGGTTCCTTATTAAATTCTGAATTACTAGTAAATTTTTCAAGAGGAATCTGAAAGGAGTCTACTTTTTTTTTCTATTATTCATGCTGCGTCGTGCCGGGTGCGACACACTGGGCTGTTTAAAAGCATTTTAAACCGCATGCCCGTGAGGGGTGGAAGAGGCTAGCCCGCGTCATCCGCCTCACTCCGGCGACAGCTCGGCTGCTCCGTCTCACTTGTTTCTTTACTCTCTCTCGCCACGGTTAACGCGGGAAGCGGAGTAGCCCGCGCTTTCTAGCTAGGCAACGCCCTTAAGTGTGAGTGTGTGTGAATGAGATCGGGAAAAAACATTGTGAATTGGCATGAAAACGTTTTTATATGCAACAATTTCTTGCCGTGTATTTCAAAATATTCATATGTGTACAATTCATCGCATGAGTATTATATTAGGCAGAAAATATTTGGTTTAATGATTCTTCGGTTGAAAACATTATTTTTTGTCATTCAAAGTAAAACGAAGTGTAGAAACAGCCGAAAATGATGAAAATAACGGTTTTTCGTAATTTCCGGTCTGTTCCGCCAATTTGTAAAAAATCAAAAAAAATAAAATGTGTTCTTCGAGTAAAAATACACTTAAAGTATGGAGTTGAAATTTGTGTCTACCTTAGTTGTCGAGCAAAAAAGGCAATTTGGCAATTTTTCTGGCAGGGGAGGGACTGTTGAAAAAAACTGAAAAAAATCAAGTCGAAAGAACTCTACTTCCGCTATACACTGTATATTTTTTGTAAGGATCCGTTGACTTGGCGCAAAGTTAGAAAATAAAGACGAAAAACTGGGGGTTCTGGGGTGGTAAGGCCGGCAGTAGGGGTGAGTGGGCCAAAATTTATGTCAAGCAATTTTTTTTTGACTGTATGAACATAATAAAACCACAATCAGCACAAAACGTTGAGTGGGCCAAATCACTATTCTTATCCGGCAATAGCCTTCCCACCGTGCCCTCCCCCCCTTCACCCCTGAAAAGTTTGTTTAGGTTTTAAAAGATTATCAATGGTTAAAGTTCTGCTTGATGTGGAAGATCGCGCTCGTTCGATTCTTCTCCTTTTTCACATTTTTTTCAATCCACGAAGAAACACATTGTAGCACTTGAATTATTATTTCTTCCCTGATATTTATATTTTACCCAAAGATCACAAAGCATAATACAACAACGTATCAAATGGGAATCTTATTTTTCCAAATCAACAGCTTATATCAAATTATAACTACCTAATGAGAATGAATTAATAATCAAGAAGTCGTCACATAGCCATATCAAATATCAACTGGAGACACAATATTACAAGCGTGAGTCTTCTTTATGACATAAATTGATGTTATAATTCATTAAAGCAATCGCAAACAAAAACGTATTCACTATATGTCAAAAATTCAAAAAAATTTATGAAAGTTGAAAGTCAAGTGAACGCGATCTCCCACATAATATGAGACACTCATCTTTCCGCGGAATCTTTCTTCTAACCTAAACAAACTTTTTCAGGGGTGCCATGGTGGAAAATCACAAATTATTTTTTTCTGAACTTGCCTAATATACGCTCTTATTGCACACGAATATAAACTAAAAATTTTGTTTCAGAGCCAATAAATGAAAACGTGTGACCCATTCTGATCGCTGTTCTGTTGCGACTAACAGAAGTTATGTAAAAAAGATTAATGAATTATTCCATGGCATGTATTGAACAGGAATTCATCACTTCTAGAAGTTTTCTGTGTGTTCTTGGAGGTAGCACCACATTTCAAAGATAAGTCCTCAAGTATCAAAGCCAGTTGTGAATGATCTACAAACAGATGCAAGCAATTTGTAAAAAACTAATGTTTGACAGAACAAAAATGACACCGTGATCTCACGAGATATCGAATGATTTCAGAAGACATGTTTAAAATACTTCTAAAATGAAACTACCTTCAACAAAATGATTCCACAAGATTTTTCAGAATAGAAATGTTCCAAGTAATATTCCCAAGATCACGTAAGAAACATTTCTAGAAAATGTTCTTGAAATGTTTTCAAAATATAGTAGATATTGTAGTATAAATGTAATTTATTGCAAAAATCTAATACATAAGTGTTCCAGGGTGAGTTTTTAAAGATGAGTTCAATATTCTCACAAAATATTTGAAAAATAGAACAATACCTCTTGGATAATTGCTGAAGCATTCTTGAAGCATATTGTAATTTTGAAGACATTGAAAAATTATTTCACAAAATATTCCAGAAATATTTAAGTGATATTTTGGAAATTTCTTCACGAAATATTAACCCACACAGCACAAAGTGTTACGAACGTAACAAGTATAATCAAATTCACAACATTTTTCTGATGGTTTATTTTGTAACTTTTCATATGGTATGTTTTTACAAGGTAATAATAACAAGTTATATAATATTCTCTTGCGTTACACAAATTTGGCTACTTTTACAATTTCAAAGCATCGTTATGACAACATATTTATAAACTCGAACCTACCTTGTCTGGTTTGTATAATTTTTACATGATGTGTACAAATTGTATTGATTTTTTGAGATTCCAGAATATTTCAATTTCAACTGTCTATAATCAAAATATTATTCACCTAATATTTCTGCCGTACTGTAAATCTTGAAATTTGAAAAATGGACCAAAATTGAACACACTTCTCAAAATTTCGAAATTCAGATTGATTCCTCGAACAATAAACTAGTCGCCAGAACGATTATGTGCGCGCTAAGAACGAATTTTTCTTGAACATGCTTTATATTCAAGTTGAAATTATGAAAAAATTATCAGAAAATATTTTGAATTGAACTTTTCAACGGAGCTCAAAATATTAAAAGCAACTTTTGAATTTCTTTTTTGTTACTATTTATTAAGCAGTTCCGAGTGGATAGCATGTTGGACTCACAACTCAGAGGAGTACAGAATTTCAGGGTCTAGGACAAGAGAGTATATTTCATGATGTTTTATCGGCGCAAAAGTTTGAGTTTGTCACCGAAAGAGGTGATTGTATTGTAAGAAAGATTTTGGAATCAAAACGCCGCTATCAAATTTTTACAAACTTCCGTTTCTTCTGTTCTAATGTCTAATGTGGTTTTATTTTGTTAATCTTGCTGTGCCGTTTGTCATGAAATTTTTCAGGGATTTTCCGGTAATAATTCACAAAACGACTCGAAAACGTGAAGAAGCTCATACACAAATATTCCCAAAATATTTCATGCTATGGGGGTTACATATTCGATTTTGTTCAGAATATTCTTCTCACCATCAGCTCAGCTCTATGGATATGGATTAAAACGAATATTATTCAGAAATAAGAATACCCTGTATGTATTCATATGAGTATGACTAATATGGTCGATAACAATTTTTAATTTTCAATGTGTAAGAAGTGGTAAATTGAGAATGCCTATTTACTTTCTATACGCATACACACATAGGTATATACGTGTCCATGTGTGTGGTGTATCTGTATTACATATACGTATTACACGAACTGGAATGCCTTATAAGACCTATAATCTAATTATGTGTCAATAATTTATATACAAATCCTAATTTTTCCCCATTTTCGTTAATGTCTTGCGCTCGTTTGTACATCATAATCGTAACGAGTAGCCTGACTTTTTAATCGAATCTTTTTCTGTCCCAAATTGCATTGCAATTGGGTGTGATTAATGTAATGGAGATAAAGATGACCAGGTTTGTTCTTTGGCAAAAGCTCAAGATGGAAGCTCGAACTATAAGAAATATTGGAAGAATAGTAAACAAGTATTAAGCCAGTCCAACAAGCATTTTAATTTCAAGTGATTCTGTAGTTCTTAAAAACATGTGTCATGATGAGGATAACGTATATGCTTTGGTTCTTAATTTTTGGGGTCGTAACCCAATAAGTTTATGAAAATACTTTCATGACATTCGAAAATGATCATCTTTTGTCATCGCAGGTACTTACACTGCAAACGCTGCAGAAATGGTTAGATATGGAGCAAATATGCACATGATCAATCTTGTAGAGCACTTAATTTGTGTTCTAAAGATCAGTAACATCACCTATCTCACTTCAACGGTAAGTGCTGGCTGAAAAAAGATATCGAAAACGCATAGTTTTGAGAAATTTCCGAAAATATGCCTTGATTGTTAAGTTCCTCTCCAATATGGTAATGATGACTGAAAAAATGATCGATTCTATCTATGCAATCGAAAATATGGAAGAAAAGAATTCTCGCTGGCGATAAATATTATCTCGATATTTTGTCTTTAGCTGATTATTTATTTATTTATTTTTTTCATCAATTTAGTGTTTTCTTAAATCGGATGTCTCCTTTGACCTATTAATCGTAATAAGATGTCATTGAATTTCTTCAATTTTCATCCTAAATGCAACCGAACTGAAGTTATTTGCAGGTAAACTAATGGCAAAAACGTTTCTCGCAGTTTTTAACAATAGAAAAATAGGAGTAAAAATTTTCTCTTCACTTGAAACATTTCTGCCTTATTTCTTGTTGATCAGCGACCCGTATCAACCTACACACCTTTATTAAGCACTCATCCTAACCATGTTATATTGCGATTTGGGATTTTACATTTTCGAAGTACTCTTAATCATGTATAAATAATGCAAAAGTATCCGAAAACAATGTTTTTAGGGGTGCGATTTTTCAAAAATCTAATGGCAATAGTTTCAAACGCGAGAAATTATATTGGCATAGTGAAAATGCAGCAAAATCATAACAAAGATGTTAAAAAATCGTAATTTCGTGAAAAAATTACCCTTTTTTTCTATTTGATGAAAATGATTAATTTCTTTTACACCGCAGTTAAAGTGTTGTACTTTAAGGAAAAAAATATTTCTTAAACATTATGGACAATGAAAGACTTTTTAAGGGTTTTACCATATGGCATATTTTAAAAGTCACAAAATCAATACATGGTTGGTTTATGATGACAAGAATATAAATTTTTTTGAAGAAAGTACAAAATCGAAATGATTCTGTTTGTTTGTATGTCTGAATCTATATCGTTAGCATACTCGAAGGAAAGTTCGCATCTATGGTTGTCTCAAACGTGGCCTGATTTTGTCTAAAAAAGTAAATATAACACCGGCCGGCAAAAAAAAAGTGGTTTGTACATTTGAACAGACCCACCTACCTTTATGTATTTTGACGCGCTGAATCCGAATCTGAGGTCCGTTTGGTCCGTACACCCTCAAAATTTTGAGAAAAGTGCAAAAGCCCGTAAAAAATGGAAAAAAACTGCAATTTTGATGATGAAAAAAAACTTCTAAATATAAATCATATGAGTTTTGCATGTGATGCGATCCGCTGAGTATAAATCTAAAGTTTATTTTGCCTGTAGGCCCCTAAGAATATAAATAAATTGCAAAAAATCCCTAAAAATTGCTATAAATTGTATTTACAGTAATAAAAAAATGGATTAAACATGATTAAATTTATTTCTCACATATTGTGATGCACTAAATCCAAATAAAAAATCTGTTTATGTGAATCAGTTAGAAATTTACCAAAAATCGTACAAAAAAGCATAGAAAGATTAGGTAAGGAACGAGCTTTACTGATTTCAAGCTGTTCTTCGTTTCTGTCGAACTCTTTTGTCATCAAATGACCTACGCAACGGGTTTCTCTCTCGTTTTTTATTGTCCTTCGGTAATTCTCTCTTCAGCGTCCAGCGCAAATCTGCCATCATGTTGACATTCCACTTCCCTTGATATCGATAAAGCTCGTTCCTGACTTTATCTTTCTATGCTTTTTTAAACGATTTCTGGTAACTTTCTGATTGATTCACATTAACAGATTTTTTAATTGAATTTAGTGCATCACAATACGTGAGAAATAAATTCAATTATGTTTAACCAATTTTTTTACTACTGTAAATACAATTTATAGCAATGTTTAGGGGTTTTTTGCAATTTATTTATATTTTTAAGGGCCTACAAGCAAAATAAACTTCAGATTTATACTCAGCGGATCGAAGCACATGTGAAACTTAAATGATTTATATTTAGAAATTTTTTTTATCACTAATACTGCAGTTTTTTCCATTTTTTACAGTTTTCTGCACTTTTCCCAAAATTTTGAGGGTATACGGACCAAACGCACCTCAGATTCGGATTCAGCGCGTCAAAATACATAAAGGTAGGTGGGTCTGTTAGAATCAAAAAAATTGCGTATTTTAGTATTATGTACTACAAAATTTGTTTCAATACTTACATTGACACGTTTTTCGGAAGAATATACAAAATAAGATTGAAAATTCAATGAATTGTAGGTTACAGCCTAGGATAATGACATATTTGTCGTGATGGGGGCAGACGGTTGCAGAAAACTGTTAAAAAGAGCCACGGATAAAAAGTTTTAAGTTGTGGAAATTTTTACTTATGCGGTTACTACACGTTATAATTGTCTTTAACGTTTTATAAACAATTCTAGAAAATTTCGACCTGTAGTGACTACATCGATGCATGCATCAGTATTATAGTACAACTTACAGACAATTCTGATACGAAATATTGTTGAACTCTAATTTCACATCGTTTTTTCTCCTATTTCCGTCTCAGTACATTGTTATTCAAGTAATTACAAACAATGAATTGACGTTGAAATCGATTTTGTTACATGCTCAAGATGATTGCAGGTCAAATATTTTTTCCTTGCAATGTAGTGTTTACAAGGAAATGAAGTGATGATATTTGTAATATTTGCTTATTACAATTGTGTTTTTCAAAAAAATTTAAGTATTTACAATATCAATTTTGGACTAGAGGAATTTTTTGTAGTGGTTTAAGGGTTCGCAAAAGAAAGATCATGAAATCAAAATACGAAAGCATTTGCTTGTCCCAACTGTTGACAACAACTTATAAACGACGGTGTCAACTGAAGAAAATGATGAGACATTCTTGTAGCAAAACCATACATATCAGGAAGAGGAATCTAAAAAAATTGATCAGTTAATGTTAAGCTTCGTCAGAAAGCTTTTTTTTCATCTGTGTATTGTTCGCATGTTCGGCAGAAGGTCGGAAATCGAATTGTTGAAGGTTGGAAGCGATCGAAAGTTGTTTCATCTCAATGTAATGATTAGACCAAAGGTTTAGTTAGTGATTTTTCTATAGAAAATTCGGTGTTCTCCGAGATTAGGCCAATGCATTCTGCTTTGTATCCGTCATTTCGCATTGCTTGCACTAAAGGTCACCAAAGACGGACAGAATGGCCATATATATGGCCACCACTTCAATTTTTTTGTTTTTTCAAAAATGTTCTAGGTTACAATCTCAACCACAGAGATCCTTTTTATATACGACGTCCTAAACATGATGAATATCTTTTAGTGAACTAAGGACTTATTCAAATTGCAGGCCCTAAATATCATTTATTTGACTGACTTATACTGTATGAGTTAGACGATGATATGCGGTTGAATAGAGCAACATACATTCTGCTGTTCCATTTTCCCGAAGGTGGTAAGAGTAGAAGAAATAAAATAACCCTGACGTATATATGTATATTCTATATGATTGTGTTTTATATATTTTCACACCACTGGAGATATAATGAGAATATCGGAAGCCTTTGAAATAATATATAAAGCATTTTCTAAACATTAAAATATAGTTAGTTCACTCATCGAGGGTGCATATATACCCTACAGTGTATAGGAGATGTGGGAATTTATAGTTATGTATAATTGTGCAAGAAGATAAAAAAAGATTACACCTATAATTTTGGTCTCATCTATGATTCTTGAAGAGTAGTGCAGACGATATTTCCAAATGCAAGCAACGCTTACCCGTTTGTTCAGTATTTGTTAATTTTTTTAAATTTTGAAGCTTTAATGTAGTCTTAATATGAATCAGATATCAATTATTTTTGGATGAAAAATATTTCATAGTTCTGGTTCAGGAAATTATGAAGATTTGAGAACAGTGGAAGATCCGAATTGATATACTATAGTTAGCGCTTTCTAACAATAAGTCAGAATTTTTCCACATCTAAAACTCTTGCTATCAAAATTTTTTGCATATTTGATGAATTGATTTTTTACCTTACGGAGAATAAACGTCTACGTATTATCATATTTGATTGAAGCGTAGACGCGGAAAAGATCAGGAAAATAAGAAGCTCCTATTACACTGAACGTGCTGGCATGAAAACTTAGTTTGGTGGGTAAAATTGCAATGACAGCGCAATGACAAATTTTGAATAAATTAGTCAAAAATCGAATGCTAAGATTGCTAGAATGAACAATAAACGTCGTCTTTGTAAATATATTGTAAAATTTCAACATTAAAGTATATATCCCATGCGTTTTGTTGGTTATGTCGAATGTTAATGATGTTTGATGATTATTGAAATTCTTCATTTCGCAAGTCTGTATTGAAAACTTTTTCTATTTAGTTTTTGTATGACGTTTACGCGTAAATGATGGTCCATGTGTTCTTTCTTTCATTGTATTCCTACATCTCATTCAAGCTTTCTGATTATTGGAAGCCTTTGTTATGTTAGTTCTTGATTCAGTTCTTGTAACACTAGTTGCATGGCAGTGTACTTCAGATACATGAATCAATTCATCGTACATTTAAAAAAATATTATAACAAATTTTAAAACTTAGATGAAAAACAGCTGATATTTGAACACTGTATCATTCCAGCACTGCTTACTAGACACATCCAAGATTGTCACCCTTCATTTTGTGAGTCCAATCAGCCACGGTTGTACTTGGGCAAACGTCCGTTCCGATATTCCTAAAGAGAAGCACGACGATATTGATACGATTCATAGATCGCAAGGAATGGAAGTCTTTTTTCAATTGACGAAGATCGTCAGATACTGGCTCTGTGTTGATACAATGGTGGTATTTGGAGCAGTGGTGTTAACGGTGGTGGACAATGCTCTGCCTGAACGTGAAGAGCCGGTAATTGCTGCATTGGCAGCAAGTGGGATATTTTACCCGGTGAACGACGCACGGTGAAACGTTGTCTTCGTCTCTTTTTGTAAAAACCACTGCAGCGGCAGCTACAAACGGATGCGTTGTCATCCAATGAAATTGTGTCTCCTTGGTTGCCGATTTGTCCTGAGAGGATCGAGCCATTTGCTGTTATTACGTCACCTTCAAGACGTACAGCTCCTTGAGCCGCCTGAAAAGAAAGAGATTATTATTGAAGGGGTAATATAATTTATCTTCAGCCAAACAGCCCAGCCACAATTCGCGTTAGTAGCAACACTAGGAGAGTTCTGCATATAGATCCGGATAATGACATTTTACTAACACTTCAGCTGCTTCGCAACTCAGGCACAAACCCATTATTCGGGTAAGTGTAATCCCCACTTTTGTCGATTTTATCGATGATCGACAAAAACTATGGTAAAGTAAAACGCAATGCGGCAGATATTTTTCTTATGATCAGTGAAGTCCACTAAAGTGGGGATTATTTTTACACGAAAAAAAGGATTTGTGTCTGAGCTATGAACCAGCTGAAATTTCGGTAAAATCTCCGTATCGGGATCTGAGAGCAGAACTCTGCTGGTATTACTACTTACTTTCAATGAGGACCAGCCATTCATCAAGTTACGGACAAGTCACAAGTTCTCGATACCGGTATTCCGAAAAAACTCAGCCACAGACCCAATACTTGGGTTTATCCTTATCAGACTTCTGTTCTAAATGGTGGGGGCGTTTTGCTTGTCTTTGTGTTAACTTGTGTGATATGTGTGCACTGTAACCAGACATATAAATATCAGGAAATAATGTCTGTAGAACTTTGCGAGCTTCTCATGAGGTTTACAGACTCTTATGTACTCCGTTCTTGAAGGGGGCATTCCCTAAACAGGATTCAAAAATGCATTTCTTATTGCCCAAATTTATAATTTGAAACCTGTAGAACTCGATGCAGTTAGTGATTTTGGTCAATTCTAAAGAACGACGTCCCGAGAGCCTTTCAACGCTGATCGGTAACCAATCGCGTGGCAAGAGACCCACAGCTCCTTGGTAATAGAAGAGGCCCGTAAATCACGCAGAGAGGAGATGGATGGTCAATATGAGTGTTATAAGGAAGCTAAATAACTAATGTATGGTGCTGGAATAGCTGACTTGTCGGTAAGTCACAGGATCATACGTGCCGAAACGTACGCTTGCTGAAACGCAAATATCTCGAAACTTTTTTGTCTGGGAATTAAATGTTGGTGTACACGATTACTCAAAAGTAGGGCTATACATTTAAACCGGTTAAGCTGGTTAAAAAAGTTAACCAGGTTAACTAATTAGCTAACCATCAGCTTAGCCGGTTAACCCAAATTAGCTAAGCTAATTAGCTAATTTTTTAACCGGTTAACTGAAATTAGTTAAGCTAATAAGCTAATCAGCTAACTTTTGACCGGCTAAAAGTTAAATTAATTTTCAAAGATACATGTATATATGATATAGGAGTGACTATTCACACGTAAAAAAGCCGCATTAAATACACGCAGCGGGAATATAAGGGCTTTATAGTCACGCTGCGTGGATTTAACGTAACTTTTTTTTTTTTACGTATGAACAGAGCTGTCCATATGGTATATGTATATATAATTACAATTGTGGCGCGATGGTGAAATTCAATTCTAAATTCAATAAAATTGAACGGTGCTCATTTAAGATCAATTTATTACTTAATGTCTAATATAAACAATTTGAATTAATATTAAATTAACATGACTGATTGTCTATCAACATCTTTTAATCAGTTTCTTCTATCATTTCACGATTTTGATATGAAAATATTAATAAATTAGCGTTATCTGGTAATAAACAACTCCTTTTAGCGGAAATAACATTTCCTGCTGTTAAAAATACTCGTTCGGATGGTGTACTCGAGGATGGGATGCCAAAATATCTTCTTGCATACGTAGCTAAAATTGGGTACTTATGACGCTTAGAGTTCCACCACAGCAGAGGATTATCTCCTTTTGGGATAGTTAAATCTCTGTCATACTTGTCGATTTCTTTTTCAATAGCAGTCTTATTTTCAAAACTTAGTGTTCGCTCAAGGTCCCTTGATAAACCTCGTTCAGGATCGAAGAGGTACTCCAAGTCTTTTTCTCTTTGATCTTTGGCCGAAGTTTGAAATTCATGATGCGTATTCTCAACTGATATTATTTCTAATAAGGCATCTTTAACTTTTTGTCGATACGGTTGAGATTCATCACGTAAGTCTTTATACCTGAAATATAAAGTACAATTGACTATAGTTAATTAATATAGTGAAAATATTATAAAATAAAATTTGTTGAAACAAGAACGACTTTGTACGCACGTAAGGGTGTAAGACTTCTCATTGATTTCAAATTAAATGTGAATGAAATAAATACCGTGGATCTAAGTAGCATGCAATCCCACATACAGCAACACTTGTAGTTTTCAAGAACCTAGTTCTTAACTCGTCTTCCAATATATCCTTCAACAAGTGAATCTCTTCGCTGTCTTTCATCTTTCGGCTGATCATCTTTCGGCTGTAAAAATTTTTTAACAACTGACTGAGCGGTTGGTCGCACCATCGCAATTGTTGATTGTGATTCTGAAGACATTATTCTTGTAGCAACATTGAAAGGTTCTAAGATCTTTTTAACATCAGCTATATAATCCCAATCATCATTGCTCAAAAGCAATTTTTTCATTGATTCAGCAGTTGTCACTTCTTTATCTAAAAAAACAGATTTTATTGCATCACGTTGTTCTATAAAACGTCCAATCATTGCGAAAGCTGAATTCCAGCGAGTACGGCAGTGACTTATTAAACGATGATTTGGCAAACGAAATTTTTTTTGAGCATAAGTTAGAGCTGTACTCGCTTTATTTGAGTACTTAAAATGCCCAACTAGAGCAGAAATTTTTCGTAAACAATCAGATAAAACTTCATCTTTTAATGCCCTTTCAACGACACATTGTAGGGAATGACAGAAACAGCGAACGCTCACATCTATTTCACTATCATTGCTCCAATAATCTCGTATGACAGCAACCATATAAGGTGCATTATCGTGGACAACAGCTATAACTTTTTCATATACATTCCAACTCAACAGTCTTTCTTTTAAATGATTGTAAGTATTTTTCGCAGTGTAACTTTCAGACATTTCTAATGTATCCAGCGTAAATGAACGGAGGTTCCATTGGTCATCAATCGCGTGTGCAGTGATTATGACAAATGAATCATTGGCACGTGAAGACCAACCATCGGTTGTAATCGAAATATTTGGAAAATTGTTCAGAGTGGAAATCAATTTGTTCCGAACAACGTCATAAATGCCTTGCAGACGATTCCTGATAACTGATACGCTTGTTTTAGTATACTCAGGACAAACAGTCCTTAGAAATTGCTCGATTCCAGGTCCTTCGGCAAACGATAATGGAAGCATATCCATAGCGATCATCTTGACCAATGAAATAGTAATAGCTTCAGACTTGGGATTCTATAAGAAAAACAAGGAAAAAAATATTATTGGACCTGATATAATTTATAAATACATAAATCAATATCGCAAATTGACAAAATATATAGAATTTTGACAATCAACTTAATTCTTCAACAAAATTACTCACGTTGCGAGTATAATATTTACTAGTAGGTAATTTGCGCCGCTTCTCATGATTATTTTCAGTGCTTGAACCTGGTTTAGGGTCTGGATTTTCTGTAGTTAGTCTTTTTCGTTTATTTCCAGTAGAATTCAATTCAATTTCATCTTCGGATCTATTACATTCATGAATTTTAGGTTAATTATTGATAACAGTGGTGAATCAAAATAAAAATACTTATTATCTTATAAAAATTAAAAACATTCCATTTACAGTAATAAAAAAAAACACAGAAATTGTGAATTTACGTACTGAGACTCAGAATTACCTTCGTTGATTAAAGTAGCTGCTTGGTCTTTGTCAGGATGCTCATTCTTTATGTGATATCGCAAAGATGAAGTAGTTTTTTTAACATTATACTGAACTTTACAATATTTGCACTTCGCATATCCATTTGTAAGTTGAACAAAATGTTTCCATATCGGAGCCATAATAAATAACAATTTGACTCAATATTTTTTATGTTCAAGTGTGTTTATCAACAAATAGTTTGTGTATACAAACAGAAGCAGATGATCGTAAACAATGAATTACTAGCCTTACCGCCTATCGGCTAAATATTGAACTAAAAATTTTCAAAATATTCACACAAACTCTTGGCGCAAAATTTAAAAATGGTCTTAAATAAATCTTACAATAACAATTAAGTTTGTTGATAAAGTGATTGATCGTAAAATGAATTAAACTTTTGGATAGTTAAAAAATTAGCTGATTAGCTTATTAGCTTAGCTAATTTAAGTTAACCGGGTAAGCTGATGGTTAGCTAATTAGTTAACCTGGTTAACTTTTCTAACCGGCTTAACCGGTTTAAATGTATAGCCCTACTCAAAAGCTACTTGACCGGCCCAGCTCATCTTTGGCACACATTTTTATGATACTCATGTTCAATTGATGAACCTAAGGTTGACTGAAAATTCTTCAAATAAACACATTTTTGATTAGTTCTTGACCTCTATGTGTTGAAAGGGGTAAGTTCTTGGATATGAAGGTCAGAATAATAATGTAGAAAAACTTGTTGATTGAGGGCCCTTCTCAAGACAAAATATATAATTGGATCTGTTCCATCAATATACCAAATAAAATTACAATCTTGAAGAAAAAGCAAATAACTGTTACATTACAAACATTATAAATAGAAATCATAATAAAAATAAACTTAAATAATAAGGTAACCAAAAATTTTGTACATGACTATAATTACCTCAAGTGCAGCCTATCGAGTCATGTGCACTTATTGTATTTGTATAACATACAGTTCAAATGTTTAAAGAAAAAAATGTTATTCACGATACAATTAAATAAAAGTAAAAAATAAAATAAAGATAAATGGAATTTAAATTTATGAAGAGATTATTTTGTTTGCTAAGGCCATTTTTATTAAATAAATGGCTGTACGTAAAACGCAACAGCTCATATTCAAAGACATACTTTGTTGAAGAGATCAAACAAATAGAGTAAATGAATTGTTGAAACCGACTATAACGGTTATAGTCGAGGAAATAAAGCACTAAAAACGGCCCAACTGTCGATTTTTTGAGCAGTAAGACAGATTTTAATGCGGTTTTTTGCATTCGATTCGTAAGAGCGCCTACAAACTTTGTGAACTAAATTGATTAATTAATTTTTTGAAAATGCATTATGGCATTAATAATATGCATTTTGCAAGTGCACTTCCAAGAGACATTAAATAAAAAATTTGCTACTCGGGGGTTTTTGGGGTCGCTGAACACGAATATCGCCACGGCAACCGTCTCCGAGGTACCTGGTGCCCAGGGTGGACAGTATCAACGTCTTCTCCTAGAGTTTTGGCGAAAATTGTGATCGAATTTGTCGAAACTCGTTGCTTGGGGGTTTTTGGGGTCGCTGAACACGAATATCGCCACGGCAACCGTCTCCGAGGTACCTGGTGCCCAGGGTAGACAGTATCAACGTCTTCTCCTAGAGTTTTGGCGAAAATTGTGATCGAATTTATCGAAACTCGTTGCTCGGGGGTTTTTGGGGTCACTGAATACGAATATCGATACGGCAACCGTCTCCGAGGTACGTGGTGCCCAGGGTGAACGTTTCAACGTCTTTTTCTGGAATTATCTTGAGTATTATCATTTTTACCTCAATTAAAGAACATTGTTCTTAATTCAATCACAAATTCGATCACAATTTTCGCCAAAACTCTAGGAGAAGACGTTGATACTGTCCACCCTGGGCACCAGGTACCTCGGAGACGGTTGCCGTATCGATATTCGTATTCAGTGACCCCAAAAACCCCCAAGCAACGAGTTTCGATAAATTCGATCACAATTTTCGCCAAAACTCTAGGAGAAGACGTTGATACTGTCCACCCTGGGCACCAGGTACCTCGGAGACGATTGCCGTGGCGATATTCGTGTTCAGCGACCCCAAAAACCCCCGAGTAGCAAATTTTTTATTTAGTGTCTCTTGGAAGTGCACTTGCAAAATGCATATTATTAATGCCATAATGCATTTTCAAAAAATTAATTAATCGATTTAGTTTACAAAGTTTGTAGGCGCTCATACGAAGCGAATGCAAAAAACCGCATTAAAATCCGTCTTATTGCTCAAAAAATCGACAGTCCATTGCTTTATTTCCTCGACTATTAACTGCCATGCAACAACTGAGGAAGAAGCAAGATAGAATCAAAAGTCAACAGTTCCATAATCGAAAACAATACAGAAGACAAGGAAAGCTCATTAAAATTTATCGATAGAATGAACGGTCGATAAGAAGAAATAGGTTGTCACCATCTAATGAGAGATGTATATACGTTACTCAGATTTTCTATGCCTTGGTGCAAATTAACGCTATTTGAATGGCATAAGATGTTGCACATTTCTAAAAAAATTCTACGAGTATACAACGGTTCTGTTTCTAAAATACTAGTCATATCATAATCGAAATTATGGTCTGCAATGATCATATGCTTAATCAAAGCAGTGTGATGTTCTTCGTTGTCTTGTATATTCCTTTTGTGTTTGTTGATTCCCTTATGGATTTGTCTGCTCGTCTGTCCGATATAAACCTTATTACAATCTTTACATGGTATATTCATTTACTCTATTTGTTCGATCTCTTGAACAAAGTATGGCTTTGAACATGAGCTGTTGGGTTTTACGTTCAGCCATTTATTTAACAAAATGGCCTTAGCAGCAAAAATAATCTCTTCATCAATTTAAATTCAATTCATCTGTATTTTATTTTTTACTTTTATTTAATTCTATCGTGAATAACCATTTTTTCTTTAAACATTTAAACTGTATGTTATACAAATACAATAAGTGCACATGACTCGATAGGCTGCACTTGAGGTAATTATACTTGGGTTCAAAATTTTTGATTACCTTATTTTTTAAGTTTATTTTTATTATGATTTCTATTTATAATGTTTGTAATGTAACTGTTTTTTGTTTTTTCTTCAAGATTCTAATTTTATTTGGTGTATTGATTTATCAGATCCAATTATATATTTCGTGTTGACGAGGGCCCTCACCTTGGACTGAAACGTCAATAAGTTTTTCTACGTTGTTATTCTGACCTTCATATCCAAGAACTTACCCCTTTCAAACATATTTTTGGCTGGGCCTAATTTAGAAATTTTTTCCATAAAAATCAACTTTTTTGTGCTAAGGCCTCCTCTTTAGCCAATTATCACCATTTTTTTCAATATTATTAGTTGATCAAATGGCCACACGTATACACTGATAAATTTTTTTACGCAGATTACTTCAGATAACCCTACGAGGTGTTGGAGCGTACCTACGCCGCATTCAGCCTCCATTCCGGACAACTTTACGGCGCCGCGACGCACAGTGGTCGGAATCGCCGAAAAAGTCGGCAAAAGTTCAAATTACAAAGTTAGCGATGAGAGTTGGTTCTGAAATATGTTTAAAAGAGGGTTTCGAAGGTTTCCAGAACGAGAGAGTGCCGACTCACGTATTGACACTTCACAGTGGTCCAAAGTGAAACGCCGCAACAGTAGCTGATGCGACCTGCTACTGTTCGAAAATAAATGTGGTATACGGAGAGTCGGGAAATTTTTATTCAGGTGATATTTATTGTGTGCGATATGGAGGGTGTTCGTAGAAGTATGTAGAATATATTTATGCAATAACGACCTATTTTTTCAATAATTGCATGTTTTAAACGTAGAGACGAAAAACCCCTTGCAACTTGCATCGATCTTTGCACACCTTAATCGAAAATAATCGAAATAGTTATGTTCACAAGACATCCTGCGCTGTTCAAAGATTGAGTACATGCAAAATAGTGTCCAGTTTCGAAATTTTTAAAGATGTAACGTGGCGTTTCAGAGTCGCCCGTCACAAGGGCACACAACCGCTATTATTTTTAGTTTACGCGTCCTCAGCAGGGTACTCCAACCGAACTCGATACATAATAGGCTATAACTACTTTTTAACTAATTCTTTTTTGTAAATTCTTTATTTCGCGCTTCGGCGCAAGCTAACAAGGTACTTGGACGACAACGATCCCGATCAACAAGGGACCACTAGCTACCGTTCGCAGCTCTCGACGACTTCGCCTACTGATGGTCTCATCAGACTACACTGGCTACCTTGGTGCACCTTTATATACACCTGGGGTAGCATCCACCCGAACCTTCCGTATCGCCTCGACTGCCGGTGAACAGGGAGATAAAAATCCTCCCGGCGGCCGAGGGCACCGTTTCTCGAAGAGGAACCAGCCGCCAGCTCTATCGGATGCCGTAAGGATGGCGTGAAGGGCAGACCGTAGCCTGCCATCCTCCGACTTACCGGCCTGGTGCCGGACCGACCCCAAACCACTACGTCCAGGTTGATAAGGCCATCATTCTGAGGATCGACGCTGCCTTCCTATCGGCAGGGACTAATTGTGTGGGTCGTGGTCCACGGTTTGGCCAACCGTCTGACTGCACGACCTCAGGTACAGGCAGCTAGCTACTGCCTGTACAAAAGCCGGTGGAGGTGAACAATGAGGCGTCACTCTCCACCCGGTAACTTTGACCGAGAGGCACCCTGTGTATGCCTCTGCCAAAGAAGTCCCCGATGATAGGCAGCCTGGACCGTAAACCGAAGCGACTACAAAATCGTACGAGTTGGTGTCAACGACGAAATCGCGAGCAGCACATTACACCACATCTAGCGGTAATTTTGGAAAACGTATGACCACGCAGTAACTAATATTCGCCACAGGGGGATGGCCTATTTGCGGTGGGGGTCAACCGACCAATCAAAGAAGAAGAATCACCTCACGACAACCGCGAGATCGGCGAGCTGAACTATGACCTGCTATTCTACGCTTGACCTGCTGAGGGACAGCTTCGTTTTTCCGCATTCTCCCGATTATTCTCCCGATTTAAGCTACCGATACCTTTCCTTCCACTGCTATCGTTCTATCGTTTATTCTACCGAAAACCTTTATCCTTCTAAACTCTTTTCATTCTTTTTCCCTTCCTTCTCAGTTTTGCTAATATAACGTATAATTTAAATTAGAGTCAGTTTGTGTGCCTGAGGTCAACCGTCAAGGTAAGGCTTCTGCCTTTGAATTGTACCGTTACGAAGTTGCTCATAATTTCTATTCTTTCTTATGGTATTTATCGACCTTGTGTGAATCATGGTCCACGGCTTAAAGTTGCAGTAAAACGCCGTGTGGCTGCATGATTTCGGTCATTAATATTATATTTACTGTTTCTTGGTTGCATCGTGTGATGCCAGTTTTGTGTGAATCATGGTCCACGGCCTAGAGTTGCAGTAAGCCGCCGTGTGACTGCATGATTTCAGTCATTTATTATTTTCGTATCTGAGCGACCTCGTAACTGCCGAATAATTACTTCTCTTGTATTTATGATTTTTCTGATTATTTGTGAATCTCTATTATCCTGCTTCTGTATTTTTTATCGTATTTTGAGCCCTATTGGCTTCATATTTTATTCCATACTCTTTTTGTAATAGTAGTGTGCTTTATATTTTATTTCCGTTATTGCTTATTACATTTTTATTTATTTTTGTGCCTACTGTATCGTATATCGAGTTCCTTGGAGTACAAGCGAGCGTAGAATCACCCCTAGATATTACCGCACTTTTTTTTTATTACTATTGACAATTTTATACTATTTTTGCCTGTTATTTATTTCTCCGTATTTTGTTAAATTAAGTTCTGTGAATTATTCTTTTGTATTGCGGTGTATTTTAGTGTATTTCTCTATTTTGTAAACTCTCCGAAATTCTCACTCTCTCATAACTTTGTATTTTGGTATTCTCTCAAAAGTTATGTTTAGGAATTCATTATTTAATTCCTCACGTACGTAATAATTATAAATTATCGAATCTACCGTTTATGAATAATTCTACCGAAGGCTACCTAGTCGATCGTTTGCCGACTTGGTAAATTTTTACTGAATGTCAATCTTTCATACTGGGTATAATTTATGGTAAATTTGTCGTATCATCTACCGAACTATCGTCACGTTGTTTTCTACCGATCGCAGTAAAGTTCTCTCGTTCTAATTGACAGAATAATAATTCTCGTAGCGTCATTTGCAACTTGGGTAAGATCACGTCGCCCAGTGACGTGTAGTTTTAAGTCAACTCTTGCATTATATCGCATCTCCCGACGTACGTTCATTTTTCTCTGTTAACTACCGTCTCTCGTTTCAAAGCACCGTTTACTGCTATTCTACCGAAATTATTGTGAACAACGATTGTTTATTTTATTAACTACCGCTGTCGATACCATTTTATTTGCCTGTCTCAACCATGTAAACTTCTCGACAATATATGATCGATTGACCTGTTCATTTTTCTTTTACCTGGAGTTTATTCTTTATCTTGTTATTTTCTTTAATTCTGGAATTACTGTTAGCTGCCTTGAATACCGCCACTCTACCGGGATGTACGCGATCGTACCTGTGCCTAGCCAGCCATACAACGGGTTCTCTATTTATCTCTTTTGTACGGTTTTGTGTTAATTTTATTGATTTGCATTATTGTTTGAAAATCGACGCTAACGCGTCTGGCGCCCAACGTAATTATTTTGTTATAGTTTGATATTGCGGATAAGTAGAGAATCGCGCCAAGGTGTCAACGGTAAGTCCTCATCCGAGGGTAACAGAATTTAGCGTTACAAATTCACATTTATCAGGGTTGACCGTGAGGTTCGCGTGTCGGATAGTTCGTAAAACGCATCGTAACCACTCGAGGTGTTCGTCAAATGTTTTTGTGGCGATGATAATATCGTCCAAATAGGCGAAAGCGTATGGGTCCATGTCTGGTCCGATTAAGCGATCTAACAACCGTTGAAACGTAGCCGGTGCTCCGGTTAATCCGTACGGCATTCGCGTAAAATGAAAAAGTCCTTTACCGGGAACAATGAAAGCAGTTATTTCGCGACTCGCTTGAGTTGAAGGAATTTGGAAATATGCCTGACTTAGGTCGATAGTTGGAATGTATCGGGCGCCCAACCGGCGCGGCACCGCGGACACTCTGCTTTTGTGAAGCCGGGCTGCTTACACCCGTAACAGAACTTCCGCCTCGGCTTCGTACATTGACGGGCAAGGTGTCCCACCTCGTCGCAATTACAACATGCCGGGGGGTCGCGTACCGCCGGGGCTGGCGCTGGTGCCGATGTGGATGGTGCGGGTGGTGGAGTAGCTGCGGCCTTAGGTTTTTCCTTACGGACCTTCGGCGTAAAGCCGAAGTCCGGCGACTCAGACCGTGATGGTAGTGGCCTGGTCGTGTCCCTTTTAACGGCCCCGGACTCGGCGAAGCTGACCGTTCGCCTCGGCTTGCGGCTAGTCGATGGTAGCGGGGTCTCGTTGAATGCCTCTTCCTGCTTGTCGCTTATTTCGGGAGAGGAGACTAGGGAGGAGGATGAGGAGTGAAGGGAGACGGTAGTATCGGAAGAATCGGTAGTGCGGGTAGAGTCGGGAGAGGCGGTGAAAACGGTAGACGGATGGGATTCGGTAGAGGAAGCGGGAACGGGAGAGGCATCGCGACAGCGGCAGCAGCACGGCGGGCAGGCAACCGTTTCACCCAGTGGTTCGGTCTGGACGGCCTAGTCCACGCCCTCTGGCATCTCCCGCACAGTACCCCGGGCCGCTTGGGCCGATTAAAGTATTCGGCAATCCTCTTCGGCCTCGAGGTACGCCAGCCGGATCTCGCGAGCGAGGTCCGGGCACCACATAGGCATAAGTCGGATGAGGTCTGCAAACGGTTCCAGCCGGCGCCAGCCGCGCAGGACGTAGGCAGGCGGAGGGGCCTCGTCTCCCATGATTTCGGCTTGGCTGTTGAGTTACGAAGGCTAAGTTCTATAGATCTTTAGGTCTTTTACATGCACTTTTCCCACTACATTATTCCCATCTACTTGTTGTAGTTCAACCACCACCGTAGAGAGAAAACGGGAGATTCGGTAGGGTCCACTAAATTTTGGCGCCAGTTTGGCAGCAACATGTTGAGTAGCAGACGACAGCGTGTGCTGTCGTTTTAATACAAGGTCGTTCACCGCGAAAGCTTGATCTCGCCGTCGGAGATCATAGTATCGCGCTTGCTTAGCGAAGGCGTCGTCAAGGTTTTCCGTGACCCAGTCCCTAAGTAGTTGGATATGGGTCATTCGCTCTGCCCATAATTTCGGAGGTGTGGGTTCTATCTCGATTTTATCGGTAGCTGATCGTCGGTAGGAATTAATCGGTTCGGGTACGCGGCCCAGATTTAGGAAAGCGGGACTTGTATTGAGTGAGGTATGGTGCGCCGTGTTGTACGCGAATCGGAAGTCTGAGAGGTGTCGGTCCCATTCTCGGTGGTCGTCGTTCAAAAAGGTAACTATCATGGTCTTTAGAACGCGGTTAACCCTTTCGACCGGGTTGGCTTGTGGATGATACGGTGGTGTCGTGGTATGTTTTATGCCATGGGCCTCCACAAGTTCCTTGATTGTACGGTTATTAAATTCCGTTCCATTATCCGTGAGCAACACCTGGGGAGTTCCCCACCTCGATAGTACTAAATCTTTGAACGTTTCACTAATCTTTTGTCCGGTAGCTTTTCTAAGGGGAGCGCATTCAATCCATTTGGTGAAGAGATCTTGCATTACCAGTACGTACGCAAAGCCAGATTTACTCGGGGGAAATGGTCCCATTATGTCGGCTGCTACGACGAGCCAAGGTTGTTCTACGACGCGCCTTCCCATTAAACCCGCGGGGGCAGTTTGGGTCACTTTACATTTTTGACAAGTATCGCACTTTCTCACGTATTCGGTAGCGGTATGGTACATTCCGGGCCAATAATAACGGGTAGCTAAACGGCGGTAGGTCTTCTCTATTCCCGGATGACCGGACTGAGGGTCATCGTGAGCTTCTTGTAAAACGGTTTCACGTTGCTCTTCGCGTATGACTAATTTCCAGGCGTTTAAGTCTTGTACTAACGTACCGATTAAAGGGTCCGTGCGTCGAACGTATAGGTGACCGGGTCCTATTTTCCAATCCGGGAACTTTCCGGGAGTGTTTTCGACGTCGCGTTTCCGGCGGTCGTACCACAAAAACCTTCTTGCAATCGACTCAAAACTGTCATTAAGGTCTCTGACATTAATTTCTTATTTTTAGCTTTGAACGCGATATTATCGATGAATACTTGTACCCCTGGTATTTCCGCGAGTTTCAAAGTCATCCGCCTCTGAAAAGAACCGAGTCCTGTGTTTAGTTATATCTAGTTCGCAAAATACTTTTCCGCCTTGGAATGTCGTTATGATTTCGTCGATTCGTAGTAACGGAAAATGGTCGATTTCCAACAACAGATTGACTGTGACCGAATCATCGCCGCAAAGTCTCACCGAGCCGTTTGATTCAATTACTGGGACAATCGGCGTTCCCCATTCGCTGTACTTTATGGGGAAGATACGCTTTCCTTCCGGAAGCCGGTCTATTTTGCGATTTACTTTCTCTTTCAACTCATACGGGACTGGCCGTGGCGGGCAGAATTTTGGCACCGCTTGTGGTTTTAATTTTAGCATTATTTCCCCACTTTTGAAATTTCCCCAGCCCGATGAGAATACGGCGGGAAATCGTTGTGTTATCTGTTATATTTTTTTTCCGCATTCTCGACTCCGATTGCATTCATCGATATTTTTGGCGACCACAAGCCAAAGCTGGCTAACCAGTCTCTGCCGGCCACCGCCGTTCCTTTATTCACAACATACATTTGTAATTTATCTCGAGTTATGTTTCCAAGTAACGCCTGAATGTTATTTATTTTGCCTAATGGCGCGAACTCTGATGAGTTGAAATTTCTCGACGAACGATCTGTTTTCTCTAACTCGTGCTCGGGAAATAACGACTTTTATAGATCTACTGGTATGGCTGTGATGCAGGCTCCAGTGTCCATTAGCAGCAATATTTCTTGTTTACCAACTTTGAAACGCAGACGACACGGTCGTTCTTCGATTTGCTCCTTTATTTGTCTTTCGAACTCGCGCTTGTCGTCTCTTAAAACTAGTACGTAATCGTCGTTATCTGGATTATCAAAAAAAAAAAATGTCCTCGTTTAACGTTAAATTCTCTAATCCATGCTCCGAATTCTCTCTCCCGTCTCTACGATGTGTATTGCTCGCGAGGTGTTCGGTTTGTTAGTGCACATTCTTGGAATGTGTCCTTGTGTCCCACATTCCGAACAGAATTTTGCGCGTAAGAAGCAGTCTTTTACCACATGATTATTTTTACCACAACAGAAACACCCGTCGTTCGTTCTGGCCCTCACCGTTGATTGTTGACGCTGTTGACCCCTCAAGCTATTCCGCTGTGCACGACGGTTTATCGTACCCGTGTTGTTGCCGTAGTTCTTTGTCGCTGTCTGTGAGCCGGTTCGCCGAGGTTGCCACAGCGCAAACATCGAGCTGGACTCGTTGCTATCATCAGACGCCTTCCCCGGTCGCTCGGCCGCATGTTTCTCTGCAATTTCTGCCTGCGCTGCCGTCTAGATGATTTCATCGAAACTACCGTCTGCCATTTTGAGCAACTCAAAGCAAATCACTTTCGAATGCACTCCTTCCGTTAACTGTTTTTTTATGCGATCGTCACTGTCCGGAAAATCGCACTTTTTAGCTAACGTTCGTAACGCGACCACGTACTCTCGAATCGTATCTTTCGGTTCTTGCTTGCGTTTTTTGAATTCAAAACAAGCGGTGTATTTAGTCTTCGGGTGTAGATGGCCGGTTAGCTTATCTACTAAGTCTTTGTACGCGAACTTCGCATCTGTCGGTGAATCTGGTGCACATAATGTGCGTGGGATTTCGAAAACATCCGTACTCAATTTGGTTATGAGTATCGACACGCGTTTTGCTTCGGGTATGTCATTGAATGTAATAAATGTTGTTGATATGCGCTCCAATTATCTCCTTTCATCAAAGGTGATAAATCGCCTATAGTCGACATTTTCTTAATCGCTGATGGTCGTTGCTGTGTTTGCTCGGGCTATCTTTTTGTGGCCTGCTGCTCTGCTTCCTTCTGGTCTGTCACGTATTTCAATATAACGCGGCGTAACTTGTCTATCGGCGTTGCTGCGTCACCGGGAAGCGCGTACTCCGTTACGATTTCTAACAGACACTCTTTCGTCTTCGGACACGGCAGCGGTGGCGGCGTCAGCGATATCTTTATATAATATAGAACGATAACATATTGTAACGGACAGCTATTCAAGATCGCATCAATATCAACAATGCCCGTGACATCCACAAATCACGACAACAATGGTAACGGACAGCTGATCAAGACCACCATCGACGTCGACAGTGACGTACATAAATTCTAAATAATAAACAAAGACGACGGACGTTGACCAAAGCATACCGGGACAATGACCTATAACAGTACACACAAACAGGGGAAGAACGTCGACAAGGCAATCTGACGAGAGCTCCAGGAGAATATAAATTGGAGGACCACGAAGAGTGGTTACCATTTGTCCGGCAAAGCGCCGAGCTGTATCACAAGTTAGGGATAGACTTTGTGAAAGACCAGTAGTACGTAAGCGCTGCTTCTATCCCCGCGATTGAATTTCGAGCATAATTACGAAAAGGGTTGCCGACTAACGGAGAGCCGTTTTCGATTTGGGTTGTAGAATGGTACTCGAAATTCTTTTGCCGATTCTTTTGCTTGATGACCGTAGCCTGAGTATGCGTGTTAGAGTAGAGTAAATTTTGAGTTCCTGAGAAAGTTGAGTAGAGTCACGGGTTTTAGTTGAGTCTCTCTCGTTTGTGAAATCATGTATAGCCGAATTTGGCTATACCGGGTCGAGCCGCGTCATCGGGTTTTTCAGTGTCACCTCTCGAGTGGGTCGGGCAGTGCCGAATTGGAGTGCTTGGATTAGCGGATAACGTTTTTTAGGATTTTGAGAAGGTTTGATTTCGGATGCGTTGCGATAGCGTATAGTTTATGTTACGTTTATTTGCACATGCATTGCGTTCCGTACCCGTTAGTTAAGATAATGTAAATTGAGTTGTATTTCCTTAAGTTTGTATTTAGTTGAAGTTGAATTTAGTGGTGCTTGCGCTTAGTTAAGTTGCCATTTAGTTAATATAGTGTTTAGTCGAGTTGGGGTGATGTATAGTCGAAATTGCGATTGCGTTGAGCAGCAGTTGAGACGAGAAGTTTGAGTATTGAGTTTTGATTGAGTTTGAAATATAGTAACGTTTGCGGATTCGTTTAGTTGAGATAAGTAGGAAATAAGCTTTAGGTTAAGTTATGTTGTCACGTTTAGATTTAGGGCAGCTTGTGGTAGCGTCGAAGCTCCGAGTCGGGTGAGATCTCGGGTGAGATTGAGGACGCCGTCTGTTCGGTAGCCCGACGGCGCACCGTCGAATAATTAGTTTTAGTTTCGGTTTCGAGTGATTAGTTCTAGTTTCGGTTTCGAGCAATAATCGCCATGGAGAAGAAATGGCGAATTTGCAAATTCAGAATTGCGTATGAAGATTTTGTGATCGTTGAGTGACATTTTAGTTAGGGAGCCGCTAGCTCAGTAGAGTAAGAAATAGAGTAGGTTACGTGCAATTTTCTGTTTATCTTTAGAATCGCGATGAGCG
This sequence comes from Neodiprion virginianus, assembly GCF_021901495.1. NCBI lineage: Eukaryota > Metazoa > Arthropoda > Insecta > Hymenoptera > Diprionidae > Neodiprion > Neodiprion virginianus. The sequence continues at coordinate 17,718,671 of NC_060877.1, forward strand.
ACTATTGCATTATATTTTTTTTGTTTTTGTATCACCGCTGTTGGGAAATATAAGATTTTATTTTACTTCTTTTGTTAAATAGCGTGTGTATTTCGAGTCTCTCTCTCTCTCTCTCCAAAAATTACCCCTCCCCTCTTCGCGGTACTGAGCTATCGAGCATATTCCTGAGGTATAGCGCAATAATCATTTCGAGGCGTGTTAATCACGCCAGGCGCCCAATAAAACTTTGCGATATTGTTTTGAGATCCAGGGTACATCGTGAACACCAAATTATTGTGCACGCGGTAAGTTCTCGATCATTTTCTCCGAGTGACCGAGGAGCGGGAAAAATCCACGTCACAATATATAATGGAGGTCCCTTTGTGAAGATCCTTCCGAAGTAAAAACACTAGGTTGATTCGTCTAAAATATAGAGTTTATTAATAATGTGATCATTCTTGATTACACCATTTACGACGTTTTACTAACCTAAAATACAGAGAATCAACAATTAAATGTTTGTACTGCTCTATAGTATATTGTACTCCTCTATAAATATGAGGTTTTATCTAGTGCAGATTTTTGTAGATCACACTCTAGCAACAGTTTACGACAGTTTATCTAATTATCAGTTTCTTAATACGACGACTTGCGTCGGGTCTTTCTTTCTTTCCATCTATTTCTGTCTTTCGAACTTTCTTTCTCTGCCTTGCTTCACTAGTCCATCAACTGGCGACTTCTCTCGACGTACAAGATTTACCGGCGTGTACACAAAGCTTACATATATATGTCGGGGTGAAGCCTCGGAAAGGCTGAGAGGATGTAGGATTTGCTTTACGTGGATTGCTCATTGTAAAAAGCGCGATGATCCCAACACGTCCGGTCAATTCGCTTGCTTTTCCGTGACTGTCGATTTCATCCAAGCGTTGTTATAAACAAACCATTTGTTTGTTCTATATTCAAAGCAAATTGAATAACGCTTGACGCTTGGTACGGCGGACTCATTTAAAGTTCAAGTTTCCGATTCACTTGATGATGCATCCTCTTTATTCTTCTCCGACATATATATAATGTAACGGACAGCTGTTCAAAATCGCATCAACACCAACTGTGCCCGTGACATACACGAATCATGACAACAACTTACACAGACAGCTGATCGGGACGACCATTGACATCGACCGTGACCTGCTACGGTCCAAAATAATGAACAAAGACAACCGAGGCTGACCAACATATACCAGTACGATAACCGACAACAGGACACACAAATAAGAAAATGACATCGACAGGATAATCCAACAACAGCTCCGGGAGAGTATAAAACTGGAGAACCACGACCAGCGGGTAGCAGTTGTCCGGCATAGCGCCGAGGTGAGTCATTATTGTACGAGGCTTTTCTCGTCTAGAGAGCGTTATCGAATTTAGCTTCACGACATTTAGCAAGGAAATTCAAGCAAAGAGCTTCGTCCGAAATTTGAAAAGAGTATAGAAATTTGAGTCCACGATAGCCCGGGACGTATAGAGGTGTTACGTCCGTGAGTAGAGTTACTCCTGAGCGGTAAGAGTAAACTGGTTGGCTTCGCTTTTAAGTTCCAGGACAACCGGAAATCAGAATGAGGATCGAATAACGTAGGGTTTGTTTGAGATATTACTAATATATTTATTTCGAGGAAGTTCAGATGGCGGTGAAAACGAAGTGTGCTGTATGAAGCTATGTAAGAAGTCTAGATGTGACGTTGTTGAGAGTTAGAATAGGAGTGTTCCTCGAGACGTGAAACGTACGGGTGCAGAAAAGGTGTGACGATGCTAGGAGTAGGGAACGGAATTTGATGAGTAAGCGTGATAGTGAATAGCGTGAGACTACGTAGAGATAAGAGGACAGGACAGAGACCATGAGATTAATGTAAGAACTGTGGGAGAGTTAGCGAGTAGGAAAAATAGAGAGAAGTGGTATGCTGGACGTAACACCCCCCCCGTCAGAGGGAGCATAGCGGTAGGTATGGTCCCGAATATGGGAAGCAAGAAGGTGGAAATGTGAAACATGATTTTAAAGTATGTGCTTAAAATTAGTTTTACAATTTTTCTTATTATAGATAGTGTATGGTTTATATTCTGGATTACGTATGAGCGTAAGGTATATAGTTATAATACTATGGTTACATAATGTTGTTTAAAGCTAGGCACCTAGGGTTAATGCGCATGGAAGCGGGTTAGTACACTTAAGACTAAACAACAATGATTTTTTCGATTAGCTGGGTACTAAGTAATACTATATTTTTTTTTTTTCTTGATATATCGAGATACAGAGTTTGACTTATTCGTACAATGATATCGGTTATGAGTGTAGATATATTTTGGGCTAATTGTAAACTAAGGGTATAAAATCGTCATTACAATCATTTTAGTGCAGTAGTGTACACAAGTGTTTATTTTACTTATGTCTGTTTGACAGCGCAACAGCAGATCTTGATAGGAATATAGTAGTTGCCTATTTGTACTAAGGTTTTCGTGAGGTGGGTGGGTTTAAAGAAAGCGGAGGTGGTGTGTGAGGAACTGCATGATGGGTTTCTACTTCGTTGGGAATGGGTAGGACGGAAGAAGTAGGTGGGTGAATAATATTCAGCTCGATTGGATTGTCATACCCTGTTTGTATGGCTCTGAATCTCTGGTTCGTTTTTTTTGTTTTGCAATGTGTGCACAGAGTAATGACCTTGCCGAGGCATCAGTGACGGTAGAATAAGTATAGGGTTGCGAGAGATAGCAAACCAACACCGCTGTAAGTAAGAGTGTCTTTGATGTGCAACATATAGCGCTGTGTGCGGTGGTGTGTGCTGATATCAGTAGCTTGTTTTGCGATATCCTGCAGCGATAGTCCGGTATTGGCCAAGGCATGTACATTTATGTGCGAGGTTTTGTGGAGTGGGGGGATTGCAATTAAGGACAAGTCGGTGGAAATATTAAAATCAAGACTGAGGGATACTTGACTCAGATCCAAGGTAACTTTGGGAACGTAGGAGAGGGTCTCGGTAGATTGTGAGCGTTTCGAAGTTTTGAGAGTGACCTCAGAAGTACTAGCCGTACACAGGTCGTCTAGGGTGATAATGCCTGAACCGGAAAGTGTGACACGAGAGGTCTGGTCATTTGGGCAGAGAGTATGAAGAGTCTCAGGAGTGGAAGCTGAGAAAATCCAAGTATTAGATGTTGATATCCGTCCAGTAGGTTCCATGGAATGCGGTCAATCTGATATCACATTGTTTTGAAATTTTTCCGGACGGGTTCAGAAAAAGGTCTACCTCGCAGAGTTTGTGAGTCGACGGTCGGAAAAGCGGTTGTGTCAACTTACATATGAATTTTCCTAAGGATTATATGCCTTTACTAAATTTGGATTCCGAGATTTGAAAGTACGACGCTCGGTTAAGTGCTATAGCTATGTAGTCGCTGCCAGGTTGAATGTAAGCGAATTTGTTATTTGCAGAGTCGTATGTCTGTCTAACGGGGACGGGAAGCAGTCGGTACAGGTCAAAAACCTCGGAGTTGAGCAACGGAATAGATATCACCTAAAGCAGTCTGGGTTCGTAATACGCTATGTCGATTTTAGAGATTCGAATCAGTTCTTCAGCGTAATTTGGATCCATTGGAATAGGAAACTCTATTCGCGGTCTGAGTGACTGGATATGTTTAAGACTGGAAATAATTTGTTCTGGTGATAGAATTTTAGGGTGGACGATACCTTTTTGAGCGAAGAGGATAGCGTTTACTAAGCTGGACAGGTCAAGTTCGTATTCGTTCAAGTGTCGGTCCAGGTCAATTAGTCGGTTAAGTAAAGTCGTTCTAAAGGTATTGTTGGCGATTAAGGCTTTTGAAATAGCTGAATCAGTCGAGAGGGCCGTGAGTAATTTATGTTGTTCGCGGTCGTGGCTTATGCTGTTGATATCTTTCCCGTAGACGCCCAACGTTGACTGTACGATATTTGTCTGTTTGTTAAGCAGGGATGCTAAGTGTCTACTATCGTTGTACAAGTTGTCAATTTGTTGGTTAAAATATTCTCCGTCTTTCACGTCTAGGGTGCCGAATAAGGATTTTGATACGCTACCAATGAAATTAATCGCGCCTCGTGTTCCGCGATGGTGGGCTAATTTAGCAAGTTCGGAGTGAGTGGATTCGCCTGTGCGATGGCCAACTAAATATTCTATTCGGTTTTGGTATAGTTTCATGGTTTTTATTCTATAAGCCAACATTTGAATATGGTCGCCGGTGTAACAGTAGTTTTTGGCGACAGAGCATTTACCTTCTATTATGGTTAAGAAATCTGATGCTTGGTCAAGTCGGTCGAATAAATATTGGAGGTCTATGTAGTTCAGCAAAGTCCATTCTTTGTTATATGTACGTAGGTCTTGCAATTGTTCGAAGAAGATTCCCGGGTTCTGATTCAGTTGCTTAATCGCGACGTTAGTCGAATCGTCTGTCTTGCTGTCGAGAGCACTGCACCTGCAACGATATGCAAGAGTATGAGACGTAATGTAACGCGATCGCAGGCAATTTGGTAGCATGCTATTGTCGGTTGTACTGTAGTAGCTATTGAAGGGGTTAATGTGGGATTTTACTATGTATGTGCGATTTTCAGTTTATTGAGATGAACTATTTTAGTTTTGTTTAGCGTAAGGTATATTTCGGCGTTAACGTCATCTATTATTTGTTTGATTACATACGGGCCTTTATAATGATCTTGGAATTTTGACCTTGTTTCGTTCAATAGGTAGACAGTTTGTCCTACTTCAAATCGTTGTGGGTTAATCGTTCTGTCGTAGTGTTCTTTACTATTCTGTTTAGTTTGTTTCAGGTTCAACGCGGCGCGTTTACGGATGTCTGTGAGATTCGCTATTAGATCGAGGAGGAATGTATCGTATGTATGCGTGGATGTGTTGCTTAGTATCGCATCTGTCGGTAGTTTAGCTTCCGAGCCGAAGATCAGCTGGTGAGGTGAATAATGTGTACTGTCGTGTTTCGCTGTATCATAGCAGAAAATGGCGAAACGTATGAATTCATCCCAATCTTTACCTTCGTTGGTGTAATGTTTGATGTATTCGGTAATTACAAGGTGACTTCTTTCTAATGAGCCGTTTGATTGCGGTCTATAGGCGGTTGTTCGTAGTTGTTTAATTTTGAAGAGCCTGCATATTTTTTTGAAAGCGGTACTCATGAAGTTTCGTCCCTGGTCAGTGAGTATAGTTCGTGGAGATCCATAGCGCGTGATTTATTCTTTAGCGAATACTGTCCCTATCGTCTTTGCCGTAGCATCGGGAATTGGAATGTCGTCTAAGAACTTGGTCAGATTGCACTGGATCGTCAAAAGGTAGCGGTTATTCGATCTCGTAACAGGGAGTGGACCAATTAAATCTAGAGCTACTTTGTCAAAGGCCTCTGCGGGCGTGTCAGTGATTGCCATGGGTAATTTTGTTTTGATCCTGACTAGTTTTTTCCTCTGGCAACTGCCGCAAGATCTGATGATATTTCGAATTTGCTTTTTCATATTTGGCCAAAAATATTTTTCTCTTATTTTATTGAAAATTTTTGTAACGCCTTGGTGTCCTCCGATCAGTGACTCGTGGTACTCTTTGATCATGTCTTCGCGTAATCGTTCGTCTGGTATAACTGTAGTATTTCTATAAAGTGTTACTCGGATGTCTGAATCCGCAAAAATGTGATGAATGAGTTTTTTGAAGATAGATCGTAGAATATTATTTACTCCTGGTCCTGACATGGGGAATGATATGGACCGAATGTCTAGTCCGGACAAGATAATCCTCAAGTTAACTAACGTGTAGAAAATGTCGTCAAGTCTGCCCGGGTCTGATTGACGTGGTTTCACTACGAGGGTAAATATGTATTTGTTGTTTTTCAACCGAGTTTTAATTACGTCGGATATTTCTGGATTCTGGTTTTGAAAGGATTCCATGCTTATTAGATTTCCGTCTATCAACTGTTTTTCTAGTCCTTCTGTCCAACCACAATTAGCTGATACGAAATGAGCGTGATTGTCGCACAACATGAAAAGTCCGTCATTAGTTTCGGTTACGTTGGGTGTTGGTAATATGTCATTTTGATTTTGTATGAAGTAATCTAAGCAACAAAAGTTGTCATTGTCAATATGGGGGCGGTCCGGTTTTCGCTCTTCGGGATTGTCGCGACGTTGTGAGCCTAGAGGTGGTAGCATTGCCGTAGGTACAACGGAGGCATCGCTATCCGTGTCTCCAACAGCTGACTCCGGATCATGTGTCACGGAGTCACTCTCCGAGATATCAGTTGGGTAGCGCGAGGGAGTAGAAACCGGAGCATGTCTTGGAGCTGACCTAGTGCCGGTCCAACGCATTGGCCGACGAGTTAAAGGGGGAGCAGGGATTCTGGGTGTTGATGCGTCTGCTTCGGATTCAGAAGATGTCGAGTCATAAGTCGGGTTTTGATAATTACAAATGGTGATCGTTATGTCGGAGTCTTTAAATATGTAATGGATCATCCGATTAACAAGGTTTCAGTCTAACTTATCTAAGCCGCAGCCTAGTCTTGGAATCGAGAGCGATTTGACTTTGTCTTGTTCTAAGCAATTTTTTAGATTTACTAGGGCATTGAACAGTGTCTCTCCAGTTGGTTTCTGGTAGTGGTATTTTTTTGTTACTAGATTGTAAATGAGGCGGTTACCATGTGGCAGTGTCAATACGTTCGTTACTTCAGGGTCTAGTTGTTGTAGTTGATCTCGGGTGATTATTTTCCCATTGATTAGTTGTCCCGCGACTCCTCGTGATGTCTTGCAGTCTGTCGAGATGCAGTGGGCTAGGTTATCTTGTCTGTCGAGGAGATTGGCGCGTATCTCTTGAATAAATTCACTATGCGTTAATGGTAGGTGGTTAAGATCTGTTACGAATTCCGTGAATCGAGGGGCGTAATTTCGTCCTTTACAGGTAGTGGCTTCGGGTGTCGGCTTATTCAGTGTGTCGGACTGTTTTTCACGTATTTTAACACTACGACCTTGGGGCTTACCGGAGTTTTGGTTTGATTCAGATGAGGTGAGTGGTTAAATTCGTTCCGTAGTTTGCTTGATCGTTTTATCGACTACGATCGGTGCCTCCGTTGCGCTGCTATTGTCAGTCATACTGGCACTTGAGTCAGAGGTACCAGTAGAAGTCGAAGTGTCTTGTAATGCTTTGTTTCGTCTTCGTGGGGAAGGGCTGGTGGATTCATGTGCAGATCCATGCGCTCGTATTGGGTGCTGGTCTACATGTTTCATTCGCTTTTGAGCGCCGGTAGATGAAGATAGCGTATCCGGTTCGCGAGCACGTGTTGGGTGTTGGTGAGCTATTTTGGTGCATTTGTGAGCGCTGGTAGACGAAGATAGCGTATCTGGTTCGCGAGCACGCATTGGGTGTTGGTGAGCTACTTTGGCGCGCTTGTGGGCGTCAGTAGATGAGCATTCTGTATCGGGTCGTGGCCGTTTTAAGGTAATAGATAGAATTCGGAAAGAGTTGACAAGTGGATTTCTGGAAAGCGCGTCTGCGTCAGAGTTCGCTATTCCTTTTTTATGTTTTGTGACGTACGAATATTCTTCCAACTTCAGTCTCCAGTGCATTAAACGAGAAGTCGGGTCCCGTACGTTTTTGATCCACTTTAGTGGTTCGTGGTCTGTTACCAGAGTGAAGGTTCTACCGTAAAGATAAGGACGAAAATGTTTGACGGCATAAACGACTGCTAAGAATTCTTTTTCGGACACCGAGTAATTGATTTCGGCCTTTTGTAACACCCTCGATGCATACGCGATTGGTAAATCCTCGCCATCTTTGTCTTGACTAAGTATTGCTCCTATTGCATACTTTGAAGCGTCGGTTCTTAGGACGAAGGGTTTTTCGAAGTCTGGATACTGCAGTATCGGTTCTCGACACAGACTATCGCGTAGTGTCTCGAACGTAAATTGATGTTCTGCTGTCCATAAGAGAGGGCTATTCTTCTTTAGCAAATTATTAATAGGTCTAGCAATTTTTGAAAGGTTAGGAATGAATCTTCGCTAGTAGCCTATCAAGCCTAAAAATTGTTTGATCTGTTTAGGATTCTTGGGAACTGGGTAGTTTTTTATTGCTGATATCTTCTCCGGATTAGGTTTCAATCCATTTTGAGTGACGACGTGACCTAGGTATGCTACTTCTTTACGCAGAAATTCACATTTATCTGGCAGCAGGGTTAGTCCCGCATCAGACAATCTCTTCATGAGTTTCCGAAATTTGGTTTCGTGCTCCTCCAAGGATCGGGAGTAAATGACTATATCATCCAAATAGACAAACATATCTGTACCCTGTAATCCCGATAGAACCTGATTTATTAGACGTTGAAAGGTGGATGGGGCATTTTTTAAGCCAAATGGCATTTTAGTATATTCGAAATGGCCGTGAGGAGTCGAAAAAGCGGTCTTTGCGCTGTGATCGGGATCCATTGGAATTTGGTGGAACCCGGAAGCCAGGTCGAACGTTGAGAAATATTTTGCGGAGCCTAGCTGATCTAGTATATCGACGATATTTGGTAGCGGATAAGCGTCGCCAATGGTTTTTTCGTTCAGTTTCCGGAAGTCAATGACCATTCGCCACTTCTTTTCGCCGCTAGCATCTGATTTCTTGGGGATGATCCAGACCGGAGAATTATAAGGAGATGAAGAATGTGTAATAATGTTCTGGTCAAGGAGTTTGGTCACTTGTTTTTTTATTTCGTCTTTGTGTACTCTTGGGTGTCTGTATTGTTTGGTATTAATTGGTGCGTCATTGGTAGTAGAGATCGTATGGCTCACTAAGTTTGTATGTCCCAGGGTGTCACCCGGGAGGAAAAATAAATGGTTGAATTCGATAGCAAGACCAACTATTAATTGTTTTTCTTCGTCGTTCAAATGGTCCAATGGTAACTTTTCTTTCAAAATCTCAAGGCGTCTCGAATCGTAATTTGGGGATGTGGGAAGAACGCGATTCTCGATCCTTTTTTGTTTCGTGTAAGACCTGTGCTAGTAAGACCTGTCCGCTGCTTGCAGTACTTGTATGCGTTGGGTGTGTTTTTGCACTGAGCGTGGCGGTGCTCGCGAGTTCATCAACTTCTTCTAGTGTTACGACTGGTCTTCTTATTTCCACAGCTGATTGTTGGAATTTATTGCATAAACGTAAGCAAACCTTTGTTCGTTGGTAACCGGGGCCTGTCCCAGGAATATGTTAGCGCCTACTTCCTATTGTTCTATGAATCCCGTTTTTACCGAGGGATTCGAAATTTTTAGTGCAATCACCCGAGCCGTTCGTGGTGGTATCAATATGTAGTCTTCGTTTAGGAGTTTGAATGGTTTGCTAGTATTATTCGGTATTATTTTTTTTGTATCGGAAGATATCGTTGCATTTTCGTTCCGTAAAAATATCGATCCTAAGATTCCGTCTTCTTGTATCGGAAACAGATCGTCGACTATATGGAATATATGAAGGTTGTCACCGATTCAAATGCTAGTTGTTCCTACTACTTTTATTGGCTCATGTATAGCACTGGTAACGTGGATCTGACCTTCGAGTAATTTACACGGAACATGCGGATGTATTGCTCCGAGTTTGATTATGTTTACATCAGCACCGGTGTCAACTATAAATGTGCTGGGTTGTCGTGTGAGTTCACCGGTGGTTATTCGAACCTTCGGTGTTTGTGTGACAGATGTTATGAGGAAACGCGGTGGTGTTTTTGTGTTGGTTCTGTGCCTGTTAAAGGGAGTAACGCCGGTTTCGCGAGAGATAAGGTAGTTGTTTTTGAAACAGATAGTCACCTTTTCCGAACGTAAAAAGTCTGCACTTAGTATACCGTCTTCGATGAAAGGGAAGGAGTTATCGACAAGATGGAATTCGTGGCGTGTATTAGCTAACTCGATGTAGAGACTTCCTATTGTTCTGATGGATTCTTCCGTTATCCCTGAAATCTGCCTGATGTCCGTATTTGTGACGTGGACTCTTGGGTCGATTTTATCGATTTTTGACAAATTAATATTAGCGCCAGTATCTATTATTAGTGTCACGTACCCATTCAAAGACTGCGGGCATTGTGTTCGAATCTGTGGAGGGCCAGATTCTATTTGTACGGAGCTGACGTTTGGTTTGGACGCTGCTCCGGTTTGAGGGAGGTCGATGCGTCCGCGCGGCCGTCCCTGAACTCGTTTAAATGGCTCGCGTTGTCTGAATATTCGCGATGTTGCTTTGCTTCGTATGAAACTTCCGGGTGGACGCCTGCATCGCAATTTTCGTTCGAGTAGTCTTGTGTTACGTAATTAACCCTGAAGTTCGATCATAAAGGATTTGGTGTGTTATATTGTTGCGCGCTTTGACTGTCATTTCGCATGCGGTCTAAAGGTTGGTTTGTCGGGTCTCTCGCTCGATATTGGGCATTGGGATTGTTCTGTTGTTGACGATTAGTGTTATTTTGGAAAACTCTTGAATCTTGGTGGATTTTTGGATTCTGGGGATATTGGGACCGATTTGAGCGGCACTTATCGTTTGAGTGGCCTTTGCGACCACACTGCGTGCAAGTTGTGTTGTTGCGCTGCCTCGTTCTGCACTCTTCTATACTATGACCTGCCTTCTTGCAGTATCTACACACTACTAATATGGAAGGTTGTTCAGGACAATATTTATCGATGTGATCGGTTAATTTACATATACTATATTTTATATGGTTTTGTATTCCGTAGTTAGTATCACGGTATGAGGCTAGTTTGAGTCTATCTGATAATAGTTTTTCAGTCTTGGTTGCCGTGTCTATAGCCATTTGTAGGGTTTGTGGATTCTCATGAGCTACTCTTATTTCTAATTCGTCTAGTAACCCTTTGATAAATCTTAGTCTTGCCGTTTCTTTGATATTTTTCTTTAGCACTTGAGCATCACTGATAGATTCTGAGGCATCTATTGATTCGCACGCTTGTCTTAACAGATGTTTTATTCTAGCACCGTAATCTAGAACGCTCTCGTTTCGCCTCTGTGCCGATTGTCCGAGGTCTAGCTGGATATCTGGGAGGTGTTGTTTAGACGCGTAGGCCTGTTTCAGGCGATCTAGCAAATCTCGAAGAGAATCCGGATTATCTGACTCTATATATTTACTCGCGTCGCCTTCGATTTTCGTGCGAACGAGTGTGGAGAATAAATTCAGTTCTCTGGCTAAGACAGCTTGTTTCGCGCATTCTACTTTAGTTATGAATTCGGATACGGGCATATTAGTGCTATTGAACGTGGGAATCAGAGCTAATGCATCTTTAAGAGGCAGGTGCGGAAAAGTGCTTTCGGTAGCCATGTAGTAAATTTTAATCTAGGATTTGTCGACTTACAAGGTGAAGATGAAGAGGAGAAACGGAATAAAATGTTGCATTCTTCCGTGAGGATATTGGTCCAGCGATCGTGTCTGTAGCCGGTGATGACGTCGGTGTGCGTTGTGTCGTACTAGAAGTCGTGAAGAATGAAGATGTCGTCGTAGTAGCAGCAGGAGATAGTCTTTCAGCAATATCGATTTGGTGATACGGATTTGTCTGTGACGTTCGTGTGAATCAGAGATCGTTGATTGCGTTAACGTAGAATATAGCTTTCAGAGTGTCTTCAACACTATTACACAGTAGTGTTACTTTTGTATTAACATCACTGAGCTTGCACACTTCGGAACCGGTCTATCAGATGGCACTTCATGCGTAGCACACACGTAAAATTGTATCACTGGATTTCCGGAAAGCGAAGGCCACCGCTGCCACCAATGTTACGTCCGTGAGTAGAGTTACTCCTGAGCGGTAAGAGTAAACTGGTTGGCTTCGCTTTTAAGTTCCAGGACAACCGGAAATCAGAATGAGGATCGAATAACGTAGGGTTTGTTTGAGATATTACTAATATATTTATTTCGAGGAAGTTCAGATGGCGGTAAAAACGAAGTGTGCTGTATGAAGCTATGTAAGAAGTCTAGATGTGACGTTGTTGAGAGTTAGAATAGGAGTGTTCCTCGAGACGTGAAACGTACGGGTGCAGAAAAGGTGTGACAATGCTAGGAGTAGGAAATAGAATTTGATGAGTAAGCGTGATAGTGAATAGCGTGAGACTACGTAGAGATAAGAGGACAGGACAGAGATCATGAGATTAATGTAAGAACTGTGGGAGAGTTAGCGAGTAGGAAAAATAGAGAGAAGTGGTATGCTGGACGTAACAGAGGAAATATTGAGTAGAGCCGCGTATTTAACGTTGAGCTGTAGGAAAACTTAAGAGCAGAACCGACGAATTCCGATAGTTTTATGATTTCCTTAACTTCACTTTTATTTTTTTGTTCTCTACGATTATATTTCGTAAAACCACATCATTGTCTACTGACAAAAACCATTGTATTTGAATTAATAAAACATATGTTCCATTTGAACATGCACTCGCCTGTCTCGTTGTCAACACATGTCTCGAACACATGACGATACCTTAAAAAGAGGAGAGGAATAAACCAACAGCCAGCCAAGGTATTCCCTGGTCTGAAAGGTTCGGGGTGTTGGAGGTCAATAACTCATAACAAAATATAGGCAGGCGACTCTGTTTACTCCGAGTTTACGATTAGAAGGGAGTACTGGGAAACCCGTATCCCCAACCAGGTGAAATACGCCTCTCTCACTTGGCTCCAGTTGGAAGCAACGGTCTACAAGCCCTTGTCTTACTGAAGGGAGCAGCGGGTGGACGTGCCTGTTCACAAATCCAGTCGGCTTTGGTGATACTATACCTAAGTCCGTATAGTTCGACTACCCAGGCTTTTTTGGTTCTGATAAGCTGATCCAGCTTTTACCCATCAGAGGGGGTTCCTTATAAATCTATTATTTCAGTCAGAAATTGATGAAGAACACACAACAACGGTTTTATCAGATAGGCTGTGGCCCGTGATAAAACGTACCCGTTAAAATATATATTAGTCTTGTTTCAGACTTAAAACGAGAAACACATATTTCGCAATTAAAGCTTTTTCACAACATTTTATTTACGTTTTTGATTTTGACTTGATAATCAAACTTGCGGATCCATATTTATTTTCCGTAACGTCAAAGAACGTTACATTGGTGTCAGAAGTGGGATCTTGAATTTCTTTTTAATCGAGTCAATTCAGTGCGCGAACTTTAACTATCAGCAATAGTGGTATGACACGCTCTCGTCAAAGGGAAAGTGGCGGAAAAGAACATTCCATTACGAAAAATCCGCGGGTTCCCGAGACAATCTCATCACCTCCAGTGGACCCTCTTCCAATTCCTTCTGCGGTCTCAGATTGATCTGCTGAAGATCATGTCCCAACAACAAGAAGCCGCTGAACGTCTTCAACAGTACCTTCTCCAGCTGCTTCTTGATCAACGAAAACAGCAAAAACGAGAACAAGAACAACGAGAAAGGGAACTTGCCTCTCAGTTGGAGCAGCGGAGGCTAGATAGAGAAGCTCAAGAACGATCCGAAACCAGTCTTTATGAACTGTTCCGGATGACTGTGGCAGCTCTTCAGGCTGTCTATCAGGTGAACGGCTCAGGAGAACCGGCCGTCACCCGTCAAGGTTTCAGAGTTGCTACTCTGCTTCCCTCTCCTGTTCCCGTTCCCGCTATTCAGGAGGTCCAACATCCAGGACGATTCCAGGATGTTCGTGACTCAAGGTCTGTGCCTTTTATTAGGGGGGTAGATGAATCCCCAATTTGTAGAACAGGAGTAAATATTGAGGTTGGCTTTTCCGAGCCTCTGTCTCAGGTTCAGCCTCGATATTCTCATTTAAGTGAATTAAATAATTCAAGATTTCCTGGGGCTGCTTCTCAGATTAACGAGAAACCCTTTTATCCTTTGAAACCGCCAATTTTTAATGGAAAGAGTTCATGGGCAGAGTATGAGCGTCAATTTAGCACAATTGCGAAGCATAATCAGTGGGACTCCGCCATGAGGGCCCACAGCCTTGCCTCCTGTCTTTGAACGCCGGCTTTGAATGTTTTGATGGCATTGTCTGAGGAAGAAATTTCCGATTATGGAAAACTTAGCTCCGCGCTTGAATTAAGATGCGGAAATGACCATCTGACAAAATTATACACAGCTCAATTACAGACCAGAAGACAAGGACGAAACGAAGACCTCGCGTCACTTAGGCAAGATGTTGAACGGCTTTCTCGTGTAGCTTTGCTAGACCACGAGCCGTCTCGTAACGTATTAGCGACCCAAGCTTTTTTAAACGCAATAAGTGATCCGGAAATCAAAATGGCTATTCAGTGCCTGAGCGTCGTTTTGTGCCCGTGTCATTGCGATCTCCGTGCGAGCCGCGCTCGAACGATTCGTCTCCGCAGGGATGCCAAATCTCGCGTAGATGAGGAGGCGAGCGCGCATCACGCATTTTTTTAAAACAGTCAAGTTAAGTCGTCCGTCTAGTGACGATCGTGAGTGACGCCGTGCGTTCTCTCGTACCACGACCAAAAGACGAGAGGCACAAATATACTCTCGTATACGTTCGCTCTACGGAGTAAGGTAGATGAGTACGGCCCGAGTGTCTCTCATTCTACACGGGACCGAGTGCCCATACACACATACCAAGGGTCTTGCACCCCTTCATCATACAACGAGCCCGAGCGCTCTTGGTGTACTACCAACACCAATCATACTCTCATATACGTTCGCTCCTCGGAGTAAGGCAAACGCAAATCATACGAAATTCGATCGAATCGAATCAAACAAAAATCGCAGTACGAAACGCACTCGAGATCGCGGTGGCATGAGCCAAACGGGTTGTAACCGGCATATACACATTCATATACACAATCGACACATGCTTTTATACGTTTACAAATACACGTTCATACATCGTGGGTTTTTATGCCGCAAGGCTTTTCCCACAAGAGCCAATAAACATTCATAATTCGATGGCTCAAACGCGAGAGTTTTTTATTCAAGAAAACCTCAACCTCTATCCTTCACACTAATAAAAAGGGTTCAATTCAAAACTACGAGGCAACTTCGCCTATGAAGAAGTTTCGACTATACAATGGCCGTTGGGACATCGGGTCTCACATCCCTGCAAGAGGCAACGGCCAAAGCCCTTGAGGTGGAGGCTATGCGAAAACAATATTTTGGGTTACGCAAGCTTCGTCGGATTGAGGTGTCCTAAAACACCTGAGAAAGACGAAGTTTTGAACACTGGGAGGAGCCAAAGCCTTAAAATTACAGAAATAAAAATAATAACAAGTATTATAATCGTGAAAATCGTGGTTCTCTTCAGAATCAGAGTAACAAACACGAAATTAGAGGCGCAGTTACGACAGATCAAACTGTAGTAACTTGTTTATTTTGTCGTAAAATTGGACATGATGCCAATCATTGCTTTGACTTAAAAGGAATAGTAGAGAAATGATACAAAACTCGCATTCATATTCCTATAATTGGCGAAGAAGAGATATAGAGGTTGGGGAAGAAAATCCTCAATCCTCAAACTAACTCTTCGTCTGAGGCTGGTTAGAGGAACTAGTTTCAGACGTTTTTACATAAAATTATCATTGGAGTTATCCTCTTTCTTTGAATTATTTTGGTTATGCGTGACAAGCATTCCCAACCTATTTTATTGCCTGTCAGGGAAATGAAGCTCGTCGAAGGTAAGGTAATTTTCGTGACTTCGAATCTCTTTTATTGATGGAAATTTTCGATCTTCTCATTCGCTCGTCTGAACTCAGAGTAGATTTAATTGCTCATTTGCCAGTTTCCCCAGAAACTTCTTTCGCTCGAGTTAGTTCCCGTGCTCGTGAGAAGGAATCGAGCATTTCTTTAGATCTACTCAGAACTATTCATGAGGTTCATGAGGATTGGCTAGTAAATTAAACCTTTTCTTCTTTATCGGCTCCTGTTTTGGTTATAAATGCAGAAGCTACAGCCGACCAAGTTTTTCTCGAACCTTTTTCTCTGGAATCGAGTTTTGTGTCGGATAGGCCATGGTTCCTTTTGAAATGTGAATAGAGCCACAATTATTTTTCGAGGTCGATGAGCGATTGCTTGATTTTCACATTTTATCAACCTCAAGTATCAGTTTTTGTGAGCACTTTTTCAGGATACTTGACACACCCATTTTCCTTCCAATCTTTTCCGATTCCTAAGGATGACTGGTGGCCTTATTTTGAAGAAATACACGGAAATGATTCAGATAAGATCGTTTCTTTTCTTTTGAATACATATTCAATTCATTTTATTCGGGCATTTTCCCAAATTCACTTAGTAAATTTGAATTGTTATACCATCACTCACATTTGTCCTTCCAAAACTCTAGGGTGTGCTGTTTCTAAAGAAGACTAGGATCAGTCACCCATCTATTTCCCTGTTTCCTGTGTGAATTTTCAAAATGGAATCTGCCTTCATCCTGTTTGGTCCTGGAATTTCCGGTTCTCGCCTCGATGTTTTCACCCGAACCTGTTTCGTTTGGACAATCCTTCACGAAAAGGATTAGATTTCTTTTCGACATCGATCTGGACTGTTGCTAATGACTTCAAATTCATGAAGACACATAACACTTAACAACACTTACCTTTATAAAACAAGGCACATAAATTTTTGAAATTACTTAACACTCAATTATCTGCTCAAGGTTTTCTGTGGTTTACCTTGAGACTGTGGGCAAATGCCAGATAGTCAAAAAGGGAGTCTTCAAATTTTTAGAGCCACAGCTCCAACTCACCTTTGAGCACTGACTGCTAGATCACTTTTATAATTGTTTTATCTTTCCCGACTCCGGACGACTCTTTTCCTCGGGGGGGGGAGTAGTGTTACAAAGGGTAAAATCACCCGTTTTGCTCCCTTTTTAATGATCTGGTAGTCATTATAGATAAAAGACGTTTATAAACCTCTTATGTCTTTCAAAAGAATAAGGTTGCTGCGTCAACCAACATTATTGTAAAAACAGTCTTGTTTCAGACTTTAAACGAGAAACACCTATTACGCAATGAAAGCTTTTTCACAACATTTTATTCACGCTTTTGATTTTGACTTGATAATTAAACTCGCGGATCCATATTTATTTCCGTAACGTCAAAGAACGTCACAATATATATGTGGCGGCAACGCCGCACTCACATACACGCACACACTCTAACGCGTCAGGCATCAGCCTTTCGTCATGCGGGTGGCCGAGAAAGTTTCGACCCGCTATTCGTCAACTACACACGCGTCCCTTGTACAGTCTAATAAAATAAGTGTTTGACCGTAATCAATTGTGTTTGTGTTGCTAGCGGTAAGGTATTCCCAATACTGCCTCCACGTCACACTACATTGGTGACCCCGACGTGATTTCTATTACCCGGTAATCCGCGAGTGTGACAAATTTTGGGTTTTTCGCACACAGATGCATGGCCGAGCGCCCAGGACGTTGCGCTGCACCGGTGTAGTTAAATAGACACCCCAGTGACTGCATTTAGCCAGTGGAAAGTGCCAATTTGTGCACGGGAAAAAATTTTACAACATCGCGCCCCGAGGAAAATTCGTTCGACGCGGCGAGAAAATTCTCGAGTCTGACGAAAACACTAACCCCCTCGCCGGATTAACTCGGCGAGCGCGCGTGTGTTCACATCTTGTGTTTACATATCGCCGAGCGGACACACAAATGCCGCGCAGCGTAGGAGTGTGTGTGGGCGTGCCCAATAGACAGCCTAGTGCCACATTGAGCGTACGCACGCTCCAGTGCAACAGACACTATCACGCACCGCGAGTGCGACAAAGACGATACAATGAGTTACGGCGAGTACAGCGATGCCAAGCCCAACACCTTTGGCAAAGCAGCAGCTAGCGTTGCATCCGTCAAAGCTCCACACTTGGACACGAGGCATGCGGGCCTCTGGTTTTCGCAACTAGAGCATCAGTTCGCGATCGACGGCGTCACGGAGGACCGGAAGAAGTTCTGCTACGCCGCGTCAATCATCGGAATAAGATATGCGGTCGAGGTCGAAGACCTCATTACAAACCCTCTGGTCAGAATTTCATATCAGCAGCTCAAAGCCGCTTTTATTGCGTGTTTTTCGCGCACGGAAGAGGCGAAGTTGCGCCAACTGCTCGACGGTGAGGATATTGGCGACCGTACGCCATCGCAATTTTTGCGACATCTAAAAGTCTTGTTCCCGGCATCGATGGGCCGTGTTGAAGACGCGCTGGACGTCAAACCTCCTGGAAAAGACGCGCGAATTTCTGGCTATCTTCCCGGTAACCGCGACACTGGACGACCTGGCGGGAACCTCGAACAAACTCCACGAGATGTTCCGGCGAAGCCACACCGTCGGCGCCGCGTCTACGTCCGCCCCGTCACCTCTTGAACAACAAGTCAGCGAGCTCGCGAAGTAAGTCGCCGCCCTGACATCTCAGCTCAACAAACGGCAATGAGGACGCCCTCACGGTCTCGGCAACCGCTCACGTTCAAACTCGCGCTCCGACTCGCACTCGAGGAAACTACCAAAATCCGGCATTTGTTTCTTCCATGAACAGTTTGGGCCTAAAGCACAAAAATGAGTCGAAGGCTGCAAATTCGCGAAAAACGCGAACGAGAGTCACTAGAGGCGGAGTATGACTTTCTCACCTTGTCCAGCCGCCCTTTTGTTAAATATTAATAATATTAATAATAATAATAGTAACGTTTATTGTGACGTTGGGACATTCCCTTATACACATACCAACCGAAGTTAGGAAAAATATATGTAAAGTATATACATTATGAGAGACATAATGGTGTTTTGTGCTCGAAATATTAGGGTAGTCCAGGGTAAGGCAAAGAATTCATGGGTCAAATTCATAGGGCAATTTCATCGAGTAGGTCACGTTGGCGTATCACCGAAGATAGGCACTGTCTGAATGCAGGAAGTGATGGGGCTCCTGTTAGCTGTGGTGGAAGCGAGTTCCAAGATCGGACTCCGATGGCGATAAACGACCTGTTCAGAAACTCAGATCTGCATTGTACAGGGGCAAGCGAGTTGGTGGCGGCTGTAGCGAAGCGTGGGTTAACCCTGTGAGCTGGGCGCAAAGTAATGGCGAGATACGCAGGTACCCCCAGTTTAACTAGCGACTAGAGCAGGCAATAAACAAAGAATAGCCTTCTATTTTGTGGGGTGAACCATCTGCGATTTTTTCACCGATTCGAGATATGTTCGAACCTACGGCGGTTTAGGGCGAACCGAACACAGTTGTTAAGCGCAACAAGCAATCTTGCGTCTTGCACTCCGGAAAGGCCATTGAAAACGACCCAGCAGTAATCGAAGTAAGGTCAAACAAGAACGCGAATCAACAATTGCTTCAGTGAGGAGGTCATAAGCGTGCTGTTTAGTCCTAATAGGTGCAGATTGGTGTTGGCCTTCTTGATAATGCCAGATACATGATCATCCCATTTGAAAGTGTCAGTAAGCATGACCCCAAGGTACAAAGCGGACCTCACAAAAAACTGGCTGTCCATTGATGACTATGGGAGGAAGAAGGTCGTGATTTAATACCTTGTATGTAGTGCGGGCTCCCAATGATCATAGCCTTCGTTTTAGTAGCGTTTAGTGTAAGGTGGTTGTCAAGCGTCCACAGGCAGACTCTGTTTGCTTCAGCTCCTAGCGTATCTAGCACAAGTAAGAGGTTGCGTGGGAGGCAGCGCAGATAGAGAGCAAGGTCATCCGCGTCGAAGATGTGGCAGCAGTCACTCAGGGCACTAGGTAACCACTTACTAACAGCGAGAAGAGGAGTGGACCCAATACACTGCCCTGCGGAACTCCTGATGGGACTGAATGCCATGAGGATCTAGTGCCAAATTCGTCCAGCACAGTCTGCCTGCGATTTGAGAGGTATGAATGGAAACACGCGAGTACATGACGAGAAAGGTCAAGTTTTCGCAGCTTGTCTAACAACAGGGTATGATGAACGACATCAAAGGCTTTAGAAAAATCAAAGAAGACGACAATGGTCAACATCCGTTTATCCACGGCTCTCCTACAATCATCAGTGAGTTTTATTAGAGGTGTTTGTGTGCTGTGTCCTTTCCTAAAACCAGTCTGGAGGGGGTCGAGAAGATTGCGCGAGGTGAGGTAGTCCGATAGTTGTTGATATACTAGCCTCTCTTCACTTTGGATAGGCAACACAGTAAGGAGATCAGACGGTAGTCCGAAACGCTCGATGGATTACGTGTCTTACTGACCGGTCCGATGTGGGATTCCTTCCAACTATCCGGAAATGAGGCATAGGCCAAGGAGTGATTGACGATGTCCAGTATAGCTGACAATAAGGTTAGAAGACATAGTTTGATAAACAGGACCGGAATACCATCGGAACCGCTGCATTGGAAGATTGGTTCTCGATGCACTGCAGAAGTACCTCTGGTGAGACGTAGGCAAAGTAGAAGTTCCTGGCGTCGAATGCATCTTGTCGGTGGATGACCTCACCGAAAGAGGGACAGACATGATTTGCTGGGTCTTGAAGAACCGAAAGTGCTCGTTAAGTTCGTCCACCGAGCAAGATGAAGCAGAGTCCTTTTTGGGCTTGAGCAGTCCAGGCATCGTAGTTGATTCCATGCTGGTTGGCCACGGACCCCAAGCAGTCTTCCCTCATAATATCGAGTGCGGTCAAAATCGATGTTACGCTGCACTTGATTACGGAGAAACTTGTACACATCTGAATCTGCCAGGCTCTTGGATCGAGAAAAACGACGATGTGCCCGATTGCGCTCGTGCATCTGTGCCCGTATGTCCTAGTTAAGCCAAGATGCGGGCGGAGAGCGTATAAGCTTTCTCCTGACTGGAGCCACCGTGTTTAGGGCACGACTCGTGGTCTGGTTGAGAAATTGTATCCTCTCATTGACATCGACACTATCGTAGTAAGTCGTCCAGTTGGTATCGAGCAGTATCTCTTCCAGTGACGGGAGATCGATACGGTCAAACGCACGAGATTCGACAATCCTGGGCAAGAAAACCGCGGCTCGATATCTGTATTCGATGTACACGAGCAGATGTGCAGACAGATGCGAGCCAGCGTGTTTGCCCCACGATGGTACGTTGTCAGATCCATCAACTGCCATGATGTTAAGCCACGTAAAGCGTTCAACAGCAGCGGTGTAGTGCGTGGCATCATGGTCAACGATATTCAAGCCAGCATCCAATAAGAGGTACCTCAGTTGCGTAGCCTTTGGAGAGTTTTCAAGAAGGTCAGCATTTAGGTCCCCCATGACAATAGCACGATTGTAGCGTTCTAGTGTAGAAGAGACGGCTTCCTTAAACTCGTCGAAGTCAGACGTTAACCCGATATATGGCAGACGATAAGCCATTGCTGCGAGGATTTTTTCTTGCCCAGCTCTCCAGACCTCGACCAACATGAACTCAGGCTTGCATGTCGTCAGTTGATGCACTAACTATTCGTGCACAGAGAGAATGGTGTACAAATAGAGCAGTCCCACCGCCTCGTCTGTTAAGACGGTCGTTACGCAGTACACTGTGAGTTCTGGGTGAGACCATAACATCAGGGATGTGAGGCTTAAGCCAGGTCTCGCACACTCCAATGATTTCGTACCGTTCAGTTTCGAAATAATTTATAAACTAGGAGCAATGGCACACGATTGACTGCGCATTCACATAGCACACTCGTAAGTCCGCACTGCCTGTAATATTGCCCCCAGCTGCCTCCCCCGACTACCTCAGTCCTTGCCTGGATGTTTCAAGACACCGTTCCCTCGCTGCTTTGGGTTTAAGTTTCTAGTAATGGCTCCTTTACTCGCGGTCGCGACAACTGATTTTCCTGCAGTAGGAAAAAAGGAGGCAGAGTCGGTCCGACACGGAGGCTACCTACGCTGCGAACACCCAGAGGTGGAAGGTGGTAGGGTGGTGGTGGGAGTGCTTTCAGTATACTGCGGGGTCTGAGGGGCTGCAGAGAGATTTTCGCTTCAGTGGTGTACTGATTCGCGCGACATTGGCACAATTATGTTCCTGACAACGTTAGTGACGGTCTTTTGCACAATTCGATGGCCATTTCCGTCATATAACACCCTGAGGCCGCGCTCTCCTTCCGCCGTCCGACGAGCAACCTCAGCTCGCGCTCTCGAGTAGTCAGCCGCCTGAGCAGAAGTTCGATCTGGGTAGATGAAGACGTTCTTGTATTGCTCATTTCCATCAAGGCGACTCGTCGAAGTGCGGATTTTTAGTGCAAGTTCCCGCGAGGCACAAGCGATTTTAAGGAGACGCGGACGATTGCCAGGTCCACCTGCTGTGCCGATGCGGGTAATTCTGAAGGATGCTGGGTCGGCATCCAGTAGTAGCGTAAGAAAGAGGTTGCGCACTGCTCTTGTGTCGTCCGTAGTCCCCACATCTGGTTCCCGAAGTCCAGCTACCATGACATTTGTAGCTCGCTTTTCCCTTTCACTTATCTCCCACGTTATGAAGTTTATCACGCCTTGATCAATCGAGGAGCTCGCACCACGAGGGACCCGGCCGTCGATCTCTATCGTGTCAAGTCTGTGAGCAAGTTCATCGCATCTAGCCATCAGCGCTTCACTCCTCCACTCTCGAGTCGGTGGCCTGCACCGCAACTGCAATCTCCTCAACCTGCGTGATAACGTTCTCTATTTTTGCCTCAAGACCGACTTTTAGCTTTCGCAGCTCAGAACGCATCCCACGTAGCTCAGCAAGAAGATCCTGATTGCTCACGGGGCTGCGAGTGGTCAGTCAACCCATCTGAGTCCACAGGGATTAGAGCGTCGTTTTCAAAGCCACCATGAGGGAGATCAGCACATGTAGTATCCGCACAAATGGTACATAGATAGGTCTCTCTTTCGGCAATTACCTCTTCAATTGTGACGCCGATGCTCTTGCTTATACACCTCGAGTGAAACTTGCGGTTACACTCACCAGTTGGAGGAATTTCAGGGAGTGGAGAACCGGTAATCCGACACAGTGAGCAAGATTTAGGTCCACTTTTTGACATCTTTGATGATGTATAGAGGCGAGTGCACAAGGAGAAAGACCTCATGAGGCGCCAGGTTTTGGGGAGAGCAAGGAGATAGGGAATGTCGTGTAAGAATCAGAAGGTCGTGGCGATAGATAGGCCGTACTGCGCCTGGAGAACGGTAGCCTGGAGTGCAGGGCGATGAATGAGGATTACCCCAGTAACACCTAATTCCTTGTTGACACCGGTTCAGACCTCTCGGTCTACCCGGCCAAGCTCCTGCCTACCAAGCGCCAACCAGTGAATTACCACCTGTACGCCACCAACGGCAGCGTAATCCAAACTTACGATTGCACCGCCCTCACCCTGAGCCTGGGGCTGCAACGAGAGTTCACGTGGAGGTTCGTCATCGCCGATGTTACGAAGCCCATCATTGGAGCCGATTTCTTCAGCCATTTTAGCTTGCTTGTCGACCTCAAGTAACGACGGCTTCGCGATGATCCCACCGGCCTCTGCGCTCAAATTACTGTGAGTACATGCGAACAATTTTCTGTCCAAGCAATCAAGGGAAATCAATTTTCCACGATTTACTCCTTAATTTTCCGGACGTAACGCGCCCAGACGGTCTCGCGGCCGCGAAAAAGCACGCAACAGTCCACCACATCCGGACTATGTCAGGCTCGCCTGTCGCGTGCAAAGCCCGCTGCCTTGCGCCTAACACACTGAAGATCGCCAAGGAGGAATTTCAGAAGATGGTCAAGCTTGGACTCGCCCGAACTACGAGCAGTCCGTGGTCATCGCCACTCCACCTGGTAGCCAAGAAGGCCGGCGATTGGCGCCCTTGCAGCGATTACCGCCCTCCCAACGCGCGCAAAATCCCCGACAAATACACGGTCAGGCTCCTCGATGATTTTGCGGCGACTCCTCACGGCAAAACAATTTTTTCGACCGTAGATCTGGTTCGCGCTCTCAACTAGATCCCTGTCGCGGTGGCCAACATCGAGAAAACTGCCATTATCACACCGTTCGGCCTGTTCGAATTCCCGCGATTGATTTTGGCTTGCGAAACGCCGCGCAAACGTTCCAACGTTTCATCGACGAGGTAACACGCGATCTTTCCTTCATTTTCGCGTACTTCGACGACCTACTCGTCGCATCGTCGAGCGAAACGGAGCACTTGGATCACCTGCGCACGCTTTTTGAGCGTCTCCAAGAGTATGGACTCATACTCGACGCAGACAAGTCACATTTCGGTCAGCGCGAGGTCCAATTTTTCGGACACCTGACCGACGCCGACGGTCTGCAGCCGCTACCTGAGCGAGTTAGCGCGATTCTCGAGCTAAAGTTCGCCAGCAATATCACCGTGCTGCGTGGCTTTCTTGCAACGATTAATTTTTACCGACAATTCCTGAGGAACGCAACCGAGATGCTCGCGCCGCTCAACCAACTATTGGAGGGTCCAGATGTAAAGAACACTACACCGGTCATTGAGACGCCCGAGCTTCGCCGTGCGTACGAGGCCGCAAAACAAGCGCTCGCCGTGGTCACGCAACTCGCGTACCCAGACTTTAACGCGCCGGGAGCAATTTGCACCGACGCCTCGAACTTCGCCATAGGGGCTGTATTACAGCAGCAAGTCCGTGGAGGATGACAACCACTTGCTTTCTTCAGCAAGAAACTGCAGCCTTCTATCCAGAAACTGTCGACGTATGATCGTGAGTTGCACGCTGCGTACGAGGCGGTGCATCATTTTCGGCACATTTTCGAAGGCCGACACGTCACGATCCACACGGACCACAAGCCCCTGCTCCACGCATTCCAGCAGCGTACAGAGAGAGCCGCGCCATGGCAATTCAGGCGATTGAACTTCATCGGGCAGTTCACCAGCGATTTGCGGCATGTTTCAGGCCGAGATAACGTGGTGGCTGACACACTTTCCCGAGTTGAGGCCATCGCCCCACCTGTGCCCATCGAAGATCTCATCCAAGAGCAACAAAACGATGCTGATCTGCAGGAGTGACTCCACGACCCCGCTGCACAGCAACTACTGCACGGCATACTCATGCAAGGACAAGAGATACCAGTTTATTGCGACGGTTCGTCGGGTAAACCGCGTCCGTACGTGCCAATAACCTTGCGCAAAAGAGTCTATGACGCCCTGCACAGCATGGCTCATCCCGGGACGCGACCGTCACAGCACCTGGTGAGCAAGAAGTACGTCTGGCCGACAATCAGCCAAGACTGTCTTGAATGGGCCAAGGCATGTATTAACTGCCAGCGAAACAAAGTCCAACGGCACGTGTCGTCACCAATTGCGCGATTTAACCTGCCGTCACAGCGTTTCGAGCACATCCACATTGACCTGGTGTCACTCCCGCCCTCGCGCGCTCACAAGATGTGCCTCACGATAGTCGACCGATTTACGCGTTTCCCCGAGGCGATACCTCTCGTCGCCAGTGACACGGCGCGAGAATGCGACATACGGCGTTCCAGTGCGCATAACATCCGACCAAGGGGCGCAGTTTGAGTCAATCTTGTTCGCAGCGCTATCGAAATTTTTCGGCACCGCGCACTTGAGGACAACCGCATACCATCCACAGGCAAACGGTCTAGTCGAGTGCCTGCATCGACATCTAAAGGCCGTGCTCCTCTGCCATCAGGAGACATGGTACGACGCCTTGCCAGCCGTTCTCCTTGGCCTACGAGCTGCCTGGAAGGAGGACATCGGGGCGACGACAGCAGAGCTCGTCTACGGTGAACTCGTACACCTACCTAGCGAATTTTTGGTCCCCTCGGACAGACACGCGACCGTTCACGACTTCCTCGCGGACCTCAAAGATAAATTCCGATACCTCGCACCGACGGATACGTCGCGCCATGAGACGCGCTCTGTTTTCTGTTTCAGAGATCTCAGCACATGTTCCCACGTTCTGGTGCGAGTTGGGAAAATTGGTCCATCCTTTTCGCCACCATACGAGGGCCCATACAAAGTCCTGGCGAGGAGGGAAAAATTTTTCATGGTGGACTATAAGCGACGACCTGCGGCGACATGAATTAATCGGCTCAAGCCCGTGTACCGGCCGGCCAATGATGACGTCACGGACGCTGGAAACAAGCCCCGGCAACCCACCCTGAACCAACCTGGCCCCAGCTCGACACCCCAACCTACACAACAAAAACCTCCCGCGCGATGAAACGTGTCATTTCTCATTTAAATACCTTCCTTGTAAATAACTTCGCGCTTTTCCTTGTGAATATTTTCATTCACGGTTCGTCCTCTCAAAAAGGGAAGTACTGTGGAGGCAACGCCGCTCTCACGTACACGCACACACTCTAACGCGTTAGGCATCAGCCTTTCGTCATGCGGGTGGCCGAGAGAGTTTCGATCCGCTATTCGTCGACTACACACGCGTCCTTTGTACAGTCTAATAAAATAAGTGTTTGACCGTAATCAATTGTGTACGTGTTGCTAGCGGTAAGGTATTCCCAATACTACCTCCACATCACGCTACGTATATATATATATATAGGTCATTCCAGCAATTATTGAGTGAAGTTGTGCCAGGGGCTCTGAACTCTACATAACAAAAATTTTTATTGACAAGGACATAAAAAAAATTGCTTTCAAGATTTTCTTTTAAATTTTTTCGTCCAACCGTTTCGAAGATACAGTAGATCGAAACCTGCAAGATTTGCAATTGTTGACTTTGGTTATTAAAAATATCAAGCCCTTGTAAAATTTTTAAAAATATATTAAATTATGCTTTTTGTGTAAAAAAATCTCAGCTTTCTGAAACAAATATCTTCACTTTCCTCCAGTGTCGGGAAAACCCTGAAAAATGAGGTCAAAAACTAAGAAACGCTTTTTTTACCGATGTATCATTTTTTATATTTTTTAAATTATTTTTTTCAGAAAGTTTACATTTTTTTACATAGAAAATCTATTTTTATATTTTAGGATTATTCAAAAATAAACCATAGCAAAATAAAGTTGAAAGTTCTGTGATGAATTGCCGATCTGTATTGTGCTGCTGTCACGGTCGGTGCACGAACTATCGAATGAAGTTTGCAGATCTCAGAGAAGCGACAAAATTTGTTCCGCATTAACACTAATTTGAACTCATCAAAGATAAATTACATTGTTCGTCATGCCGAAAAAGTCGATGGTTGTGTATTACATGGAGAATGATGAGTCCAAGCATTGCAGCTTCGTTGGCATCTCTGATTGTAGATATCACGATACAGTGGCTGTTCATTTGTTCCGAGAAGAATTGACAAAATATTTGGAACAAAAATTCCAGAATGTTTCAAAAATATATTATTTTTCGGATGGAGCACCACAACAGTTCAAGAACAAGTCGGCATTCATCAATTAGTGTTACCACGTGAATGATTTTGGGCTAAAGGCTGAATGGCATTTCTTTGCTACATCCCACGGAAAAAGACCATGTGATGGGTTAGCAGGCACGATCAAACGTCTCGCTGCAAAGACATCTCTTCAAATGGGCACGAGAAACGAAATTTTATTATCTTTGGCAGTATGACTGGGCACGTGAGTCATTGAAAAACGTTGATTTCACTTTCATTTCGAATGAGAAATACGAAGTACGCGCAGCACAGCTGAAGTCAAGATTTGCAAATGCTGTAGCTGTAAAAAAGACGCAATCTATGCATTGTATTATCCCTGATTCCGAGAATCGTGGTTCTGCTACTGTGAGAAATGTTTTTATGTCAACAGTGACAAGAAGAGTTTAAATAATAAAGATTTGACCCTTGTCATAACTCTTTTGTGTAATAATTTTCATTTCTTACCCACTTCAAACTTTAAACATATATATTTACTATACATATGATCGCTGAATATAATGCTTTGTACAGACATTTTCAAACTTTATTCGATAGTTCGTGCGACGACCGTGACAGCAGCACAATACAGATCGGCAATTCATCACGGATCTTTCAACTTTATTTTGCTATGGTTTATTATTAAATAATCCTGAAATAAAAAAATTCATTTTCTATGTAAAAAAGTCTGAACTTTTCGAAAAAAAATATTTTAAAAAATATAAAAAATGAAACATTGGTAGAAAAAGCGTTTTTTATTTTTTGACCTCATTTTTCAGGGTTTTTCCGACACCAGAGGAAATTGAAAATATTTTTTTCAGAAATCTGAGACTTTTTTACACAAAAACCATAATTTAATTTATTATCAGAAATTTTACAAGTGGTTGATATTTTTAATATCTAAAGTCAAAAATTGCAAATCTTGAAATTTTTGAGCTACTGTATCTTCGAAAGGGTTCCACCAGAAAATTTGAAAAAAATCGTGAAAGCTTTCTTTGATATGTACTTTTCAATAAAAATTTTTGTCATGTAGAGTTCAGACCCCCGGCACAATTTCACTCAATAATTGATGGAATGACCCATATATGGAACGATGGTTTTCACATCAGGGTGTATAATGGAAGTCGAGTCTTTCGATGCCTCTATGAATGGGTGGTTTCATTAGAATAGAATAATTAGTGAAATTACAAGCGTGATATTAGAGAGAAAATAGTTCGTCCCTAACCTATAAACAGGGATCGAAAGCGATGCTCCTTCTTCCACGTTTCTCTCAGATTCTCTCTCTTGCCGAACAGTCCTTCTTCGCCAGAAGTCTATCGGTGTATTTCAGTCGGTACGACCGTGTCCGCTCTTACCTTTCTTACAATCAGCCGTGAAGCGAAAGGATTTCTTCTTGACATATATATATATATTGTTACAAAGGGTGAAATCAGCCGTTTTGCCCCCTTTTAATGATCTAGTGGTCATCATAGATAAAAGATGTTTACGAACCTCTCATGTCTTTCAAAAGAATAAGGTTGCTGCGTCAACCAACATTATTGTAAAAACAGTCTTGTTTCAGACTTGAAACCAGAAACACGTACCCTGCAATTGAAGCTTTTTCTCAGCATTTCATTCACGCCTTCGATTTTGGCTTGATAATCAAACTCCATTGATATATATACCGGGACAATCTCTTGAAACAATACATACAATACGCATGCGCGAGTTTTATCGGCTGCATGGGCAGGCTGGCCACTTCGAGTTTCAGCAGTCAAACTCTGTTTCTGGCGTCGATGTAGTTCATACAAATTTTTAAGGTTAGAATCTCAAATATAGTGACTCGGAAAGTTGATGCTAATGCTCTTTGAAAATTGGCTTTATTTGACTGAAATGAGAAATCTGTTTAAATGTTGGGTGTTTGGAAAAAACGCGGCAGATAGGTGGGAACACTTTATTTGATCACTTTTATTATTTCGTACATTGGAAATAACAATGAAATTTTTTTCTGTCAACAGGTGATACGGCCAAAATAATTGCAGCTCTAATATTTACTGTTATCTGCCTATTCAATTTATCACAGGTGCAAAGATCATCGCCACTTTCA